>NC_083767.1:35626356-35946356 GCF_963514075.1 Conger conger
CGTTCACCTCAAACATACATCAAGCTCCATGGAACCCAAAACCTCCAGTTCGACGAGGGTGGGATTCCAACCCACGCGTGCAGAGCACAATGGATTAGCAGTCCATCGCCTTAACCACTCGGCCACCTCGTCCTAAAACGCTGAAATTCACTGGAGTATGAAAGATTATTGCAAGATTCAAAGAAACTGGGACTCAAAGCAACCAATGAAGAACAGGTAGACCAGCAAAACTATCATCATTTCAAATAAACTATGAATAATGTATGTTCAATGAAAAGGAAAAAATCTAGTTCCTCTCGTTCTTCAGATCTGAAGAAATGCACAGGTGTTTCTGTCTATCTTTGCGCTGTGAAAAGGCAACTCAATCATATAGGTCTAAGGTGATGTCTGGCAGACAAAAAGCCACTACGTAGAAGAGGATATGAACAGCTAAAAAGAAAACTTGCACTGGTACACGAAAACAGGATATCTGAGGTGTGGAATAAGGTTGTATGGACCGATGAGTGTAAATATGAGATCACTGAATTGCTGCTGTTTACAAAGAACCTGGAAATTCACAGAATCGATAACCCAAATATATCAGTACTTGCTGGGAGAGGAAATGGCTTCCAAAGGTGAATGAAGAACACACCAGAGAAAGGCTCCTGACAATTGTTTTCACCAGATGAGGGTACGAATGAAAGCCTGGATTGGGTGGCGTTCACCTCAAACATACATCAAGCTCCATGGAACCCAAAACATCCGGTTCGACGAGGATGGGATTCGAACCCACGCGTGCAGAGCACAATGGATTAGCAGTCCATCGCCTTAACCACTCGGCCACCTCGTCCTAAAACGCTGAAATTCACTGGAGTATGAAAGATTATTGCAAGATTCAAAGAAACTGGGACTCAAAGCAACCAATGAAGAACAGGTAGACCAGCAAAACTATCATCATTTCAAATAAACTATGAATAATGTATGTTCAATGAAAAGGAAAAAATCTAGTTCCTCTCGTTCTTCAGATCTGAAGAAATGCACTGGTGTTTCTTTCTATCTTTGCGCTGTGAAAAGGCGACTCAATCATATAGGTCTAAGGTGATATCTGGCAGACAAAAAGCCACTACGTAGAAGAGGATATGAAGAGCAAAAAAGAAAACTTGCACTGGTACACGAAAACAGGATATCTGAGGTGTGGAATAAGGTTGTATGGACCGATGAGTGTAAATATGAGATCACTGAATTGCTGCTGTTTACAAAGGACCTGGAAATTCACAGTATCGATAACCCAAATATATCAGTACTTGCTGGGAGAGGAAATGGCTTCCAAAGGTGAATGAAGAACACACCAGAGAAAGGCTCCTGACAATTGTTTTCACCAGATGAGGGTACGAATGAAAGCCTGGATTGGGTGGCGTTCACCTCAAACATACATCAAGCTCCATGGAACCCAAAACATCCAGTTCGACGAGGATGGGATTCGAACCCAGGCGTGCAGAGCACAATGGATTAGCAGTCCATCGCCTTAACCACTCGGCCACCTCGTCCTAAAACGCTGAAATGCACTGTAGTATGAAAGATTATTGCAAGATTCAAAGAAACTGGGACTCAAAGCAACCAATGAAGAACAGGTAGACCAGCAAAACTATCATCATTTCAAATAAACTATGAATAATGTATGTTCAATGAAAAGGAAAAAATCTAGTTCCTCTCGTTCTTCAGATCTGAAGAAATGCACTGGTGTTTCTGTCTATCTTTGCGCTGTGAAAAGGCGACTCAATCATATAGGTCTAAGGTGATATCTGGCAGACAAAAAGCCACTACGTAGAAGAGGATATGAACAGCAAAAAAGAAAACTTGCACTGGTACACGAAAACAGGATATCTGAGGTGTGGAATAAGGTTGTATGGACCGATGAGTGTAAATATGAGATCACTGAATTGCTGCTGTGTACAAAGGACCTGGAAATTCACAGTATCGATAAACCAAATATATCAGTATTTGCTGGGAGAAGAAATGGCTTCCATAGGTGAATGAAGAACACTCCAGAGAAAGGCTCCTGACAATTGTTTTCACCAGATGAGAGTACGAATGAAAACCTGGATTGGGTGGCGTTCACCTCAAACATACATCAAGCTCCATGGAACCCAAAACCTCCAGTTCGACGAGGATGGGATTCGAACCCACGCGTGCAGAGCACAATGGATTAGCAGTCCATCGCCTTAAGCACTCGGCCACCTCGTCCTAAAACGCTGAAATTCACTGGAGTATGAAAGATTATTGCAAGATTCAAAGAAACTGGGACTCAAAGCAACCAATGAAGAACAGGTAGACCAGCAAAACTATCATCATTTCAAATAAACTATGAATAATGTATGTTCAATGAAAAGGAAAAAATCTAGTTCCTCTCGTTCTTCAGATCTGAAGAAATGCACTGGTGTTTCTTTCTATCTTTGCGCTGTGAAAAGGCGACTCAATCATATAGGTCTAAGGTGATGTCTGGCAGACAAAAAGCCACTACGTAGAAGAGGATATGAACAGCTAAAAAGAAAACTTGCACTGGTACACGAAAACAGGATATCTGAGGTGTGGAATAAGGTTGTATGGACCGATGAGTGTAAATATGAGATCACTGAATTGCTGCTGTTTACAAAGGACCTGGAAATTCACAGTATCGATAACCCAAATATATCAGTACTTGCTGGGAGAGGAAATGGCTTCCAAAGGTGAATGAAGAACACACCAGAGAAAGGCTCCTGACAATTGTTTTCACCAGATGAGGGTACAAATGAAAGCCTGGATTGGGTGGCGTTCACCTCAAACATACATCAAGCTCCATGGAACCCAAAACCTCCAGTTCGACGAGGGTGGGATTCCAACCCACGCGTGCAGAGCACAATGGATTAGCAGTCCATCGCCTTAACCACTCGGCCACCTCGTCCTAAAACGCTGAAATTCACTGGAGTATGAAAGATTATTGCAAGATTCAAAGAAACTGGGACTCAAAGCAACCAATGAAGAACAGGTAGACCAGCAAAACTATCATCATTTCAAATAAACTATGAATAATGTATGTTCAATGAAAAGGAAAAAATCTAGTTCCTCTCGTTCTTCAGATCTGAAGAAATGCACAGGTGTTTCTGTCTATCTTTGCGCTGTGAAAAGGCAACTCAATCATATAGGTCTAAGGTGATGTCTGGCAGACAAAAAGCCACTACGTAGAAGAGGATATGAACAGCTAAAAAGAAAACTTGCACTGGTACACGAAAACAGGATATCTGAGGTGTGGAATAAGGTTGTATGGACCGATGAGTGTAAATATGAGATCACTGAATTGCTGCTGTTTACAAAGAACCTGGAAATTCACAGAATCGATAACCCAAATATATCAGTACTTGCTGGGAGAGGAAATGGCTTCCAAAGGTGAATGAAGAACACACCAGAGAAAGGCTCCTGACAATTGTTTTCACCAGATGAGGGTACGAATGAAAGCCTGGATTGGGTGGCGTTCACCTCAAACATACATCAAGCTCCATGGAACCCAAAACATCCGGTTCGACGAGGATGGGATTCAAACCCACGCGTGCAGAGCACAATGGATTAGCAGTCCATCGCCTTAACCACTCGGCCACCTCGTCCTAAAACGCTGAAATTCACTGGAGTATGAAAGATTATTGCAAGATTCAAAGAAACTGGTACTCAAAGCAACCAATGAAGAACAGGTAGACCAGCAAAACTATCATCATTTCAAATAAACTATGAATAATGTATGTTCAATGAAAAGGAAAAAATCTAGTTCCTCTCGTTCTTCAGATCTGAAGAAATGCACTGGTGTTTCTTTCTATCTTTGCGCTGTGAAAAGGCGACTCAATCATATAGGTCTAAGGTGATATCTGGCAGACAAAAAGCCACTACGTAGAAGAGGATATGAAGAGCAAAAAAGAAAACTTGCACTGGTACACGAAAACAGGATATCTGAGGTGTGGAATAAGGTTGTATGGACCGATGAGTGTAAATATGAGATCACTGAATTGCTGCTGTTTACAAAGGACCTGGAAATTCACAGTATCGATAACCCAAATATATCAGTACTTGCTGGGAGAGGAAATGGCTTCCAAAGGTGAATGAAGAACACACCAGAGAAAGGCTCCTGACAATTGTTTTCACCAGATGAGGGTACGAATGAAAGCCTGGATTGGGTGGCGTTCACCTCAAACATACATCAAGCTCCATGGAACCCAAAACATCCAGTTCGACGAGGATGGGATTCGAACCCAGGCGTGCAGAGCACAATGGATTAGCAGTCCATCGCCTTAACCACTCGGCCACCTCGTCCTAAAACGCTGAAATGCACTGTAGTATGAAAGATTATTGCAAGATTCAAAGAAACTGGGACTCAAAGCAACCAATGAAGAACAGGTAGACCAGCAAAACTATCATCATTTCAAATAAACTATGAATAATGTATGTTCAATGAAAAGGAAAAAATCTAGTTCCTCTCGTTCTTCAGATCTGAAGAAATGCACTGGTGTTTCTGTCTATCTTTGCGCTGTGAAAAGGCGACTCAATCATATAGGTCTAAGGTGATATCTGGCAGACAAAAAGCCACTACGTAGAAGAGGATATGAACAGCAAAAAAGAAAACTTGCACTGGTACACGAAAACAGGATATCTGAGGTGTGGAATAAGGTTGTATGGACCGATGAGTGTAAATATGAGATCACTGAATTGCTGCTGTGTACAAAGGACCTGGAAATTCACAGTATCGATAAACCAAATATATCAGTATTTGCTGGGAGAAGAAATGGCTTCCATAGGTGAATGAAGAACACTCCAGAGAAAGGCTCCTGACAATTGTTTTCACCAGATGAGAGTACGAATGAAAACCTGGATTGGGTGGCGTTCACCTCAAACATACATCAAGCTCCATGGAACCCAAAACCTCCAGTTCGACGAGGATGGGATTCGAACCCACGCGTGCAGAGCACAATGGATTAGCAGTCCATCGCCTTAACCACTCGGCCACCTCGTCCTAAAACGCTGAAATTCACTGGAGTATGAAAGATTATTGCAAGATTCAAAGAAACTGGGACTCAAAGCAACCAATGAAGAACAGGTAGACCAGCAAAACTATCATCATTTCAAATAAACTATGAATAATGTATGTTCAATGAAAAGGAAAAAATCTAGTTCCTCTCGTTCTTCAGATCTGAAGAAATGCACTGGTGTTTCTTTCTATCTTTGCGCTGTGAAAAGGCGACTCAATCATATAGGTCTAAGGTGATATCTGGCAGACAAAAAGCCACTACGTAGAAGAGGATATGAAGAGCAAAAAAGAAAACTTGCACTGGTACACGAAAACAGGATATCTGAGGTGTGGAATAAGGTTGTATGGACCGATGAGTGTAAATATGAGATCACTGAATTGCTGCTGTTTACAAAGGACCTGGAAATTCACAGTATCGATAACCCAAATATATCAGTACTTGCTGGGAGAGGAAATGGCTTCCAAAGGTGAATGAAGAACACACCAGAGAAAGGCTCCTGACAATTGTTTTCACCAGATGAGGGTACGAATGAAAGCCTGGATTGGGTGGCGTTCACCTCAAACATACATCAAGCTCCATGGAACCCAAAACATCCAGTTCGACGAGGATGGGATTCGAACCCAGGCGTGCAGAGCACAATGGATTAGCAGTCCATCGCCTTAACCACTCGGCCACCTCGTCCTAAAACGCTGAAATGCACTGTAGTATGAAAGATTATTGCAAGATTCAAAGAAACTGGGACTCAAAGCAACCAATGAAGAACAGGTAGACCAGCAAAACTATCATCATTTCAAATAAACTATGAATAATGTATGTTCAATGAAAAGGAAAAAATCTAGTTCCTCTCGTTCTTCAGATCTGAAGAAATGCACTGGTGTTTCTGTCTATCTTTGCGCTGTGAAAAGGCGACTCAATCATATAGGTCTAAGGTGATATCTGGCAGACAAAAAGCCACTACGTAGAAGAGGATATGAACAGCAAAAAAGAAAACTTGCACTGGTACACGAAAACAGGATATCTGAGGTGTGGAATAAGGTTGTATGGACCGATGAGTGTAAATATGAGATCACTGAATTGCTGCTGTGTACAAAGGACCTGGAAATTCACAGTATCGATAAACCAAATATATCAGTATTTGCTGGGAGAAGAAATGGCTTCCATAGGTGAATGAAGAACACTCCAGAGAAAGGCTCCTGACAATTGTTTTCACCAGATGAGAGTACGAATGAAAACCTGGATTGGGTGGCGTTCACCTCAAACATACATCAAGCTCCATGGAACCCAAAACCTCCAGTTCGACGAGGATGGGATTCGAACCCACGCGTGCAGAGCACAATGGATTAGCAGTCCATCGCCTTAACCACTCGGCCACCTCGTCCTAAAACGCTGAAATTCACTGGAGTATGAAAGATTATTGCAAGATTCAAAGAAACTGGGACTCAAAGCAAACAATGAAGAACAGGTAGACCAGCAAAACTATCATCATTTCAAATAAACTATGAATAATGTATGTTCAATGAAAAGGAAAAAATCTAGTTCCTCTCGTTCTTCAGATCTGAAGAAATGCACAGGGGTTTCTGTCTATCTTTGCGCTGTGAAAAGGCAACTCAATCATATAGGTCTAAGGTGATGTCTGGCAGACAAAAAGCCACTACGTAGAAGAGGATATGAACAGCTAAAAAGAAAACTTGCACTGGTACACGAAAACAGGATATCTGAGGTGTGGAATAAGGTTGTATGGACCGATGAGTGTAAATATGAGATCACTGAATTGCTGCTGTTTACAAAGGACCTGGAAATTCACAGTATCGATAACCCAAATATATCAGTACTTGCTGGGAGAGGAAATGGCTTCCAAAGGTGAATGAAGAACACACCAGAGAAAGGCTCCTGACAATTGTTTTCACCAGATGAGGGTACGAATGAAAGCCTGGATTGGGTGGCGTTCACCTCAAACATACATGAAGCTCCATGGAACCCAAAAGCTCCAGTTCGACGAGGATGGGATTCGAACCCACGCGTACAGAGCACAATGGATTAGCAGTCCATTGCCTTAACCACTCGGCCACCTCGTCCTAAACCGCTGGAGCGCACTGGAGTATGAAAGATTATTGCAAGATTCAAAGAAACTGGGACTCAAAGCAAACAATGAAGAACAGGTAGACCAGCAAAACTATCATCATTTCAAATAAACTATGAATAATGTATGTTCAATGAAAAGGAAAAAATCTAGTTCCTCTCGTTCTTCAGATCTGAAGAAATGCACAGGTGTTTCTGTCTATCTTTGCGCTGTGAAAAGGCAACTCAATCATATAGGTCTAAGGTGATGTCTGGCAGACAAAAAGCCACTACGTAGAAGAGGATATGAACAGCAAAAAAGAAAACTTGCACTGGTACACGAAAACAGGATATCTGAGGTGTGGAATAAGGTTGTATGGACCGATGAGTGTAAATATGAGATCACTGAATTGCTGCTGTTTACAAAGGACCTGGAAATTCACAGTATCGAAAACCCAAATATATCAGTATTTGCTGGGAGAGGAAATGGCTTCCATAGGTGAATGAAGAACACTCCAGAGAAAGGCTCCTGACAATTGTTTTCACCAGATGAGGGTACGAATGAAAGCCTGGATTGGGTGGCGTTCACCTCAAACATACATCAAGCTCCATGGAACCCAAAAGCTCCAGTTCGACGAGGATGGGATTCCAACCTACGCGTGCAGAGCACAATGGATTAGCAGTCCATCGCCTTAACCACTCGGCCACCTCGTCCTAAAACGCTGAAATGCACTGTAGTATGAAAGATTATTGCAAGATTCAAAGAAACTGGGACTCAAAGCAACCAATGAAGAACAGGTAGACCAGCAAAACTATCATCATTTCAAATAAACTATGAATAATGTATGTTCAATGAAAAGGAAAAAATCTAGTTCCTCTCGTTCTTCAGATCTGAAGAAATGCACTGGTGTTTCTGTCTATCTTTGCGCTGTGAAAAGGCGACTCAATCATATAGGTCTAAGGTGATATCTGGCAGACAAAAAGCCACTACGTAGAAGAGGATATGAACAGCAAAAAAGAAAACTTGCACTGGTACACGAAAACAGGATATCTGAGGTGTGGAATAAGGTTGTATGGACCGATGAGTGTAAATATGAGATCACTGAATTGCTGCTGTGTACAAAGGACCTGGAAATTCACAGTATCGATAAACCAAATATATCAGTATTTGCTGGGAGAAGAAATGGCTTCCATAGGTGAATGAAGAACACTCCAGAGAAAGGCTCCTGACAATTGTTTTCACCAGATGAGAGTACGAATGAAAACCTGGATTGGGTGGCGTTCACCTCAAACATACATCAAGCTCCATGGAACCCAAAACCTCCAGTTCGACGAGGATGGGATTCGAACCCACGCGTGCAGAGCACAATGGATTAGCAGTCCATCGCCTTAACCACTCGGCCACCTCGTCCTAAAACGCTGAAATTCACTGGAGTATGAAAGATTATTGCAAGATTCAAAGAAACTGGGACTCAAAGCAAACAATGAAGAACAGGTAGACCAGCAAAACTATCATCATTTCAAATAAACTATGAATAATGTATGTTCAATGAAAAGGAAAAAATCTAGTTCCTCTCGTTCTTCAGATCTGAAGAAATGCACAGGGGTTTCTGTCTATCTTTGCGCTGTGAAAAGGCAACTCAATCATATAGGTCTAAGGTGATGTCTGGCAGACAAAAAGCCACTACGTAGAAGAGGATATGAACAGCTAAAAAGAAAACTTGCACTGGTACACGAAAACAGGATATCTGAGGTGTGGAATAAGGTTGTATGGACCGATGAGTGTAAATATGAGATCACTGAATTGCTGCTGTTTACAAAGGACCTGGAAATTCACAGTATCGATAACCCAAATATATCAGTACTTGCTGGGAGAGGAAATGGCTTCCAAAGGTGAATGAAGAACACACCAGAGAAAGGCTCCTGACAATTGTTTTCACCAGATGAGGGTACGAATGAAAGCCTGGATTGGGTGGCGTTCACCTCAAACATACATGAAGCTCCATGGAACCCAAAAGCTCCAGTTCGACGAGGATGGGATTCGAACCCACGCGTACAGAGCACAATGGATTAGCAGTCCATTGCCTTAACCACTCGGCCACCTCGTCCTAAACCGCTGGAGCTCACTGGAGTATGAAAGATTATTGCAAGATTCAAAGAAACTGGGACTCAAAGCAAACAATGAAGAACAGGTAGACCAGCAAAACTATCATCATTTCAAATAAACTATGAATAATGTATGTTCAATGAAAAGGAAAAAATCTAGTTCCTCTCGTTCTTCAGATCTGAAGAAATGCACAGGTGTTTCTGTCTATCTTTGCGCTGTGAAAAGGCGACTCAATCATATAGGTCTAAGGTGATGTCTGGCAGACAAAAAGCCACTACGTAGAAGAGGATATGAACAGCAAAAAAGAAAACTTGCACTGGTACACGAAAACAGGATATCTGAGGTGTGGAATAAGGTTGTATGGACCGATGAGTGTAAATATGAGATCACTGAATTGCTGCTGTTTACAAAGGACCTGGAAATTCACAGTATCGAAAACCCAAATATATCAGTATTTGCTGGGAGAGGAAATGGCTTCCATAGGTGAATGAAGAACACTCCAGAGAAAGGCTCCTGACAATTGTTTTCACCAGATGAGGGTACGAATGAAAGCCTGGATTGGGTGGCGTTCACCTCAAACATACATCAAGCTCCATGGAACCCAAAAGCTCCAGTTCGACGAGGATGGGATTCCAACCTACGCGTGCAGAGCACAATGGATTAGCAGTCCATCGCCTTAACCACTCGGCCACCTCGTCCTAAAACGCTAAAATTCACTGGAGTATGAAAGATTATTGCAAGATTCAAAGAAACTGTGACTCAAAGCAACCAATGAAGAACAGGTAGACCAGCAAAACTATCATCATTTCAAATAAACTATGAATAATGTATGTTCAATGAAAAGGAAAAAATCTAGTTCTTCTCGTGCTTCAGATCTGAAGAAATGCACTGGTGTTTCTGTCTATCTTTGCGCTGTGAAAAGGCGACTCAATCATATAGGTCTAAGGTGATATCTGGCAGACAAAAAGCCACTACGTAGAAGAGGATATGAACAGCAAAAAAGAAAACTTGCACTGGTACACGAAAACAGGATATCTGAGGTGTGGAATAAGGTTGTATGGACCGATGAGTGTAAATATGAGATCACTGAATTGCTGCTGTGTACAAAGGACCTGGAAATTCACAGTATCGATAAACCAAATATATCAGTATTTGCTGGGAGAAGAAATGGCTTCCATAGGTGAATGAAGAACACTCCAGAGAAAGGCTCCTGACAATTGTTTTCACCAGATGAGAGTACGAATGAAAACCTGGATTGGGTGGCGTTCACCTCAAACATACATCAAGCTCCATGGAACCCAAAACCTCCAGTTCGACGAGGATGGGATTCGAACCCACGCGTGCAGAGCACAATGGATTAGCAGTCCATCGCCTTAACCACTCGGCCACCTCGTCCTAAAACGCTGAAATTCACTGGAGTATGAAAGATTATTGCAAGATTCAAAGAAACTGGGACTCAAAGCAAACAATGAAGAACAGGTAGACCAGCAAAACTATCATCATTTCAAATAAACTATGAATAATGTATGTTCAATGAAAAGGAAAAAATCTAGTTCCTCTCGTTCTTCAGATCTGAAGAAATGCACAGGGGTTTCTGTCTATCTTTGCGCTGTGAAAAGGCAACTCAATCATATAGGTCTAAGGTGATGTCTGGCAGACAAAAAGCCACTACGTAGAAGAGGATATGAACAGCTAAAAAGAAAACTTGCACTGGTACACGAAAACAGGATATCTGAGGTGTGGAATAAGGTTGTATGGACCGATGAGTGTAAATATGAGATCACTGAATTGCTGCTGTTTACAAAGGACCTGGAAATTCACAGTATCGATAACCCAAATATATCAGTACTTGCTGGGAGAGGAAATGGCTTCCAAAGGTGAATGAAGAACACACCAGAGAAAGGCTCCTGACAATTGTTTTCACCAGATGAGGGTACGAATGAAAGCCTGGATTGGGTGGCGTTCACCTCAAACATACATCAAGCTCCATGGAACCCAAAAGCTCCAGTTCGACGAGGATGGGATTCGAACCCACGCGTACAGAGCACAATGGATTAGCAGTCCATTGCCTTAACCACTCGGCCACCTCGTCCTAAACCGCTGGAGCTCACTGGAGTATGAAAGATTATTGCAAGATTCAAAGAAACTGGGACTCAAAGCAAACAATGAAGAACAGGTAGACCAGCAAAACTATCATCATTTCAAATAAACTATGAATAATGTATGTTCAATGAAAAGGAAAAAATCTAGTTCCTCTCGTTCTTCAGATCTGAAGAAATGCACAGGTGTTTCTGTCTATCTTTGCGCTGTGAAAAGGCGACTCAATCATATAGGTCTAAGGTGATGTCTGGCAGACAAAAAGCCACTACGTAGAAGAGGATATGAACAGCAAAAAAGAAAACTTGCACTGGTACACGAAAACAGGATATCTGAGGTGTGGAATAAGGTTGTATGGACCGATGAGTGTAAATATGAGATCACTGAATTGCTGCTGTTTACAAAGGACCTGGAAATTCACAGTATCGAAAACCCAAATATATCAGTATTTGCTGGGAGAGGAAATGGCTTCCATAGGTGAATGAAGAACACTCCAGAGAAAGGCTCCTGACAATTGTTTTCACCAGATGAGGGTACGAATGAAAGCCTGGATTGGGTGGCGTTCACCTCAAACATACATCAAGCTCCATGGAACCCAAAAGCTCCAGTTCGACGAGGATGGGATTCCAACCTACGCGTGCACAGCACAATGGATTAGCAGTCCATCGCCTTAACCACTCGGCCACCTCGTCCTAAAACGCTAAAATTCACTGGAGTATGAAAGATTATTGCAAGATTCAAAGAAACTGTGACTCAAAGCAACCAATGAAGAACAGGTAGACCAGCAAAACTATCATCATTTCAAATAAACTATGAATAATGTATGTTCAATGAAAAGGAAAAAATCTAGTTCTTCTCGTGCTTCAGATCTGAAGAAATGCACAGGTGTTTCTGTCTGTCTTTGCGCTGTGAAAAGGCAACTCAATCATGTAGGTCTAAGGTGATGTCTGGCAGACAAAAAGCCACTACGTAGAAGAGGATATGAACAGCAAAAAAGAAAACTTGCACTGGTACACGAAAACAGGATATCTGAGGTGTGGAATAAGGTTGTATGGACCGATGAGTGTAAATATGAGATCACTGAATTGCTGCTGTGTACAAAGGACCTGGAAATTCACAGTATCGATAAACCAAATATATCAGTATTTGCTGGGAGAAGAAATGGCTTCCATAGGTGAATGAAGAACACTCCAGAGAAAGGCTCCTGACAATTGTTTTCACCAGATGAGAGTACGAATGAAAACCTGGATTGGGTGGCGTTCACCTCAAACATACATCAAGCTCCATGGAACCCAAAACCTCCAGTTCGACGAGGATGGGATTCCAACCCACGCGTGCAGAGCACAATGGATTAGCAGTCCATCGCCTTAACCACTCGGCCACCTCGTCCCAAACCGCTGGAACTCACTGGAGTATGAAAGATTATTGCAAGATTCAAAGAAACTGGGACTCAAAGCAACCAATGAAGAACAGGTAGACCAACAAAACTATCATCATTTCAAATAAACTATGAATAATGTATGTTCAATGAAAAGGAAAAAAATCTAGTTCCTCTCGTTCTTCAGATCTGAAGAAATGCACAGGTGTTTCTGTCTATCTTTGCGCTGTGAAAAGGCAACTCAATCATGTAGGTCTAAGGTGATGTCTGGCAGACAAAAAGCCACTACGTAGAAGAGGATATGAACAGCTAAAAAGAAAACTTGCACTGGTACACGAAAACAGGATATCTGAGGTGTGGAATAAGGTTGTATGGACCGATGAGTGTAAATATGAGATCACTGAATTGCTGCTGTTTACAAAGGACCTGGAAATTCACAGTATCGATAACCCAAATATATCAGTACTTGCTGGGAGGGAAATGGCTACCAAAGGTGAATGAAGAACACACCAGAGAAAGGCTCCTGACAATTGTTTTCACCAGATGAGGGTACGAATGAAAGCCTGGATTGGGTGGCGTTCACCTCAAACATACATCAAGCTCCATGGAACCCAAAACCTCCAGTTCGACGAGGATGGGATTCGAACCCACGCGTGCAGAGCACAATGGATTAGCAGTCCATCGCCTTAACCACTCGGCCACCTCGTCCTAAAACGCTGAAATTCACTGGAGTATGAAAGATTATTGCAAGATTCAAAGAAACTGGGACTCAAAGCAAACAATGAAGAACAGGTAGACCAGCAAAACTATCATCATTTCAAATAAACTATGAATAATGTATGTTCAATGAAAAGGAAAAAATCTAGTTCCTCTCGTTCTTCAGATCTGAAGAAATGCACAGGGGTTTCTGTCTATCTTTGCGCTGTGAAAAGGCAACTCAATCATATAGGTCTAAGGTGATGTCTGGCAGACAAAAAGCCACTACGTAGAAGAGGATATGAACAGCTAAAAAGAAAACTTGCACTGGTACACGAAAACAGGATATCTGAGGTGTGGAATAAGGTTGTATGGACCGATGAGTGTAAATATGAGATCACTGAATTGCTGCTGTTTACAAAGGACCTGGAAATTCACAGTATCGATAACCCAAATATATCAGTACTTGCTGGGAGAGGAAATGGCTTCCAAAGGTGAATGAAGAACACACCAGAGAAAGGCTCCTGACAATTGTTTTCACCAGATGAGGGTACGAATGAAAGCCTGGATTGGGTGGCGTTCACCTGAAACATACATGAAGCTCCATGGAACCCAAAAGCTCCAGTTCGACGAGGATGGGATTCGAACCCACGCGTACAGAGCACAATGGATTAGCAGTCCATTGCCTTAACCACTCGGCCACCTCGTCCTAAACCGCCGGAGCTCACTGGAGTATGAAAGATTATTGCAAGATTCAAAGAAACTGGGACTCAAAGCAACCAATGAAGAACAGGTAGACCAACAAAACTATCATCATTTCAAATAAACTATGAATAATGTATGTTCAATGAAAAGGAAAAAATCTAGTTCTTCTCGTGCTTCAGATCTGAAGAAATGCACAGGTGTTTCTGTCTGTCTTTGCGCTGTGAAAATGCAACTCAATCATGTAGGTCTAAGGTGATGTCTGGCAGACAAAAAGCCACTACGTAGAAGAGGATATGAACAGCTAAAAAGAAAACTTGCACTGGTACACGAAAACAGGATATCTGAGGTGTGGAATAAGGTTGTATGGACCGATGAGTGTAAATATGAGATCACTGAATTGCTGCTGTTTACAAAGGACCTGGAAATTCACAGTATCGATAACCCAAATATATCAGTACTTGCTGGGAGGGAAATGGCTACCAAAGGTGAATGAAGAACACACCAGAGAAAGGCTCCTGACAATTGTTTTCACCAGATGAGGGTACGAATGAAAGCCTGGATTGGGTGGCGTTCACCTCAAACATACATCAAGCTCCATGGAACCCAAAACCTCCAGTTCGACGAGGATGGGATTAGAACCCACGCGTGCAGAGCACAATGGATTAGCAGTCCATCGCCTTAACCACTCGGCCACCTCGTCCTAAAACGCTGAAATTCACTGGAGTATGAAAGATTATTGCAAGATTCAAAGAAACTGGGACTCAAAGCAAACAATGAAGAACAGGTAGACCAGCAAAACTATCATCATTTCAAATAAACTATGAATAATGTATGTTCAATGAAAAGGAAAAAATCTAGTTCCTCTCGTTCTTCAGATCTGAAGAAATGCACAGGGGTTTCTGTCTATCTTTGCGCTGTGAAAAGGCAACTCAATCATATAGGTCTAAGGTGATGTCTGGCAGACAAAAAGCCACTACGTAGAAGAGGATATGAACAGCAAAAAAGAAAACTTGCACTGGTACACGAAAACAGGATATCTGAGGTGTGGAATAAGGTTGTATGGACCGATGAGTGTAAATATGAGATCACTGAATTGCTGCTGTGTACAAAGGACCTGGAAATTCACAGTATCGATAAACCAAATATATCAGTATTTGCTGGGAGAAGAAATGGCTTCCATAGGTGAATGAAGAACACTCCAGAGAAAGGCTCCTGACAATTGTTTTCACCAGATGAGAGTACGAATGAAAACCTGGATTGGGTGGCGTTCACCTCAAACATACATCAAGCTCCATGGAACCCAAAACCTCCAGTTCGACGAGGATGGGATTCCAACCCACGCGTGCAGAGCACAATGGATTAGCAGTCCATCGCCTTAACCACTCGGCCACCTCGTCCCAAACCGCTGGAACTCACTGGAGTATGAAAGATTATTGCAAGATTCAAAGAAACTGGGACTCAAAGCAACCAATGAAGAACAGGTAGACCAACAAAACTATCATCATTTCAAATAAACTATGAATAATGTATGTTCAATGAAAAGGAAAAAAATCTAGTTCCTCTCGTTCTTCAGATCTGAAGAAATGCACAGGTGTTTCTGTCTATCTTTGCGCTGTGAAAAGGCAACTCAATCATGTAGGTCTAAGGTGATGTCTGGCAGACAAAAAGCCACTACGTAGAAGAGGATATGAACAGCTAAAAAGAAAACTTGCACTGGTACACGAAAACAGGATATCTGAGGTGTGGAATAAGGTTGTATGGACCGATGAGTGTAAATATGAGATCACTGAATTGCTGCTGTTTACAAAGGACCTGGAAATTCACAGTATCGATAACCCAAATATATCAGTACTTGCTGGGAGGGAAATGGCTACCAAAGGTGAATGAAGAACACACCAGAGAAAGGCTCCTGACAATTGTTTTCACCAGATGAGGGTACGAATGAAAGCCTGGATTGGGTGGCGTTCACCTCAAACATACATCAAGCTCCATGGAACCCAAAACCTCCAGTTCGACGAGGATGGGATTCCAACCCACGCGTGCAGAGCACAATGGATTAGCAGTCCATCGCCTTAACCACTCGGCCACCTCGTCCTAAAACGCTGAAATTCACTGGAGTATGAAAGATTATTGCAAGATTCAAAGAAACTGGGACTCAAAGCAAACAATGAAGAACAGGTAGACCAGCAAAACTATCATCATTTCAAATAAACTATGAATAATGTATGTTCAATGAAAAGGAAAAAATCTAGTTCCTCTCGTTCTTCAGATCTGAAGAAATGCACAGGGGTTTCTGTCTATCTTTGCGCTGTGAAAAGGCAACTCAATCATATAGGTCTAAGGTGATGTCTGGCAGACAAAAAGCCACTACGTAGAAGAGGATATGAACAGCTAAAAAGAAAACTTGCACTGGTACACGAAAACAGGATATCTGAGGTGTGGAATAAGGTTGTATGGACCGATGAGTGTAAATATGAGATCACTGAATTGCTGCTGTTTACAAAGGACCTGGAAATTCACAGTATCGATAACCCAAATATATCAGTACTTGCTGGGAGAGGAAATGGCTTCCAAAGGTGAATGAAGAACACACCAGAGAAAGGCTCCTGACAATTGTTTTCACCAGATGAGGGTACGAATGAAAGCCTGGATTGGGTGGCGTTCACCTCAAACATACATGAAGCTCCATGGAACCCAAAAGCTCCAGTTCGACGAGGATGGGATTCGAACCCACGCGTACAGAGCACAATGGATTAGCAGTCCATTGCCTTAACCACTCGGCCACCTCGTCCTAAACCGCTGGAGCTCACTGGAGTATGAAAGATTATTGCAAGATTCAAAGAAACTGGGACTCAAAGCAACCAATGAAGAACAGGTAGACCAACAAAACTATCATCATTTCAAATAAACTATGAATAATGTATGTTCAATGAAAAGGAAAAAATCTAGTTCTTCTCGTGCTTCAGATCTGAAGAAATGCACAGGTGTTTCTGTCTGTCTTTGCGCTGTGAAAATGCAACTCAATCATGTAGGTCTAAGGTGATGTCTGGCAGACAAAAAGCCACTACGTAGAAGAGGATATGAACAGCTAAAAAGAAAACTTGCACTGGTACACGAAAACAGGATATCTGAGGTGTGGAATAAGGTTGTATGGACCGATGAGTGTAAATATGAGATCACTGAATTGCTGCTGTTTACAAAGGACCTGGAAATTCACAGTATCGATAACCCAAATATATCAGTACTTGCTGGGAGGGAAATGGCTACCAAAGGTGAATGAAGAACACACCAGAGAAAGGCTCCTGACAATTGTTTTCACCAGATGAGGGTACGAATGAAAGCCTGGATTGGGTGGCGTTCACCTCAAACATACATCAAGCTCCATGGAACCCAAAACCTCCAGTTCGACGAGGATGGGATTCGAACCCACGCGTGCAGAGCACAATGGATTAGCAGTCCATCGCCTTAACCACTCGGCCACCTCGTCCTAAAACGCTGAAATTCACTGGAGTATGAAAGATTATTGCAAGATTCAAAGAAACTGGGACTCAAAGCAAACAATGAAGAACAGGTAGACCAGCAAAACTATCATCATTTCAAATAAACTATGAATAATGTATGTTCAATGAAAAGGAAAAAATCTAGTTCCTCTCGTTCTTCAGATCTGAAGAAATGCACAGGGGTTTCTGTCTATCTTTGCGCTGTGAAAAGGCAACTCAATCATATAGGTCTAAGGTGATGTCTGGCAGACAAAAAGCCACTACGTAGAAGAGGATATGAACAGCTAAAAAGAAAACTTGCACTGGTACACGAAAACAGGATATCTGAGGTGTGGAATAAGGTTGTATGGACCGATGAGTGTAAATATGAGATCACTGAATTGCTGCTGTTTACAAAGGACCTGGAAATTCACAGTATCGATAACCCAAATATATCAGTACTTGCTGGGAGAGGAAATGGCTTCCAAAGGTGAATGAAGAACACACCAGAGAAAGGCTCCTGACAATTGTTTTCACCAGATGAGGGTACGAATGAAAGCCTGGATTGGGTGGCGTTCACCTCAAACATACATGAAGCTCCATGGAACCCAAAAGCTCCAGTTCGACGAGGATGGGATTCGAACCCACGCGTGCAGAGCACAATGGATTAGCAGTCCATTGCCTTAACCACTCGGCCACCTCGTCCTAAACCGCTGGAGCTCACTGGAGTATGAAAGATTATTGCAAGATTCAAAGAAACTGGGACTCAAAGCAACCAATGAAGAACAGGTAGACCAACAAAACTATCATCATTTCAAATAAACTATGAATAATGTATGTTCAATGAAAAGGAAAAAATCTAGTTCTTCTCGTGCTTCAGATCTGAAGAAATGCACAGGTGTTTCTGTCTGTCTTTGCGCTGTGAAAATGCAACTCAATCATGTAGGTCTAAGGTGATGTCTGGCAGACAAAAAGCCACTACGTAGAAGAGGATATGAACAGCTAAAAAGAAAACTTGCACTGGTACACGAAAACAGGATATCTGAGGTGTGGAATAAGGTTGTATGGACCGATGAGTGTAAATATGAGATCACTGAATTGCTGCTGTTTACAAAGGACCTGGAAATTCACAGTATCGAAAACCCAAATATATCAGTATTTGCTGGGAGAGGAAATGGCTTCCATAGGTGAATGAAGAACACTCCAGAGAAAGGCTCCTGACAATTGTTTTCACCAGATGAGGGTACGAATGAAAGCCTGGATTGGGTGGCGTTCACCTCAAACATACATCAAGCTCCATGGAACCCAAAAGCTCCAGTTCGACGAGGATGGGATTCCAACCTACGCGTGCAGAGCACAATGGATTAGCAGTCCATCGCCTTAACCACTCGGCCACCTCGTCCTAAAACGCTGAAATTCACTGGAGTATGAAAGATTATTGCAAGATTCAAAGAAACTGGGACTCAAAGCAAACAATGAAGAACAGGTAGACCAGCAAAACTATCATCATTTCAAATAAACTATGAATAATGTATGTTCAATGAAAAGGAAAAAATCTAGTTCCTCTCGTTCTTCAGATCTGAAGAAATGCACAGGGGTTTCTGTCTATCTTTGCGCTGTGAAAAGGCAACTCAATCATATAGGTCTAAGGTGATGTCTGGCAGACAAAAAGCCACTACGTAGAAGAGGATATGAACAGCTAAAAAGAAAACTTGCACTGGTACACGAAAACAGGATATCTGAGGTGTGGAATAAGGTTGTATGGACCGATGAGTGTAAATATGAGATCACTGAATTGCTGCTGTTTACAAAGGACCTGGAAATTCACAGTATCGATAACCCAAATATATCAGTACTTGCTGGGAGAGGAAATGGCTTCCAAAGGTGAATGAAGAACACACCAGAGAAAGGCTCCTGACAATTGTTTTCACCAGATGAGGGTACGAATGAAAGCCTGGATTGGGTGGCGTTCACCTCAAACATACATGAAGCTCCATGGAACCCAAAAGCTCCAGTTCGACGAGGATGGGATTCGAACCCACGCGTACAGAGCACAATGGATTAGCAGTCCATTGCCTTAACCACTCGGCCACCTCGTCCTAAACCGCTGGAGCTCACTGGAGTATGAAAGATTATTGCAAGATTCAAAGAAACTGGGACTCAAAGCAACCAATGAAGAACAGGTAGACCAACAAAACTATCATCATTTCAAATAAACTATGAATAATGTATGTTCAATGAAAAGGAAAAAATCTAGTTCTTCTCGTGCTTCAGATCTGAAGAAATGCACAGGTGTTTCTGTCTGTCTTTGCGCTGTGAAAATGCAACTCAATCATGTAGGTCTAAGGTGATGTCTGGCAGACAAAAAGCCACTACGTAGAAGAGGATATGAACAGCTAAAAAGAAAACTTGCACTGGTACACGAAAACAGGATATCTGAGGTGTGGAATAAGGTTGTATGGACCGATGAGTGTAAATATGAGATCACTGAATTGCTGCTGTTTACAAAGGACCTGGAAATTCACAGTATCGATAACCCAAATATATCAGTACTTGCTGGGAGGGAAATGGCTACCAAAGGTGAATGAAGAACACACCAGAGAAAGGCTCCTGACAATTGTTTTCACCAGATGAGGGTACGAATGAAAGCCTGGATTGGGTGGCGTTCACCTCAAACATACATCAAGCTCCATGGAACCCAAAACCTCCAGTTCGACGAGGATGGGATTCGAACCCACGCGTGCAGAGCACAATGGATTAGCAGTCCATCGCCTTAACCACTCGGCCACCTCGTCCTAAAACGCTGAAATTCACTGGAGTATGAAAGATTATTGCAAGATTCAAAGAAACTGGGACTCAAAGCAAACAATGAAGAACAGGTAGACCAGCAAAACTATCATCATTTCAAATAAACTATGAATAATGTATGTTCAATGAAAAGGAAAAAATCTAGTTCCTCTCGTTCTTCAGATCTGAAGAAATGCACAGGGGTTTCTGTCTATCTTTGCGCTGTGAAAAGGCAACTCAATCATATAGGTCTAAGGTGATGTCTGGCAGACAAAAAGCCACTACGTAGAAGAGGATATGAACAGCTAAAAAGAAAACTTGCACTGGTACACGAAAACAGGATATCTGAGGTGTGGAATAAGGTTGTATGGACCGATGAGTGTAAATATGAGATCACTGAATTGCTGCTGTTTACAAAGGACCTGGAAATTCACAGTATCGATAACCCAAATATATCAGTACTTGCTGGGAGAGGAAATGGCTTCCAAAGGTGAATGAAGAACACACCAGAGAAAGGCTCCTGACAATTGTTTTCACCAGATGAGGGTACGAATGAAAGCCTGGATTGGGTGGCGTTCACCTCAAACATACATGAAGCTCCATGGAACCCAAAAGCTCCAGTTCGACGAGGATGGGATTCGAACCCACGCGTGCAGAGCACAATGGATTAGCAGTCCATTGCCTTAACCACTCGGCCACCTCGTCCTAAACCGCTGGAGCTCACTGGAGTATGAAAGATTACTGCAAGATTCAAAGAAACTGGGACTCAAAGCAACCAATGAAGAACAGGTAGACCAACAAAACTATCATCATTTCAAATAAACTATGAATAATGTATGTTCAATGAAAAGGAAAAAATCTAGTTCTTCTCGTGCTTCAGATCTGAAGAAATGCACAGGTGTTTCTGTCTGTCTTTGCGCTGTGAAAATGCAACTCAATCATGTAGGTCTAAGGTGATGTCTGGCAGACAAAAAGCCACTACGTAGAAGAGGATATGAACAGCTAAAAAGAAAACTTGCACTGGTACACGAAAACAGGATATCTGAGGTGTGGAATAAGGTTGTATGGACCGATGAGTGTAAATATGAGATCACTGAATTGCTGCTGTTTACAAAGGACCTGGAAATTCACAGTATCGAAAACCCAAATATATCAGTATTTGCTGGGAGAGGAAATGGCTTCCATAGGTGAATGAAGAACACTCCAGAGAAAGGCTCCTGACAATTGTTTTCACCAGATGAGGGTACGAATGAAAGCCTGGATTGGGTGGCGTTCACCTCAAACATACATCAAGCTCCATGGAACCCAAAAGCTCCAGTTCGACGAGGATGGGATTCCAACCTACGCGTGCAGAGCACAATGGATTAGCAGTCCATCGCCTTAACCACTCGGCCACCTCGTCCTAAAACGCTGAAATTCACTGGAGTATGAAAGATTATTGCAAGATTCAAAGAAACTGGGACTCAAAGCAAACAATGAAGAACAGGTAGACCAGCAAAACTATCATCATTTCAAATAAACTATGAATAATGTATGTTCAATGAAAAGGAAAAAATCTAGTTCCTCTCGTTCTTCAGATCTGAAGAAATGCACAGGGGTTTCTGTCTATCTTTGCGCTGTGAAAAGGCAACTCAATCATATAGGTCTAAGGTGATGTCTGGCAGACAAAAAGCCACTACGTAGAAGAGGATATGAACAGCTAAAAAGAAAACTTGCACTGGTACACGAAAACAGGATATCTGAGGTGTGGAATAAGGTTGTATGGACCGATGAGTGTAAATATGAGATCACTGAATTGCTGCTGTTTACAAAGGACCTGGAAATTCACAGTATCGATAACCCAAATATATCAGTACTTGCTGGGAGAGGAAATGGCTTCCAAAGGTGAATGAAGAACACACCAGAGAAAGGCTCCTGACAATTGTTTTCACCAGATGAGGGTACGAATGAAAGCCTGGATTGGGTGGCGTTCACCTCAAACATACATGAAGCTCCATGGAACCCAAAAGCTCCAGTTCGACGAGGATGGGATTCAAACCCACGCGTACAGAGCACAATGGATTAGCAGTCCATTGCCTTAACCACTCGGCCACCTCGTCCTAAACCGCTGGAGCTCACTGGAGTATGAAAGATTATTGCAAGATTCAAAGAAACTGGGACTCAAAGCAACCAATGAAGAACAGGTAGACCAACAAAACTATCATCATTTCAAATAAACTATGAATAATGTATGTTCAATGAAAAGGAAAAAATCTAGTTCTTCTCGTGCTTCAGATCTGAAGAAATGCACAGGTGTTTCTGTCTGTCTTTGCGCTGTGAAAATGCAACTCAATCATGTAGGTCTAAGGTGATGTCTGGCAGACAAAAAGCCACTACGTAGAAGAGGATATGAACAGCTAAAAAGAAAACTTGCACTGGTACACGAAAACAGGATATCTGAGGTGTGGAATAAGGTTGTATGGACCGATGAGTGTAAATATGAGATCACTGAATTGCTGCTGTTTACAAAGGACCTGGAAATTCACAGTATCGATAACCCAAATATATCAGTACTTGCTGGGAGGGAAATGGCTACCAAAGGTGAATGAAGAACACACCAGAGAAAGGCTCCTGACAATTGTTTTCACCAGATGAGGGTACGAATGAAAGCCTGGATTGGGTGGCGTTCACCTCAAACATACATCAAGCTCCATGGAACCCAAAACCTCCAGTTCGACGAGGATGGGATTCGAACCCACGCGTGCAGAGCACAATGGATTAGCAGTCCATCGCCTTAACCACTCGGCCACCTCGTCCTAAAACGCTGAAATTCACTGGAGTATGAAAGATTATTGCAAGATTCAAAGAAACTGGGACTCAAAGCAAACAATGAAGAACAGGTAGACCAGCAAAACTATCATCATTTCAAATAAACTATGAATAATGTATGTTCAATGAAAAGGAAAAAATCTAGTTCCTCTCGTTCTTCAGATCTGAAGAAATGCACAGGGGTTTCTGTCTATCTTTGCGCTGTGAAAAGGCAACTCAATCATATAGGTCTAAGGTGATGTCTGGCAGACAAAAAGCCACTACGTAGAAGAGGATATGAACAGCTAAAAAGAAAACTTGCACTGGTACACGAAAACAGGATATCTGAGGTGTGGAATAAGGTTGTATGGACCGATGAGTGTAAATATGAGATCACTGAATTGCTGCTGTTTACAAAGGACCTGGAAATTCACAGTATCGATAACCCAAATATATCAGTACTTGCTGGGAGAGGAAATGGCTTCCAAAGGTGAATGAAGAACACACCAGAGAAAGGCTCCTGACAATTGTTTTCACCAGATGAGGGTACGAATGAAAGCCTGGATTGGGTGGCGTTCACCTCAAACATACATGAAGCTCCATGGAACCCAAAAGCTCCAGTTCGACGAGGATGGGATTCGAACCCACGCGTGCAGAGCACAATGGATTAGCAGTCCATTGCCTTAACCACTCGGCCACCTCGTCCTAAACCGCTGGAGCTCACTGGAGTATGAAAGATTATTGCAAGATTCAAAGAAACTGGGACTCAAAGCAACCAATGAAGAACAGGTAGACCAACAAAACTATCATCATTTCAAATAAACTATGAATAATGTATGTTCAATGAAAAGGAAAAAATCTAGTTCTTCTCGTGCTTCAGATCTGAAGAAATGCACAGGTGTTTCTGTCTGTCTTTGCGCTGTGAAAATGCAACTCAATCATGTAGGTCTAAGGTGATGTCTGGCAGACAAAAAGCCACTACGTAGAAGAGGATATGAACAGCTAAAAAGAAAACTTGCACTGGTACACGAAAACAGGATATCTGAGGTGTGGAATAAGGTTGTATGGACCGATGAGTGTAAATATGAGATCACTGAATTGCTGCTGTTTACAAAGGACCTGGAAATTCACAGTATCGAAAACCCAAATATATCAGTATTTGCTGGGAGAGGAAATGGCTTCCATAGGTGAATGAAGAACACTCCAGAGAAAGGCTCCTGACAATTGTTTTCACCAGATGAGGGTACGAATGAAAGCCTGGATTGGGTGGCGTTCACCTCAAACATCCATCAAGCTCCATGGAACCCAAAAGCTCCAGTTCGACGAGGATGGGATTCCAACCCACGCGTGCAGAGCACAATGGATTAGCAGTCCATCGCCTTAACCACTCGGCCACCTCGTCCTAAAACGCTAAAATTCACTGGAGTATGAAAGATTATTGCAAGATTCAAAGAAACTGTGACTCAAAGCAACCAATGAAGAACAGGTAGACCAGCAAAACTATCATCATTTCAAATAAACTATGAATAATGTATGTTCAATGAAAAGGAAAAAATCAAGTTCTTCTCGTGCTTCAGATCTGAAGAAATGCACAGGTGTTTCTGTCTGTCTTTGCGCTGTGAAAAGGCAACTCAATCATGTAGGTCTAAGGTGATGTCTGGCAGACAAAAAGCCACTACGTAGAAGAGGATATGAACAGCTAAAAAGAAAACTTGCACTGGTACACGAAAACAGGATATCTGAGGTGTGGAATAAGGTTGTATGGACCAATGAGTGTAAATTTGAGATCACTGAATTGCTGCTGTTTACAAAGGACCTGGAAATTCACAGTATCGATAACCCAAATATATCAGTACTTGCTGGGAGAGGAAATGGCTTCCAAAGGTGAATGAAGAACACACCAGAGAAAGGCTCCTGACAATTGTTTTCACCAGATGAGGGTACGAATGAAAACCTGGATTGGGTGGCGTTCACCTCAAACATACATCAAGCTCCATGGAACCCAAAACCTCCAGTTCGACGAGGATGGGATTCCAACCCACGCGTGCAGAGCACAATGGATTAGCAGTCCATCGCCTTAACCACTCGGCCACCTCGTCCCAAACCGCTGGAACTCACTGGAGTAAGAAAGATTATTGCAAGATTCAAAGAAACTGGGACTCAAAGCAACCAATGAAGAACAGGTAGACCAACAAAACTATCATCATTTCAAATAAACTATGAATAATGTATGTTCAATGAAAAGGAAAAAAATCTAGTTCCTCTCGTTCTTCAGATCTGAAGAAATGCACAGGTGTTTCTGTCTGTCTTTGCGCTGTGAAAAGGCAACTCAATCATGTAGGTCTAAGGTGATGTCTGGCAGACAAAAAGCCACTACGTAGAAGAGGATATGAACAGCTAAAAAGAAAACTTGCACTGGTACACGAAAACAGGATATCTGAGGTGTGGAATAAGGTTGTATGGACCGATGAGTGTAAATATGAGATCACTGAATTGCTGCTGTTTACAAAGGACCTGGAAATTCACAGTATCGATAACCCAAATATATCAGTACTTGCTGGGAGAGGAAATGGCTTCCCAAGGTGAATGAAGAACACACCAGAGAAAGGCTCCTGACAATTGTTTTCACCAGATGAGGGTACGAATGAAAGCCTGGATTGGGTGGCGTTCACTTCAAACATACATCAACCTCCATGGAACCCAAAACCTCCAGTTCGACGAGGATGGGATTCGAACCCACGCGTGCAGAGCACAATGGATTAGCAGTCCATCGCCTTAACCACTCGGCCACCTCGTCCTAAAACGCTGAAATTCACTGGAGTATGAAAGATTATTGCAAGATTCAAAGAAACTGGGACTCAAAGCAACCAATGTAGAACAGGTAGACCAGCAAAACTATCATCATTTCAAATAAACTATGAATAATGTATGTTCAATGAAAAGGAAAAAATCTAGTTCCTCTCGTTCTTCAGATCTGAAGAAATGCACCGGTGTTTCTGTCTGTCTTTGCGCTGTGAAAAGGCAACTCAATCATATAGGTCTAAGGTGATGTCTGGCAGACAAAAAGCCACTACGTAGAAGAGGATATGAACAGCTAAAAAGAAAACTTGCACTGGTACACGAAAACAGGATATCTGAGGTGTGGAATAAGGTTGTATGGACCGATGAGTGTAAATATGAGATCACTGAATTGCTGCTGTTTACAAAGGACCTGGAAATTCACAGTATCGATAACCCAAATATATCAGTACTTGCTGGGAGAGGAAATGGCTTCCAAAGGTGAATGAAGAACACACCAGAGAAAGGCTCCTGACGATTGTTTTCACCAGATGAGGGTACGAATGAAAGCCTGGATTGGGTGGCGTTCACCTCAAACATACATCAAGCTCCATGGAACCCAAAAGCTCCAGTTCGACGAGGATGGGATTCGAACCCACGCGTGCAGAGCACAATGGATTAGCAGTCCATTGCCTTAACCACTCGGCCACCTCGTCCTAAACCGCTGAAATTCACTGGAGTATGAAAGATTATTGCAAGATTCAAAGAAACTGGGACTCAAAGCAACCAATGTAGAACAGGTAGACCAGCAAAACTATCATCATTTCAAATAAACTATGAATAATGTATGTTCAATGAAAAGGAAAAAATCTAGTTCCTCTCGTTCTTCAGATCTGAAGAAATGCACAGGTGTTTCTGTCTATCTTTGCGCTGTGAAAAGGCAACTCAATCATATAGGTCTAAGGTGATGTCTGGCAGACAAAAAGCCACTACGTAGAAGAGGATATGAACAGCTAAAAAGAAAACTTGCACTGGTACACGAAAACAGGATATCTGAGGTGTGGAATAAGGTTGTATGGACCGATGAGTGTAAATATGAGATCACTGAATTGCTGCTGTTTACAAAGGACCTGGAAATTCACAGTATCGAAAACCCAAATATATCAGTATTTGCTGGGAGAGGAAATGGCTTCCATAGGTGAATGAAGAACACTCCAGACAATTGTTTTCACCAGATGAGGGTACGAATGAAAGCCTGGATTGGGTGGCGTTCACCTCAAACATACATCAAGCTCCATGGAACCCAAAAGCTCCAGTTCGACGAGGATGGGATTCCAACCCACGCGTGCAGAGCACAATGGATTAGCAGTCCATCGCCTTAACCACTCGGCCACCTCGTCCTAAAACGCTAAAATTCACTGGAGTATGAAAGATTATTGCAAGATTCAAAGAAACTGTGACTCAAAGCAACCAATGAAGAACAGGTAGACCAGCAAAACTATCATCATTTCAAATAAACTATGAATAATGTATGTTCAATGAAAAGGAAAAAATCTAGTTCTTCTCGTGCTTCAGATCTGAAGAAATGCACAGGTGTTTCTGTCTATCTTTGCGCTGTGAAAAGGCGACTCTATCATATAGGTCTAAGGTGATGTATGGCAGACAAAAAGCCACTACGTAGAAGAGGATATGAACAGCAAAAAAAAAAACTTGCACTGGTACACGAAAACAGGATATCTGAGGTGTGGAACAAGGTTGTATGGACCGATGAGTGTAAATATGAGATCACTGAATTGCTGCTGTTTACAAAGGACCTGGAAATTCACAGTATCGAAAACCCAAATATATCAGTATTTGCTGGGAGAGGAAATGGCTTCCATAGGTGAATGAAGAACACTCCAGAGAAAGGCTCCTGACAATTGTTTTAACCAGATGAGGGTACGAATGAAAGCCTGGATTGGGTGGCGTTCACCTCAAACATACATCAAGCTCCATGGAACCCAAAAGCTCCAGTTCGACGAGGATGGGATTCCAACCCACGCGTGCAGAGCACAATGGATTAGCAGTCCATCGCCTTAACCACTCGGCCACCTCGTCCTAAAACGCTAAAATTCACTGGAGTATGAAAGATTATTGCAAGATTCAAAGAAACTGTGACTCAAAGCAACCAATGAAGAACAGGTAGACCAGCAAAACTATCATCATTTCAAATAAACTATGAATAATGTATGTTCAATGAAAAGGAAAAAATCTAGTTCTTCTCGTGCTTCAGATCTGAAGAAATGCACAGGTGTTTCTGTCTGTCTTTGCGCTGTGAAAAGGCAACTCAATCATGTAGGTCTAAGGTGATGTCTGGCAGACAAAAAGCCACTACGTAGAAGAGGATATGAACAGCTAAAAAGAAAACTTGCACTGGTACACGAAAACAGGATATCTGAGGTGTGGAATAAGGTTGTATGGACCGATGAGTGTAAATATGAGATCACCGAATTGCTGCTGTTTACAAAGGACCTGGAAATTCACAGTATCGATAACCCAAATATATCAGTACTTGCTGGGAGAGGAAATGGCTTCCAAAGGTGAATGAAGAACACACCAGAGAAAGGCTCCTGACAATTGTTTTCACCAGATGAGGGTACGAATGAAATCCTGGATTGGGTGGCGTTCACCTCAAACATACATCAAGCTCCATGGAACCCAAAAGCTCCAGTTCGACGAGGATGGGATTCCAACCCACGCGTGCAGAGCACAATGGATTAGCAGTCCATCGCCTTAACCATTCGGCCACCTCGTCCTAAAACGCTAAAATTCACTGGAGTATGAAAGATTATTGCAAGATTCAAAGAAACTGTGACTCAAAGCAACCAATGAAGAACAGGTAGACCAGCAAAACTATCATCATTTCAAATAAACTATGAATAATGTATGTTCAATGAAAAGGAAAAAATCTAGTTCTTCTCGTGCTTCAGATCTGAAGAAATGCACAGGTGTTTCTGTCTGTCTTTGCGCTGTGAAAAGGCAACTCAATCATGTAGGTCTAAGGTGATGTCTGGCAGACAAAAAGTCACTACGTAGAAGAGGATATGAACAGCTAAAAAGAAAACTTGCACTGGTACACGAAAACAGGATATCTGAGGTGTGGAATAAGGTTGTATGGACCGATGAGTGTAAATATGACATCACCGAATTGCTGCTGTTTACAAAGGACCTGGAAATTCACAGTATCGAAAACCCAAATATATCAGTATTTGCTGGGAGAGGAAATGGCTTCCATAGGTGAATGAAGAACACTCCAGAGAAAGGCTCCTGACAATTGTTTTCACCAGATGAGGGTACGAATGAAAGCCTGGATTGGGTGGCGTTCACCTCAAACATACATCAAGCTCCATGGAACCCAAAAGCTCCAGTTCGACGAGGATGGGATTACAACCCACGCGTGCAGAGCACAATGGATTAGCAGTCCATCGCCTTAACCACTCGGCCACCTCGTCCTAAAACGCTAAAATTCACTGGAGTATGAAAGATTATTGCAAGATTCAAAGAAACTGTGACTCAAAGCAACCAATGAAGAACAGGTAGACCAGCAAAACTATCATCATTTCAAATAAACTATGAATAATGTATGTTCAATGAAAAGGAAAAAATCTAGTTCTTCTCGTGCTTCAGATCTGAAGAAATGCACAGGTGTTTCTGTCTGTCTTTGCGCTGTGAAAAGGCAACTCAATCATGTAGGTCTAAGGTGATGTCTGGCAGACAAAAAGCCACTACGTAGAAGAGGATATGAACAGCTAAAAAGAAAACTTGCACTGGTACACGAAAACAGGATATCTGAGGTGTGGAATAAGGTTGTATGGACCGATGAGTGTAAATATGAGATCACCAAATTGCTGCTGTTTACAAAGGACCTGGAAATTCACAGTATCGATAACCCAAATATATCAGTACTTGCTGGGAGAGGAAATGGCTTCCAAAGGTGAATGAAGAACACACCAGAGAAAGGCTCCTGACAATTGTTTTCACCAGATGAGGGTACGAATGAAATCCTGGATTGGGTGGCGTTCACCTCAAACATACATCAAGCTCCATGGAACCCAAAACCTCCAGTTCGACGAGGATGGGATTCGAACCCACGCGTGCAGAGCACAATGGATTAGCAGTCCATCGCCTTAACCACTCGGCCACCTCGTCCTAAAACGCTAAAATTCACTGGAGTATGAAAGATTATTGCAAGATTCAAAGAAACTGGGACTCAAAGCAAACAATGAAGAACAGGTAGACCAGCAAAACTATCATCATTTCAAATAAACTATGAATAATGTATGTTCAATGAAAAGGAAAAAATCTAGTTCCTCTCGTTCTTCAGATCTGAAGAAATGCACAGGTGTTTCTGTCTATCTTTGCGCTGTGAAAAGGCGACTCAATCATATAGGTCTAAGGTGATGTCTGGCAGACAAAAAGCCACTACGTAGAAGAGGATATGAACAGCAAAAAAGAAAACTTGCACTGGTACACGAAAACAGGATATCTGAGGTGTGGAATAAGGTTGTATGGACCGATGAGTGTAAATATGAGATCACTGAATTGCTGCTGTTTACAAAGGACCTGGAAATTCACAGTATCGAAAACCCAAATATATCAGTATTTGCTGGGAGAGGAAATGGCTTCCATAGGTGAATGAAGAACACTCCAGAGAAAGGCTCCTGACAATTGTTTTCACCAGATGAGGGTACGAATGAAAGCCTGGATTGGGTGGCGTTCACCTCAAACATACATCAAGCTCCATGGAACCCAAAAGCTCCAGTTCGCCGAGGATGGGATTCCAACCCACGCGTGCAGAGCACAATGGATTAGCAGTCCATCGCCTTAACCACTCGGCCACCTCGTCCTAAAACGCTAAAATTCACTGGAGTATGAAAGATTATTGCAAGATTCAAAGAAACTGTGACTCAAAGCAACCAATGAAGAACAGGTAGACCAGCAAAACTATCATCATTTCAAATAAACTATGAATAATGTATGTTCAATGAAAAGGAAAAAATCTAGTTCTTCTCGTGCTTCAGATCTGAAGAAATGCACAGGTGTTTCTGTCTGTCTTTGCGCTGTGAAAAGGCAACTCAATCATGTAGGTCTAAGGTGATGTCTGGCAGACAAAAAGCCACTACGTAGAAGAGGATATGAACAGCAAAAAAGAAAACTTGCACTGGTACACGAAAACAGGATATCTGAGGTGTGGAATAAGGTTGTATGGACCGATGAGTGTAAATATGAGATCACTGAATTGCTGCTGTTTACAAAGGACCTGGAAATTCACAGTATCGAAAACCCAAATATATCAGTATTTGCTGGGAGAGGAAATGGCTTCCATAGGTGAATGAAGAACACTCCAGACAATTGTTTTCACCAGATGAGGGTACGAATGAAAGCCTGGATTGGGTGGCGTTCACCTCAAACATACATCAAGCTCCATGGAACCCAAAAGCTCCAGTTCGACGAGGATGGGATTCCAACCCACGCGTGCAGAGCACAATGGATTAGTAGTCCATCGCCTTAACCACTCGGCCACCTCGTCCTAAAACGCTAAAATTCACTGGAGTATGAAAGATTATTGCAAGATTCAAAGAAACTGTGACTCAAAGCAACCAATGAAGAACAGGTAGACCAGCAAAACTATCATCATTTCAAATAAACTATGAATAATGTATGTTCAATGAAAAGGAAAAAATCTAGTTCTTCTCGTGCTTCAGATCTGAAGAAATGCACAGGTGTTTCTGTCTGTCTTTGCGCTGTGAAAAGGCAACTCAATCATGTAGGTCTAAGGTGATGTCTGGCAGACAAAAAGCCACTACGTAGAAGAGGATATGAACAGCTAAAAAGAAAACTTGCACTGGTACACGAAAACAGGATATCTGAGGTGTGGAATAAGGTTGTATGGACCGATGAGTGTAAATATGAGATCACCGAATTGCTGCTGTTTACAAAGGACCTGGAAATTCACAGTATCGATAACCCAAATATATCAGTACTTGCTGGGAGAGGAAATGGCTTCCAAAGGTGAATGAAGAACACACCAGAGAAAGGCTCCTGACAATTGTTTTCACCAGATGAGGGTACGAATGAAATCCTGGATTGGGTGGCGTTCACCTCAAACATACATCAAGCTCCATGGAACCCAAAACCTCCAGTTCGACGAGGAAGGGATTCGAACCCACGCGTGCAGAGCACAATGGATTAGCAGTCCATCGCCTTAACCACTCGGCCACCTCATCCTAAAACGCTGAAATTCACTGGAGTATGAAAGATTATTGCAAGATTCAAAGAAACTGGGACTCAAAGCAAACAATGAAGAACAGGTAGACCAGCAAAACTATCATCATTTCAAATAAACTATCAATAATGTATGTTCAATGAAAAGGAAAAAATCTAGTTCCTCTCGTTCTTCAGATCTGAAGAAATGCACAGGTGTTTCTGTCTATCTTTGCGCTGTGAAAAGGCGACTCAATCATATAGGTCTAAGGTGATGTCTGGCAGACAAAAAGCCACTACGTAGAAGAGGATATGAACAGCAAAAAAGAAAGCTTGCACTGGTACACGAAAACAGGATATCTGAGGTGTGGAATAAGGTTGTATGGACCGATGAGTGTAAATATGAGATCACTGAATTGCTGCTGTTTACAAAGGACCTGGAAATTCACAGTATCGAAAACCCAAATATATCAGTATTTGCTGGGAGAGGAAATGGCTTCCATAGGTGAATGAAGAACACTCCAGAGAAAGGCTCCTGACAATTGTTTTCACCAGATGAGGGTACGAATGAAATCCTGGATTGGGTGGCGTTCACCTCAAACATACATCAAGCTCCATGGAACCCAAAACCTCCAGTTCGACGAGGATGGGATTCGAACCCACGCGTGCAGCGCACAATGGATTAGCAGTCCATCGCCTTAACCACTCGGCCACCTCGTCCTAAAACGCTGAAATTCACTGGAGTATGAAAGATTATTGCAAGATTCAAAGAAACTGGGACTCAAAGCAAACAATGAAGAACAGGTAGACCAGCAAAACTATCATCATTTCAAATAAACTATGAATAATGTATGTTCAATGAAAAGGAAAAAATCTAGTTCCTCTCGTTCTTCAGATCTGAAGAAATGCACAGGTGTTTCTGTCTATCTTTGCGCTGTGAAAAGGCGACTCAATCATATAGGTCTAAGGTGATGTCTGGCAGACAAAAAGCCACTACGTAGAAGAGGATATGAACAGCAAAAAAGAAAACTTGCACTGGTACACGAAAACAGGATATCTGAGGTGTGGAATAAGGTTGTATGGACCGATGAGTGTAAATATGAGATCACTGAATTGCTGCTGTTTACAAAGGACCTGGAAATTCACAGTATCGAAAACCCAAATATATCAGTATTTGCTGGGAGAGGAAATGGCTTCCATAGGTGAATGAAGAACACTCCAGAGAAAGGCTCCTGACAATTGTTTTCACCAGATGAGGGTACGAATGAAAGCCTGGATTGGGTGGCGTTCACCTCAAACATACATCAAGCTCCATGGAACCCAAAAGCTCCAGTTCGACGAGGATGGGATTCGAACCCACGCGTGCAGAGCACAATGGATTAGCAGTCCATCACCTTAACCACTCGGCCACCTCTTCCTAAAACGCTAAAATTCACTGGAGTATGAAAGATTATTGCAAGATTCAAAGAAACTGGGACTCAAAGCAAACAATGAAGAACAGGTAGACCAGCAAAACTATCATCATTTCAAATAAACTATGAATAATGTATGTTCAATGAAAAGGAAAAAATCTAGTTCTTCTCGTGCTTCAGATCTGAAGAAAGGCACAGGTGTTTCTGTCTGTCTTTGTGCTGTGAAAAGGCAACTCAATCATGTAGGTTTAAGGTGATGTCTGGCAGACAAAAAGCCACTACGTAGTAGAGGATATGAACAGCTAAAAAGAAAACTTGCACTGGTACACGAAAACAGGATATCTGAGGTGTGGAATAAGGTTGTATGGACCGATGAGTGTAAATATGAGATCACCGAATTGCTGCTGTTTACAAAGGACCTGGAAATTCACAGTATCGATAACCCAAATATATCAGTATTTGCTGGGAGAGGAAATGGCTTCCAGAGGTGAATGAAGAACACTCCAGAGAAAGGCTCCTGACAATTGTTTTCACCAGATGAGGGTACGAATGAAAGCCTAGATTGGGTGGCGTTCACCTCAAACATACATCAAGCTCCATGGAACCCAAAAGCTCCAGTTCGACGAGGATGGGATTCGAACCAACGCGTGCAGAGCACAATGGATTAGCAGTCCATCGCCTTAACCACTCGGCCACCTCGTCCTAAACCGCTGGAACTCCCTCGAGTATGAAAGATTATTGCAAGATTCAAAGAAACTGGGACTCAAAGCAAACAATGAAGAACAGGTAGACCAACAAAACTATCATCATTTCAAATAAACTATGAATAATGTATGTTCAATGAAAAGGAAAAAATCTAGTTCTTCTCGTGCTTCAGATCTGAAGAAATGCACAGGTGTTTCTGTCTATCTTTGCGCTGTGAAAAGGCGACTCAATCATATAGGTCTAAGGTGATGTCTGGCAGACAAAAAGCCACTACGTAGAAGAGGATATGAACAGCTAAAAAGAAAACTTGCACTGGTACACGAAAACAGGATATCTGAGGTGTGGAATAAGGTTGTATGGACCGATGAGTGTAAATATGAGATCACTGAATTGCTGCTGTTTACAAAGGACCTGGAAATTCACAGTATCGATAACCCAAATATATCAGTACTTGCTGGGAGAGGAAATGGCTTCCAAAGGTGAATGAAGAACACACCAGAGAAAGGCTCCTGACAATTGTTTTCACCAGATGAGGGTACGAATGAAAGCCTGGATTGGGTGGCGTTCACCTCAAACATACATCAAGCTCCATGGAACCCAAAACCTCCAGTTCGACGAGGATGGGATTCGAACCCACGCGTGCAGAGCACAATGGATTAGCAGTCCATCGCCTTAACCACTCGCCCACCTCGTCCTAAACCGCTGGAACTCACTGGAGTATGAAAGATTATTGCAAGATTCAAAGAAACTGGGACTCACAGCAACCAATGAAGAACAGGTAGACCAGCAAAACTATCATCATTTCAAATAAACTATGAATAATGTATGTTCAATGAAAAGGAAAAAATCTAGTTCCTCTCGTTCTTCAGATCTGAAGAAATGCACAGGTGTTTCTGTCTATCTTTGCGCTGTGAAAAGGCAACTCAATCATATAGGTCTAAGGTGATGTCTGGCAGACAAAAAGCCACTACGTAGAAGAGGATATGAACAGCTAAAAAGAAAACTTGCACTGGTACACGAAAACAGGATATCTGAGGTGTGGAATAAGGTTGTATGGACCGATGAGTGTAAATATGAGATCACTGAATTGCTGCTGTTTACAAAGGACCTGGAAATTCACAGTATCGATAACCCAAATATATCAGTACTTGCTGGGAGAGGAAATGGCTTCCAAAGGTGAATGAAGAACACACCAGAGAAAGGCTCCTGACAATTGTTTTCACCAGATGAGGGTACGAATGAAAGCCTGGATTGGGTGGCGTTCACCTCAAACATACATCAAGCTCCATGGAACCCAAAACCTCCAGTTCGACGAGGATGGGATTCGAACCCACGCGTGCAGAGCACAATGGATTAGCAGTCCATCGCCTTAACCACTCGGCCACCTCTTCCTAAAACGCTAAAATTCACTGGAGTATGAAAGATTATTGCAAGATTCAAAGAAACTGGGACTCAAAGCAAACAATGAAGAACAGGTAGACCAGCAAAACTATCATCATTTCAAATAAACTATGAATAATGTATGTTCAATGAAAAGGAAAAAATCTAGTTCTTCTCGTTCTTCAGATCTGAAGAAAGGCACAGGTGTTTCTGTCTGTCTTTGTGCTGTGAAAAGGCAACTCAATCATGTAGGTTTAAGGTGATGTCTGGCAGACAAAAAGCCACTACGTAGTAGAGGATATGAACAGCTAAAAAGAAAACTTGCACTGGTACACGAAAACAGGATATCTGAGGTGTGGAATAAGGTTGTATGGACCGATGAGTGTAAATATGAGATCACCGAATTGCTGCTGTTTACAAAGGACCTGGAAATTCACAGTATCGATAACCCAAATATATCAGTATTTGCTGGGAGAGGAAATGGCTTCCAGAGGTGAATGAAGAACACTCCAGAGAAAGGCTCCTGACAATTGTTTTCACCAGATGAGGGTACGAATGAAAGCCTGGATTGGGTGGCGTTCACCTCAAACATACATCAAGCTCCATGGAACCCAAAAGCTCCAGTTCGACGAGGATGGGATTCGAACCAACGCGTGCAGAGCACAATGGATTAGCAGTCCATCGCCTTAACCACTCGGCCACCTCGTCCTAAACCGCTGGAACTCCCTCGAGTATGAAAGATTATTGCAAGATTCAAAGAAACTGGGACTCAAAGCAAACAATGAAGAACAGGTAGACCAACAAAACTATCATCATTTCAAATAAACTATGAATAATGTATGTTCAATGAAAAGGAAAAAATCTAGTTCTTCTCGTGCTTCAGATCTGAAGAAATGCACAGGTGTTTCTGTCTATCTTTGCGCTGTGAAAAGGCAACTCAATCATATAGGTCTAAGGTGATGTCTGGCAGACAAAAAGCCACTACGTAGAAGAGGATATGAACAGCTAAAAAGAAAACTTGCACTGGTACACGAAAACAGGATATCTGAGGTGTGGAATAAGGTTGTATGGACCGATGAGTGTAAATATGAGATCACTGAATTGCTGCTGTTTACAAAGGACCTGGAAATTCACAGTATCGATAACCCAAATATATCAGTACTTGCTGGGAGAGGAAATGGCTTCCAAAGGTGAATGAAGAACACACCAGAGAAAGGCTCCTGACAATTGTTTTCACCAGATGAGGGTACGAATGAAAGCCTGGATTGGGTGGCGTTCACCTCAAACATACATCAAGCTCCATGGAACCCAAAACCTCCAGTTCGACGAGGATGGGATTCGAACCCACGCGTGCAGAGCACAATGGATTAGCAGTCCATCGCCTTAACCACTCGGCCACCTCATCCTAAAACGCTAAAATTCACTGGAGTATGAAAGATTATTGCAAGATTCAAAGAAACTGGGACTCAAAGCAACCAATGAAGAACAGGTAGACCAGCAAAACTATCATCATTTCAAATAAACTATGAATAATGTATGTTCAATGAAAAGGAAAAAATCTAGTTCCTCTCGTTCTTCAGATCTGAAGAAATGCACAGGTGTTTCTGTCTGTCTTTGCGCTGTGAAAAGGCAACTCAATCATATAGGTCTAAGGTGATGTCTGGCAGACAAAAAGCCACTACGTAGAAGAGGATATGAACAGCTAAAAAGAAAACTTGCACTGGTACACGAAAACAGGATATCTGAGGTGTGGAATAAGGTTGTATGGACCGATGAGTGTAAATATGAGATCACTGAATTGCTGCTGTTTACAAAGGACCTGGAAATTCACAGTATCGATAACCCAAATATATCAGTACTTGCTGGGAGAGGAAATGGCTTCCAAAGGTGAATGAAGAACACACCAGAGAAAGGCTCCTGACAATTGTTTTCACCAGATGAGGGTACGAATGAAAGCCTGGATTGGGTGGCGTTCACCTCAAACATACATCAAGCTCCATGGAACCCAAAACCTCCAGTTCGACGAGGATGGGATTCGAACCCAGGCGTGCAGAGCACAATGGATTAGCAGTCCATCGCCTTAACCACTCGGCCACCTCATCCTAAAACGCTAAAATTCACTGGAGTATGAAAGATTATTGCAAGATTCAAAGAAACTGGGACTCAAAGCAACCAATGAAGAACAGGTAGACCAGCAAAACTATCATCATTTCAAATAAACTATGAATAATGTATGTTCAATGAAAAGGAAAAAATCTAGTTCCTCTCGTTCTTCAGATCTGAAGAAATGCACAGGTGTTTCTGTCTGTCTTTGCGCTGTGAAAAGGCGACTCAATCATGTAGGTCTAAGGTGATGTCTGGCAGACAAAAAGCCACTACGTAGAAGAGGATATGAACAGCAAAAAAGAAAACTTGCACTGGTACACGAAAACAGGATATCTGAGGTGTGGAATAAGGTTGTATGGACCGATGAGTGTAAATATGAGATCACTGAATTGCTGCTGTTTACAAAGGACCTGGAAATTCACAGTATCGATAACCCAAATATATCAGTACTTGCTGGGAGAGGAAATGGCTTCCAAAGGTGAATGAAGAACACACCAGAGAAAGGCTCCTGACAATTGTTTTCACCAGATGAGGGTACGAATGAAAGCCTGGATTGGGTGGCGTTCACCTCAAACATACATCAAGCTCCATGGAACCCAAAAGCTCCAGTTCGACGAGGATGGGATTCGAACCCACGCATGCAGAGCACAATGGATTAGCAGTCCATCGCCTTAACCACTCGGCCACCTCGTCCTAAAACGCTGAAATTCACTGGAGTATGAAAGATTATTGCAAGATTCAAAGAAACTGGGACTCAAAGCAACCAATGAAGAACAGGTAGACCAGCAAAACTATCATAATTTCAAATAACTATGAATAATGTATGTTCAATGAAAAGGAAAAAATCTAGTTCCTCTCGTTCTTCAGATCTGAAGAAATGCACAGGTGTTTCTGTCTATCTTTGCGCTGTGAAAAGGCGACTCAATCATATAGGTCTAAGGTGATGTCTGGCAGACAAAAAGCCACTACGTAGAAGAGGATATGAACAGCAAAAAAGAAAACTTGCACTGGTACACGAAAACAGGATATCTGAGGTGTGGAATAAGGTTGTATGGACCAATGAGTGTAAATATGAGATCACTGAATTGCTGCTGTTTACAAAGGACCTGGAAATTCACAGTATCGATAACCCAAATATATCAGTATTTGCTGGGAGAGGAAATGGCTTCCATAGGTGAATGAAGAACACTCCAGAGAAAGGCTCCTGACAATTGTTTTCACCAGATGAGGGTACGAATGAAAGCCTGGATTGGGTGGCGTTCACCTCAAACATACATCAAGCTCCATGGAACCCAAAAGCTCCAGTTCGACGAGGATGGGATTCGAACCCACGCGTGCAGAGCACAATGGATTAGCAGTCCATCGCCTTAACCACTCGGCCACCTCGTCCCAAACCGCAGGAACTCACTGGAGTATCAAAGATTATTGCAAGTTTCAAAGAAACTGGGACTCAAAGCAACCAATGAAGAACAGGTAGACCAACAAAACTATCATCATTTCAAATAAACTATGAATAATGTATGTTCAATGAAAAGGAAAAAATCTAGTTCTTCTCGTGCTTCAGATTTGAAGAAATGCACAGGTGTTTCTGTCTGTCTTTGCGCTGTGAAAAGGCAACTCAATCATGTAGGTCTAAGGTGATGTCTGGCAGACAAAAAGCCACTACGTAGAAGAGGATATGAACAGCTAAAAAGAAAACTTGCACTGGTACACGAAAACAGGATATCTGAGGTGTGGAATAAGGTTGTATGGACCGATGAGTGTAAATATGAGATCACTGAATTGCTGCTGTTTACAAAGGACCTGGAAATTCACAGTATCGATAACCCAAATATATCAGTACTTGCTGGGAGAGGAAATGGCTTCCAAAGGTGAATGAAGAACACACCAGAGAAAGGCTCCTGACAATTGTTTTCACCAGATGAGGGTACGAATGAAAGCCTGGATTGGGTGGCGTTCACCTCAAACATACATCAAGCTCCATGGAACCCAAAACCTCCAGTTCGACGAGGATGGGATTCGAACCCACGCGTGCAGAGCACAATGGATTAGCAGTCCATCGCCTTAACCACTCGGCCACCTCGTCCCAAACCGCGGAAACTCACTGGAGTATGAAATATTATTGCAAGATTCAAAGAAACTGGGACTCAAAGCAACCAATGAAGAACAGGTAGACCAACAAAACTATCATCATTTCAAATAAACTATGAATAATGTATGTTCAATGAAAAGGAAAAAATCTAGTTCTTCTCGTGCTTCAGATCTGAAGAAATGCACAGGTGTTTCTGTCTGTCTTTGCGCTGTGAAAAGGCAACTCAATCATGTAGGTCTAAGGTGATGTCTGGCAGACAAAAAGCCACTACGTAGAAGAGGATATGAACAGCTAAAAATAAAACTCTCACTGGTACACGAAAACAGGATATCTGAGGTGTGGAATAAGGTTGTATGGACCGATGAGTGTAAATATGAGATCACTGAATTGCTGCTGTTTACAAAGGACCTGGAAATTCACAGTATCGATAACCCAAATATATCAGTACTTGCTGGGAGAGGAAATGGCTTCCAAAGGTGAATGAAGAACACACCAGAGAAAGGCTCCTGACAATTGTTTTCACCAGATGAGGGTACGAATGAAAGCCTGGATTGGGTGGCGTTCACCTCAAACATACATCAAGCTCCATGGAACCAAAAAGCTCCAGTTCGACGAGGATGGGATTCGAACCCACGCGTGCAGAGCACAATGGATTAGCAGTCCATCGCCTTAACCACTCGGCCACCTCGTCCTAAAACGCTGAAATTCACTGGAGTATGAAAGATTATTGCAAGATTCAAAGAAACTGGGACTCAAAGCAACCAATGAAGAACAGGTAGACCAGCAAAACTATCATCATTTCAAATAAACTATGAATAATGTATGTTCAATGAAAAGGAAAAAATCTAGTTCCTCTCGTTCTTCAGATCTGAAGAAATGCACAGGTGTTTCTGTCTATCTTTGCGCTGTGAAAAGGCAACTCAATCATATAGGTCTAAGGTGATGTCTGGCAGACAAAAAGCCACTACGTAGAAGAGGATATGAACAGCTAAAAAGAAAACTTGCACTGGTACACGAAAACAGGATATCTGAGGTTTGGAATAAGGTTGTATGGACCGATGAGTGTAAATATGAGATCACTGAATTGCTGCTGTTTACAAAGGACCTGGAAATTCACAGTATCGATAACCCAAATATATCAGTACTTGCTGGGAGAGGAAATGGCTTCCAAAGGTGAATGAAGAACACACCAGAGAAAGGCTCCTGACAATTGTTTTCACCAGATGAGGGTACGAATGAAAGCCTGGATTGGGTGGCGTTCACCTCAAACATACATCAAGCTCCATGGAACCCAAAAGCTCCAGTTCGACGAGGATGGGATTCGAACCCACGCATGCAGAGCACAATGGATTAGCAGTCCATCGCCTTAACCACTCGGCCACCTCGTCCTAAAACGCTGAAATTCACTGGAGTATGAAAGATTATTGCAAGATTCAAAGAAACTGGGACTCAAAGCAACCAATGAAGAACAGGTAGACCAGCAAAACTATCATAATTTCAAATAAACTATGAATAATGTATGTTCAATGAAAAGGAAAAAATCTAGTTCCTCTCGTTCTTCAGATCTGAAGAAATGCACAGGTGTTTCTGTCTATCTTTGCGCTGTGAAAAGGCGACTCAATCATATAGGTCTAAGGTGATGTCTGGCAGACAAAAAGCCACTACGTAGAAGAGGATATGAACAGCAAAAAAGAAAACTTGCACTGGTACACGAAAACAGGATATCTGAGGTGTGGAATAAGGTTGTATGGACCGATGAGTGTAAATATGAGATCACTGAATTGCTGCTGTTTACAAAGGACCTGGAAATTCACAGTATCGATAAACCAAATATATCAGTACTTGCTGGGAGAGGAAATGGCTTCCAAAGGTGAATGAAGAACACTCCAGAGAAAGGCTCCTGACAATTGTTTTCACCAGATGAGGGTACGAATGAAAGCCTGGATTGGTTGGCGTTCACCTCAAACATACATCAAGCTCCATGGAACCCAAAAGCTCCAGTTCGATGAGGATGGGATTCGAACCCAGGCGTGCAGAGCACAATGGATTAGCAGTCCATCGCCTTAACCACTCGGCCACCTCGTCCTAAAACGTTGCAATTCACTGGAGTATGAAAGATTATTGCAAGATTCAAAGAAACTGGGACTCAAAGCAACCAATGAAGAACAGGTAGACCAGCAAAACTATCATCATTTCAAATAAACTATGAATAATGTATGTTCAATGAAAAGGAAAAAATCTAGTTCCTCTCGTTCTTCAGATCTGAAGAAATGCACAGGTGTTTCTGTCTCTCTTTGCGCTGTGAAAAGGCAACTCAATCATATAGGTCTAAGGTGATGTCTGGCAGACAAAAAGCCACTACGTAGAAGAGGATATGAACAGCTAAAAAGAAAACTTGCACTGGTACACGAAAACAGGATATCTGAGGTGTGGAATAAGGTTGTATGGACCGATGAGTGTAAATATGAGATCACTGAATTGCTGCTGTGTACAAAGGACCTGGAAATTCACAGTATCGATAACCCAAATATATCAGTACTTGCTGGGAGAGGAAATGGCTTCCATAGGTGAATGAAGAACACTCCAGACAATTGTTTTCACCAGATGAGGGTACGAATGAAAGCCTGGATTGGGTGGCGTTCACCTCAAACATACATCAAGCTCCATGGAACCCAAAACATCCAGTTCGACGAGGATGGGATTCCAACCCACGCGTGCAGAGCACAATGGATTAGCAGTCCATCGCCTTAACCACTCGGCCACCTCGTCCTAAACCGCTGGCACTCACTGGAGTATGAAAGATTATTGCAAGATTCAAAGAAATGGGACTCAAAGCAACCAATGAAGAACAGGTAGACCAGCAAAACTATCATCATTTCAAATAAACTATGAATAATGTATATTCAATGAAAAGGAAAAAATCTAGTTCCTCTCGTTCTTCAGATCTGAAGAAATGCACAGGTGTTTCTGTCTGTCTTTGCGCTGTGAAAAGGCAACTCAATCATATAGGTCTAAGGTGATGTCTGGCAGACAAAAAGCCACTACGTAGAAGAGGATATGAACAGCTAAAAAGAAAACTTGCACTGGTACACGAAAACAGGATATCTGAGGTGTGGAATAAGGTTGTATGGACCGATGAGTGTAAATATGAGATCACTGAATTGCTGCTGTTTACAAAGGACCTGGAAATTCACAGTATCGATAACCCAAATATATCAGTACTTGCTGGGAGAGGAAATGGCTTCCAAAGGTGAATGAAGAACACACCAGAGAAAGGCTCCTGACAATTGTTTTCACCAGATGAGGGTACGAATGAAAGCCTGGATTGGGTGGCGTTCACCTCAAACATACATCAAGCTCCATGGAACCCAAAAGCTCCAGTTCGACGAGGATGGGATTCGAACCCACGCATGCAGAGCACAATGGATTAGCAGTCCATCCCCTTAAGCACTCGGCCACCTCGTCCTAAAACGCTGAAATTCACTGGAGTATGAAAGATTATTGCAAGATTCAAAGAAACTGGGACTCAAAGCAACCAATGAAGAACAGGTAGACCAGCAAAACTATCATCATTTCAAATAAACTATGAATAATGTATGTTCAATGAAAAGGAAAAAATCTAGTTCCTCTCGTTCTTCAGATCTGAAGAAATGCACAGGTGTTTCTGTCTATCTTTGCGCTGTGAAAAGGCGACTCAATCATATAGGTCTAAGGTGATGTCTGGCAGACAAAAAGCCACTACGTAGAAGAGGATATGAACAGCTAAAAAGAAAACTTGCACTGGTACACGAAAACAGGATATCTGAGGTGTGGAATAAGGTTGTATGGACCGATGAGTGTAAATATGAGATCACTGAATTGCTGCTGTTTACAAAGGACCTGGAAATTCACAGTATCGATAACCCAAATATATCAGTACTTGCTGGGAGAGGAAATGGCTTCCAAAGGTGAATGAAGAACACACCAGAGAAAGGCTCCTGACAATTGTTTTCACCAGATGAGGGTACGAATGAAAGCCTGGATTGGGTGGCGTTCACCTCAAACATACATCAAGCTCCATGGAACCCAAAACCTCCAGTTCGACAAGGATGGGATTCCAACCCACGCGTGCAGAGCACAATGGATTAGCAGTCCATCGCCTTAACCACTCGGCCACCTCGTCCTAAACCGCAGGAACTCACTGGAGTATGAAAGATTATTGCAAGATTCAAAGAAACTGGGACTCAAAGCAACCAATGAAGAACAGGTAGACCAACAAAACTATCATCATTTCAAATAAACTATGAATAATGTATGTTCAATGAAAAGGAAAAAATCTAGTTCTTCTCGTGCTTCAGATCTGAAGAAATGCACAGGTGTTTCTGTCTGTCTTTGCGCTGTGAAAAGGCAACTCAATCATGTAGGTCTAAGGTGATGTCTGGCAGACAAAAAGCCACTACGTAGAAGAGGATATGAACAGCTAAAAAGAAAACTTGCACTGGTACACGAAAACAGGATATCTGAGGTGTGGAATAAGGTTGTATGGACCGATGAGTGTAAATATGAGATCACTGAATTGCTGCTGTTTACAAAGGACCTGGAAATTCACAGTATCGATAACCCAAATATATCAGTATTTGCTGGGAGAGGAAATGGCTTCCATAGGTGAATGAAGAACACTCCAGAGAAAGGCTCCTGACAATTGTTTTCACCAGATGAGGGTACAAATGAAAGCCTGGATTGGGTGGCGTTCACCTCAAACATACATCAAGCTCCATGGAACCCAATGCTCCAGTTCGACGAGGATGGGATTCAAACCCACGCGTGCAGAGCACAATGGATTAGCAGTCCATCGCCTTAACCACTCGGCCACCTCGTCCTAAACCGCTGGAACTCACTGGAGTATGAAAGATTATTGCAAGATTCAAAGAAACTGGGACTCAAAGCAACCAATGAAGAACAGGTAGACCAACAAAGCTATCATCATTTCAAATAAACTATGAATAATGTATGTTCAATGAAAAGGAAAAAATCTAGTTCCTCTCGTTCTTCAGATATGAAGAAATGCACAGGTGTTTCTGTCTGTCTTTGCGCTGTGAAAAGGCAACTCAATCATGTAGGTCTAAGGTGATGTCTGGCAGACAAAAAGCCACTACGTAGAAGAGGATATGAACAGCTAAAAAGAAAACTTGCACTGGTACACGAAAACAGGATATCTGAGGTGTGGAATAAGGTTGTATGGACCGATGAGTGTAAATATGAGATCACTGAATTGCTGCTGTTTACAAAGGACCTGGAAATTCACAGTATCGATAACCCAAATATATCAGTACTTGCTGGGAGAGGAAATGGCTTCCAAAGGTGAATGAAGAACACACCAGAGAAAGGCTCCTGACAATTGTTTTCACCAGATGAGGGTACGAATGAAAGCCTGGATTGGGTGGCGTTCACCTCAAACATACATCAAGCTCCATGGAACCCAAAAGCTCCAGTTCGACGAGGATGGGATTCGAACCCACGCGTGCAGAGCACAAAGGATTAGCAGTCCATCGCCTTAACCACTCGGCCACCTCGTCCAAAACCGCTGGAACTCACTGGAGTATGAAAGATTATTGCAAGATTCAAAGAAACTGGGACTCAAAGCAACCAATGAAGAACTGGTCGACCAACAAAACTATCATCATTTCAAATAAACTATGAATAATGTATGATCAATGAAAAGGAAAAAATCCAGTTGTTCTCGTGCTTCAGATCTGAAGAAATGCACAGGTGTTTCTGTCTGTCTTTGCGCTGTGAAAAGGCGACTCAATCATATAGGTCTAAGGTGATGTCTGGCAGACAAAAAGCCACTACGTAGAAGAGGATATGAACAGCAAAAAAGAAAACTTGCACTGGTACACGAAAACAGGATATCTGAGGTGTGGAATAAGGTTGTATGGACCGATGAGTGTAAATATGAGATCACTGAATTGCTGCTGTTTACAAAGGACCTGGAAATTCACAGTATCGATAAACCAAATATATCAGTACTTGCTGGGAGAGGAAATGGCTTCCAAAGGTGAATGAAGAACACTCCAGAGAAAGGCTCCTGACAATTGTTTTCACCAGATGAGGGTACGAATGAAAGCCTGGATTGGTTGGCGTTCACCTCAAACATACATCAAGCTCCATGGAACCCAAAACCTCCAGTTCGACGAGGATGGGATTCGAACCCAGGCGTGCAGAGCACAATGGATTAGCAGTCCATCGCCTTAACCACTCGGCCACCTCGTCCTAAAACGTTGCAATTCACTGGAGTATGAAAGATTATTGCAAGATTCAAAGAAACTGGGACTCAAAGCAACCAATGAAGAACAGGTAGACCAGCAAAACTATCATCATTTCAAATAAACTATGAATAATGTATGTTCAATGAAAAGGAAAAAATCTAGTTCCTCTCGTTCTTCAGATCTGAAGAAATGCACAGGTGTTTCTGTCTATCTTTGCGCTGTGAAAAGGCAACTCAATCATATAGGTCTAAGGTGATGTCTGGCAGACAAAAAGCCACTACGTAGAAGAGGATATGAACAGCTAAAAAGAAAACTTGCACTGGTACACGAAAACAGGATATCTGAGGTGTGGAATAAGGTTGTATGGACCGATGAGTGTAAATATGAGATCACTGAATTGCTGCTGTGTACAAAGGACCTGGAAATTCACAGTATCGATAACCCAAATATATCAGTACTTGCTGGGAGAGGAAATGGCTTCCATAGGTGAATGAAGAACACTCCAGACAATTGTTTTCACCAGATGAGGGTACGAATGAAAGCCTGGATTGGGTGGCGTTCACCTCAAACATACATCAAGCTCCATGGAACCCAAAACATCCAGTTCGACGAGGATGGGATTCCAACCCACGCGTGCAGAGCACAATGGATTAGCAGTCCATCGCCTTAACCACTCGGCCACCTCGTCCTAAACCGCTGGCACTCACTGGAGTATGAAAGATTATTGCAAGATTCAAAGAAATGGGACTCAAAGCAACCAATGAAGAACAGGTAGACCAGCAAAACTATCATCATTTCAAATAAACTATGAATAATGTATGTTCAATGAAAAGGAAAAAATCTAGTTCCTCTCGTGCTTCAGATCTGAAGAAATGCACAGGTGTTTCTGTCTGTCTTTGCGCTGTGAAAAGGCAACTCAATCATGTAGGTCTAAGGTGATGTCTGGCAGACAAAAAGCCACTACGTAGAAGAGGATATGAACAGCTAAAAAGAAAACTTGCACTGGTACACGAAAACAGGATATCTGAGGTGTGGAATAAGGTTGTATGGACCGATGAGTGTAAATATGAGATCACTGAATTGCTGCTGTTTACAAAGGACCTGGAAATTCACAGTATCGATAACCCAAATATATCAGTATTTGCTGGGAGAGGAAATGGCTTCCATAGGTGAATGAAGAACACTCCAGAGAAAGGCTCCTGACAATTGTTTTCACCAGATGAGGGTACAAATGAAAGCCTGGATTGGGTGGCGTTCACCTCAAACATACATCAAGCTCCATGGAACCCAATGCTCCAGTTCGACGAGGATGGGATTCAAACCCACGCGTGCAGAGCACAATGGATTAGCAGTCCATCGCCTTAACCACTCGGCCACCTCGTCCTAAACCGCTGGAACTCACTGGAGTATGAAAGATTATTGCAAGATTCAAAGAAACTGGGACTCAAAGCAACCAATGAAGAACAGGTAGACCAACAAAGCTATCATCATTTCAAATAAACTATGAATAATGTATGTTCAATGAAAAGGAAAAAATCTAGTTCCTCTCGTTCTTCAGATATGAAGAAATGCACAGGTGTTTCTGTCTGTCTTTGCGCTGTGAAAAGGCGACTCAATCATATAGGTCTAAGGTGATGTCTGGCAGACAAAAAGCCACTACGTAGAAGAGGATATGAACAGCAAAAAAGAAAACTTGCACTGGTACACGAAAACAGGATATCTGAGGTGTGGAATAAGGTTGTATGGACCGATGAGTGTAAATATGAGATCACTGAATTGCTGCTGTTTACAAAGGACCTGGAAATTCACAGTATCGATAAACCAAATATATCAGTACTTGCTGGGAGAGGAAATGGCTTCCAAAGGTGAATGAAGAACACTCCAGAGAAAGGCTCCTGACAATTGTTTTCACCAGATGAGGGTACGAATGAAAGCCTGGATTGGTTGGCGTTCACCTCAAACATACATCAAGCTCCATGGAACCCAAAACCTCCAGTTCGACGAGGATGGGATTCGAACGCAGGCGTGCAGAGCACAATGGATTAGCAGTCCATCGCCTTAACCACTCGGCCACCTCGTCCTAAAACGTTGCAATTCACTGGAGTATGAAAGATTATTGCAAGATTCAAAGAAACTGGGACTCAAAGCAACCAATGAAGAACAGGTAGACCAGCAAAACTATCATCATTTCAAATAAACTATGAATAATGTATGTTCAATGAAAAGGAAAAAATCTAGTTCCTCTCGTTCTTCAGATCTGAAGAAATGCACAGGTGTTTCTGTCTATCTTTGCGCTGTGAAAAGGCAACTCAATCATATAGGTCTAAGGTGATGTCTGGCAGACAAAAAGCCACTACGTAGAAGAGGATATGAACAGCTAAAAAGAAAACTTGCACTGGTACACGAAAACAGGATATCTGAGGTGTGGAATAAGGTTGTATGGACCGATGAGTGTAAATATGAGATCACTGAATTGCTGCTGTGTACAAAGGACCTGGAAATTCACAGTATCGATAACCCAAATATATCAGTACTTGCTGGGAGAGGAAATGGCTTCCATAGGTGAATGAAGAACACTCCAGACAATTGTTTTCACCAGATGAGGGTACGAATGAAAGCCTGGATTGGGTGGCGTTCACCTCAAACATACATCAAGCTCCATGGAACCCAAAACATCCAGTTCGACGAGGATGGGATTCCAACCCACGCGTGCAGAGCACAATGGATTAGCAGTCCATCGCCTTAACCACTCGGCCACCTCGTCCTAAACCGCTGGCACTCACTGGAGTATGAAAGATTATTGCAAGATTCAAAGAAATGGGACTCAAAGCAACCAATGAAGAACAGGTAGACCAGCAAAACTATCATCATTTCAAATAAACTATGAATAATGTATGTTCAATGAAAAGGAAAAAATCTAGTTCCTCTCGTGCTTCAGATCTGAAGAAATGCACAGGTGTTTCTGTCTGTCTTTGCGCTGTGAAAAGGCAACTCAATCATGTAGGTCTAAGGTGATGTCTGGCAGACAAAAAGCCACTACGTAGAAGAGGATATGAACAGCTAAAAAGAAAACTTGCACTGGTACACGAAAACAGGATATCTGAGGTGTGGAATAAGGTTGTATGGACCGATGAGTGTAAATATGAGATCACTGAATTGCTGCTGTTTACAAAGGACCTGGAAATTCACAGTATCGATAACCCAAATATATCAGTATTTGCTGGGAGAGGAAATGGCTTCCATAGGTGAATGAAGAACACTCCAGAGAAAGGCTCCTGACAATTGTTTTCACCAGATGAGGGTACAAATGAAAGCCTGGATTGGGTGGCGTTCACCTCAAACATACATCAAGCTCCATGGAACCCAATGCTCCAGTTCGACGAGGATGGGATTCAAACCCACGCGTGCAGAGCACAATGGATTAGCAGTCCATCGCCTTAACCACTCGGCCACCTCGTCCTAAACCGCTGGAACTCACTGGAGTATGAAAGATTATTGCAAGATTCAAAGAAACTGGGACTCAAAGCAACCAATGAAGAACAGGTAGACCAACAAAGCTATCATCATTTCAAATAAACTATGAATAATGTATGTTCAATGAAAAGGAAAAAATCTAGTTCCTCTCGTTCTTCAGATATGAAGAAATGCACAGGTGTTTCTGTCTGTCTTTGCGCTGTGAAAAGGCAACTCAATCATGTAGGTCTAAGGTGATGTCTGGCAGACAAAAAGCCACTACGTAGAAGAGGATATGAACAGCTAAAAAGAAAACTTGCACTGGTACACGAAAACAGGATATCTGAGGTGTGGAATAAGGTTGTATGGACCGATGAGTGTAAATATGAGATCACTGAATTGCTGCTGTTTACAAAGGACCTGGAAATTCACAGTATCGATAACCCAAATATATCAGTATTTGCTGGGAGAGGAAATGGCTTCCATAGGTGAATGAAGAACACTCCAGAGAAAGGCTCCTGACAATTGTTTTCACCAGATGAGGGTACGAATGAAAGCCTGGATTGGGTGGCGTTCACCTCAAACATACATCAAGCTCCATGGAACCCAATGCTCCAGTTCGACGAGGATGGGATTCAAACGCAGGCGTGCAGAGCACAATGGATTAGCAGTCCATCGCCTTAACCACTCGGCCACCTCGTCCTAAACCGCTGGAACTCACTGGAGTATGAAAGATTATTGCAAGATTCAAAGAAACTGGGACTCAAAGCAACCAATGAAGAACAGGTAGACCAACAAAGCTATCATCATTTCAAATAAACTATGAATAATGTATGTTCAATGAAAAGGAAAAAATCTAGTTCCTCTCGTTCTTCAGATATGAAGAAATGCACAGGTGTTTCTGTCTGTCTTTGCGCTGTGAAAAGGCAACTCAATCATGTAGGTCTAAGGTGATGTCTGGCAGACAAAAAGCCACTACGTAGAAGAGGATATGAACAGCTAAAAAGAAAACTTGCACTGGTACACGAAAACAGGATATCTGAGGTGTGGAATAAGGTTGTATGGACCGATGAGTGTAAATATGAGATCACTGAATTGCTGCTGTTTACAAAGGACCTGGAAATTCACAGTATCGATAACCCAAATATATCAGTATTTGCTGGGAGAGGAAATGGCTTCCATAGGTGAATGAAGAACACTCCAGAGAAAGGCTCCTGACAATTGTTTTCACCAGATGAGGGTACGAATGAAAGCCTGGATTGGGTGGCGTTCACCTCAAACATACATCAAGCTCCATGGAACCCAATGCTCCAGTTCGACGAGGATGGGATTCAAACGCAGGCGTGCAGAGCACAATGGATTAGCAGTCCATCGCCTTAACCACTCGGCCACCTCGTCCTAAACCGCTGGAACTCACTGGAGTATGAAAGATTATTACAAGATTCAAAGAAACTGGGACTCAAAGCAACCAATGAAGAACAGGTAGACCAACAAAACTATCATCATTTCAAATAAACTATGAAATATGTATGTTCAATGAAAAGGAAAAAATCTAGTTCCTCTCGTTCTTCAGATATGAAGAAATGCACAGGTGTTTCTGTCTGTCTTTGCGCTGTGAAAAGGCGACTCAATCATGTAGGTCTAAGGTGATGTCTGGCAGACAAAAAGCCACTACGTAGAAGAGGATATGAACAGCTAAAAAGAAAACTTGCACTGGTACACGAAAACAGGATATCTGAGGTGTGGAATAAGGTTGTATGGACCGATGAGTGTAAATATGAGATCACTGAATTGCTGCTGTTTACAAAGGACCTGGAAATTCACAGTATCGATAACCCAAATATATCAGTACTTGCTGGGAGAGGAAATGGCTTCCAAAGGTGAATGAAGAACACACCAGAGAAAGGCTCCTGACAATTGTTTTCACCAGATGAGGGTACGAATGAAAGCCTGGATTGGGTGGCGTTCACCTCAAACATACATCAAGCTCCATGGAACCCAATGCTCCAGTTCGACAAGGATGGGATTCAAACCCACGCGTGCAGAGCACAATGGATTAGCAGTCCATCGCCTTAACCACTCGGCCACCTCGTCCTAAACCGCTGGAACTCACTGGAGTATGAAAGATTATTGCAAGATTCAAAGAAACTGGGACTCAAAGCAACCAATGAAGAACAGGTAGACCAGCAAAACTATCATCATTTCAAATAAACTATGAATAATATATGTTCAATGAAAAGAAAAAAATCTAGTTCCTCTCGTTCTTCAGATCTGAAGAAATGCACAGGTGTTTCTGTCTATCTTTGCGCTGTGAAAAGGCAACTCAATCATATAGGTCTAAGGTGATGTCTGGCAGACAAAAAGCCACTACGTAGAAGAGGATATGAACAGCAAAAAAGAAAACTTGCACTGGTACACGAAAACAGGATATCTGAGGTGTGGAATAAGGTTGTATGGACCGATGAGTGTAAATATGAGATCACTGAATTGCTGCTGTTTACAAAGGACCTGGAAATTCACAGTATCGATAACCCAAATATATCAGTACTTGCTGGGAGAGGAAATGGCTTCCAAAGGTGAATGAAGAACACACCAGAGAAAGGCTCCTGACAATTGTTTTCACCAGATGAGGGTACGAATGAAAGTCTGGATTGGGTGGCGTTCACCTCAAACATACATCAAGCTCCATGGAACCCAAAACCTCCAGTTCGACAAGGATGGAATTCGAACCCACGCGTGCAAAGCACAATGGATTAGCAGTCCATCGCCTTAACCACTCGGCCACCTCGTCCAAAAACGCTGAAATTCACTGGAGTATGAAAGATTATTGCAAGATTTAAAGAAACTGGGACTCAAAGCAACCAATGAAGAACAGGTAGACCAGTAAAACTATCATCCTTTCAAATAAACTATGAATAATGTATGTTCAATGAAAAGGAAAAAATCTAGTTCCTCTCGTTCTTCAGATCTGAAGAAATGCACAGGTGTTTCTGTCTATCTTTGCGCTGTGAAAAGGCAACTCAATCATATAGGTCTAAGGTGATGTCTGGCAGACAAAAAGCCACTACGTAGAAGAGGATATGAACAGCTAAAAAGAAAACTTGCACTGGTACACGAAAACAGGATATCTGAGGTGTGGAATAAGGTTGTATGGACCGATGAGTGTAAATATGAGATCACTGAATTGCTGCTGTGTACAAAGGACCTGGAAATTCACAGTATCGATAACCCAAATATATCAGTACTTGCTGGGAGAGGAAATGGCTTCCATAGGTGAATGAAGAACACTCCAGAGAAAGGCTCCTGACAATTGTTTTCACCAGATGAGGGTACGAATGAAAGCCTGGATTGGGTGGCGTTCACCTCAAACATACATCAAGCTCCATCTAACCCAATACCTCCAGTTCGACGAGGATGGGATTCCAACCCACGCGTGCAGAGCACAATGGATTAGCAGTCCATCGCCTTAACCACTCGGCCACCTCGTCCTAAACCGCTGGAACTCACTGGAGTATGAAAGATTATTGCAAGATTCAAAGAAACTGGGACTCAAAGCAACCAATGAAGAACAGGTAGACCAACAAAACTATCATCATTTCAAATAAACTATGAATAATGTATGATCAATGAAAAGGAAAAAATCTAGTTCTTCTCGTGCTTCAGATCTGAAGAAATGCACAGGTGTTTCTGTCTGTCTTTGCGCTGTGAAAAGGCAACTCAATCATGTAGGTCTAAGGTGATGTCTGGCAGACAAAAAGCCACTACGTAGAAGAGGATATGAACAGCTTAAAAGAAAACTTGCACTGGTACACGAAAACAGGATATCTGAGGTGTGGAATAAGTTTGTATGGACCGATGAGTGTAAATATGAGATCACTGAATTGCTGCTGTTTACAAAGGACCTGGAAATTCACAGTATCGATAACCCAAATATATCAGTATTTGCTGGGAGAGGAAATGGCTTCCATAGGTGAATGAAGAACACTCCAGAGAAAGGCTCCTGACAATTGTTTTCACCAGATGAGGGTACAAATGAAAGCCTGGATTGGGTGGCATTCATCTCAAACATACATCAAGCTCCATGGAACCCAATGCTCCAGTTCGACAAGGATGGGATTCAAACCCACGCGTGCAGAGCACAATGGATTAGCAGTCCATCGCCTTAACCACTCGGCCACCTCGTCCTAAACCGCTGGAACTCACTGGAGTATGAAAGATTATTGCAAGATTCAAAGAAACTGGGATTCAAAGCAACCAATGAAGAACAGGTAGACCAACAAAACTATCATCATTTCAAATAAACTATGAAAAATGTATGTTCAATGAAAAGGAAAAAATCTAGTTCCTCTCGTTCTTCAGATCTGAAGAAATGCACAGGTGTTTCTGTCTGTCTTTGCGCTGTGAAAAGGCGACTCAATCATGTAGGTCTAAGGTGATGTCTGGCAGACAAAAAGCCACTACGTAGAAGAGGATATGAACAGCTAAAAAGAAAACTTGCACTGGTACACGAAAACAGGATATCTGAGGTGTGGAATAAGATTGTATTGACCGATGAGTGTAAATATGAGATCACTGAATTGCTGCTGTTTACAAAGGACCTGGAAATTCACAGTATCGATAACCCAAATATATCAGTATTTGCTGGGAGAGGAAATGGCTTCCATAGGTGAATGAAGAACACTCCAGAGAAAGGCTCCTGACAATTGTTTTCACCAGATGAGGGTACGAATGAAAGCCTGGATTGGGTGGCGTTCACCTCAAACATACATCAAGCTCCATGGAACCCAAAAGCTCCAGTTCGACGAGGATGGGATTCGAACCCACGCGTGCAGAGCACAATGGATTAGCAGTCTATCGCCTTAACCACTCGGCCACCTCGTCCTAAACCGCCGGAACTCACTGGAGTATGAAAGATTATTGCAAGATTCAAAGAAACTGGGACTCAAAGCAACCAATGAAGAACAGGTAGACCAACAAAGCTATCATCATTTCAAATAAACTATGAATAATGTATGTTCAATGAAAAGGAAAAAATCTAGTTCCTCTCGTTCTTCAGATCTGAAGAAATGCACAGGTGTTTCTGTCTGTCTTTGCGCTGTGAAAAGGCAACTCAATCATATAGGTCTAAGGTGATGTCTGGCAGACAAAAAGCCACTACGTAGAAGAGGATATGAACAGCAAAAAAGAAAACTTGCACTGGTACACGAAAACAGGATATCTGAGGTGTGGAATAAGGTTGTATGGACCGATGAGTGTAAATATGAGATCACTGAATTGCTGCTGTTTACAAAGGACCTGGAAATTCACAGTATCGATAACCCAAATATATCAGTATTTGCTGGGAGAGGAAATGGCTTCCATAGGTGAATGAAGAACACTCCAGAGAAAGGCTCCTGACAATTGTTTTCACCAGATGAGGGTACGAATGAAAGCCTGGATTGGGTGGCGTTCACCTCAAACATACATCAAGCTCCATGGAACCCAATGCTCCAGTTCGACGAGGATGGGATTCAAACCCACGCGTGCAGAGCACAATGGATTAGCAGTCCATCGCCTTAACCACTCGGCCACCTCGTCCTAAACCGCTGGAACTCACTGGAGTATGAAAGATTATTACAAGATTCAAAGAAACTGGGACTCAAAGCAACCAATGAAGAACAGGTAGACCAACAAAACTATCATCATTTCAAATAAACTATGAAATATGTATGTTCAATGAAAAGGAAAAAATCTAGTTCCTCTCGTTCTTCAGATCTGAAGAAATGCACAGGTGTTTCTGTCTGTCTTTGCGCTGTGAAAAGGCGACTCAATCATGTAGGTCTAAGGTGCTGTCTGGCAGACAAAAAGCCACCACGTAGAAGAGGATATGAACAGCTAAAAAGAAAACTTGCACTGGTACACGAAAACAGGATATCTGAAGTGTGGAATAAGGTTTTTTGACCGATGAGTGTAAATATGAGATCACTGAATTGCTGCTGTTTACAAAGGACCTGGAAATTCACAGTATCGATAACCCAAATATATCAGTATTTGCTGGGAGAGGAAATGGCTTCCATAGGTGAATGAAGAACACTCCAGAGAAAGGCTCCTGACAATTGTTTTCACCAGATGAGGGTACGAATGAAAGCCTGGATTGGGTGGCGTTCACCTCAAACATACATCAAGCTCCATGGAACCCAAAAGCTCCAGTTCGACGAGGATGGGATTCGAACCCACGTGTGCAGAGCACAATGGATTAGCAGTCCATCGCCTTAACCACTCCGCCACCTCGTCCTAAACCGCTGGAACTCACTGGAGTATGAAAGATTATTGCAAGATTCAAAGAAACTGGGACTCAAAGCAACCAATGAAGAACAGGTAGACCAACAAAGCTATCATCATTTCAAATAAACTATGAATAATGTATGTTCAATGAAAAGGAAAAAATCTAGTTCCTCTCGTTCTTCAGATATGAAGAAATGCACAGGTGTTTCTGTCTGTCTTTGCGCTGTGAAAAGGCGACTCAATCATGTAGGTCTAAGGTGATGTCTGGCAGACAAAAAGCCACTACGTAGAAGAGGATATGAACAGCTAAAAAGAAAACTTGCACTGGTACACGAAAACAGGATATCTGAGGTGTGGAATAAGGTTGTATGGACCGATGAGTGTAAATATGAGATCACTGAATTGCTGCTGTTTACAAAGGACCTGGAAATTCACAGTATCGATAACCCAAATATATCAGTACTTGCTGGGAGAGGAAATGGCTTCCAAAGGTGAATGAAGAACACACCAGAGAAAGGCTCCTGACAATTGTTTTCACCAGATGAGGGTACGAATGAAAGCCTGGATTGGGTGGCATTCACCTCAAACATACATCAAGCTCCATGGAACCCAATGCTCCAGTTCGACAAGGATGGGATTCAAACCCACGCGTGCAGAGCACAATGGATTAGCAGTCCATCGCCTTAACCACTCGGCCACCTCGTCCTAAACCGCTGGAACTCACTGGAGTATGAAAGATTATTGCAAGATTCAAAGAAACTGGGACTCAAAGCAACCAATGAAGAACAGGTAGACCAGCAAAACTATCATCATTTCAAATAAACTATGAATAATATATGTTCAATGAAAAGAAAAAAATCTAGTTCCTCTCGTTCTTCAGATCTGAAGAAATGCACAGGTGTTTCTGTCTATCTTTGCGCTGTGAAAAGGCAACTCAATCATATAGGTCTAAGGTGATGTCTGGCAGACAAAAAGCCACTACGTAGAAGAGGATATGAACAGCAAAAAAGAAAACTTGCACTGGTACACGAAAACAGGATATCTGAGGTGTGGAATAAGGTTGTATGGACCGATGAGTGTAAATATGAGATCACTGAATTGCTGCTGTTTACAAAGGACCTGGAAATTCACAGTATCGATAACCCAAATATATCAGTACTTGCTGGGAGAGGAAATGGCTTCCAAAGGTGAATGAAGAACACACCAGAGAAAGGCTCCTGACAATTGTTTTCACCAGATGAGGGTACGAATGAAAGTCTGGATTGGGTGGCGTTCACCTCAAACATACATCAAGCTCCATGGAACCCAAAACCTCCAGTTCGACAAGGATGGGATTCGAACCCACGCGTGCAAAGCACAATGGATTAGCAGTCCATCGCCTTAACCACTCGGCCACCTCGTCCAAAAACGCTGAAATTCACTGGAGTATGAAAGATTATTGCAAGATTTAAAGAAACTGGGACTCAAAGCAACCAATGAAGAACAGGTAGACCAGTAAAACTATCATCCTTTCAAATAAACTATGAATAATGTATGTTCAATGAAAAGGAAAAAATCTAGTTCCTCTCGTTCTTCAGATCTGAAGAAATGCACAGGTGTTTCTGTCTATCTTTGCGCTGTGAAAAGGCAACTCAATCATATAGGTCTAAGGTGATGTCTGGCAGACAAAAAGCCACTACGTAGAAGAGGATATGAACAGCTAAAAAGAAAACTTGCACTGGTACACGAAAACAGGATATCTGAGGTGTGGAATAAGGTTGTATGGACCGATGAGTGTAAATATGAGATCACTGAATTGCTGCTGTGTACAAAGGACCTGGAAATTCACAGTATCGATAACCCAAATATATCAGTACTTGCTGGGAGAGGAAATGGCTTCCATAGGTGAATGAAGAACACTCCAGAGAAAGGCTCCTGACAATTGTTTTCACCAGATGAGGGTACGAATGAAAGCCTGGATTGGGTGGCGTTCACCTCAAACATACATCAAGCTCCATCTAACCCAATACCTCCAGTTCGACGAGGATGGGATTCCAACCCACGCGTGCAGAGCACAATGGATTAGCAGTCCATCGCCTTAACCACTCGGCCACCTCGTCCTAAACCGCTGGAACTCACTGGAGTATGAAAGATTATTGCAAGATTCAAAGAAACTGGGACTCAAAGCAACCAATGAAGAACAGGTAGACCAACAAAACTATCATCATTTCAAATAAACTATGAATAATGTATGATCAATGAAAAGGAAAAAATCTAGTTCTTCTCGTGCTTCAGATCTGAAGAAATGCACAGGTGTTTCTGTCTGTCTTTGCGCTGTGAAAAGGCAACTCAATCATGTAGGTCTAAGGTGATGTCTGGCAGACAAAAAGCCACTACGTAGAAGAGGATATGAACAGCTTAAAAGAAAACTTGCACTGGTACACGAAAACAGGATATCTGAGGTGTGGAATAAGTTTGTATGGACCGATGAGTGTAAATATGAGATCACTGAATTGCTGCTGTTTACAAAGGACCTGGAAATTCACAGTATCGATAACCCAAATATATCAGTATTTGCTGGGAGAGGAAATGGCTTCCATAGGTGAATGAAGAACACTCCAGAGAAAGGCTCCTGACAATTGTTTTCACCAGATGAGGGTACGAATGAAAGCCTGGATTGGGTGGCATTCACCTCAAACATACATCAAGCTCCATGGAACCCAATGCTCCAGTTCGACAAGGATGGGATTCAAACCCACGCGTGCAGAGCACAATGGATTAGCAGTCCATCGCCTTAACCACTCGGCCACCTCGTCCTAAACCGCTGGAACTCACTGGAGTATGAAAGATTATTGCAAGATTCAAAGAAACTGGGACTCAAAGCAACCAATGAAGAACAGGTAGACCAACAAAACTATCATCATTTCAAATAAACTATGAAAAATGTATGTTCAATGAAAAGGAAAAAATCTAGTTCCTCTCGTTCTTCAGATCTGAAGAAATGCACAGGTGTTTCTGTCTGTCTTTGCGCTGTGAAAAGGCGACTCAATCATGTAGGTCTAAGGTGATGTCTGGCAGACAAAAAGCCACTACGTAGAAGAGGATATGAACAGCTAAAAAGAAAACTTGCACTGGTACACGAAAACAGGATATCTGAGGTGTGGAATAAGATTGTATTGACCGATGAGTGTAAATATGAGATCACTGAATTGCTGCTGTTTACAAAGGACCTGGAAATTCACAGTATCGATAACCCAAATATATCAGTATTTGCTGGGAGAGGAAATGGCTTCCATAGGTGAATGAAGAACACTCCAGAGAAAGGCTCCTGACAATTGTTTTCACCAGATGAGGGTACGAATGAAAGCCTGGATTGGGTGGCGTTCACCTCAAACATACATCAAGCTCCATGGAACCCAAAAGCTCCAGTTCGACGAGGATGGGATTCGAACCCACGCGTGCAGAGCACAATGGATTAGCAGTCTATCGCCTTAACCACTCGGCCACCTCGTCCTAAACCGCTGGAACTCACTGGAGTATGAAAGATTATTGCAAGATTCAAAGAAACTGGGACTCAAAGCAACCAATGAAGAACAGGTAGACCAACAAAGCTATCATCATTTCAAATAAACTATGAATAATGTATGTTCAATGAAAAGGAAAAAATCTAGTTCCTCTCGTTCTTCAGATCTGAAGAAATGCACAGGTGTTTCTGTCTGTCTTTGCGCTGTGAAAAGGCAACTCAATCATATAGGTCTAAGGTGATGTCTGGCAGACAAAAAGCCACTACGTAGAAGAGGATATGAACAGCAAAAAAGAAAACTTGCACTGGTACACGAAAACAGGATATCTGAGGTGTGGAATAAGGTTGTATGGACCGATGAGTGTAAATATGAGATCACTGAATTGCTGCTGTTTACAAAGGACCTGGAAATTCACAGTATCGATAACCCAAATATATCAGTACTTGCTGGGAGAGGAAATGGCTTCCATAGGTGAATGAAGAACACTCCAGACAATTGTTTTCACCAGATGAGGGTACGAATGAAAGCCTGGATTGGGTGGCATTCACCTCAAACATACATCAAGCTCCATGGAACCCAATGCTCCAGTTCGACAAGGATGGGATTCAAACCCACGCGTGCAGAGCACAATGGATTAGCAGTCCATCGCCTTAACCACTCGGCCACCTCGTCCTAAACCGCGGGAACTCACTGGAGTATGAAAGATTATTGCAAGATTCAAAGAAACTGGGACTCAAAGCAACCAATGAAGAACAGGTAGACCAGCAAAACTATCATCATTTCAAATAAACTATGAATAATATATGTTCAATGAAAAGAAAAAAATCTAGTTCCTCTCGTTCTTCAGATCTGAAGAAATGCACAGGTGTTTCTGTCTATCTTTGCGCTGTGAAAAGGCAACTCAATCATATAGGTCTAAGGTGATGTCTGGCAGACGAAAAGCCACTACGTAGAAGAGGATATGAACAGCAAAAAAGAAAACTTGCACTGGTTCACGAAAACAGGATATCTGAGGTGTGGAATAAGGTTGTATGGACCGATGAGTGTAAATATGAGATCACTGAATTGCTGCTGTTTACAAAGGACCTGGAAATTCACAGTATCGATAACCCAAATATATCAGTACTTGCTGGGAGAGGAAATGGCTTCCAAAGGTGAATGAAGAACACACCAGAGAAAGGCTCCTGACAATTGTTTTCACCAGATGAGGGTACGAATGAAAGTCTGGATTGGGTGGCGTTCACCTCAAACATACATCAAGCTCCATGGAACCCAAAACCTCCAGTTCGACAAGGATGGGATTCGAACCCACGCGTGCAAAGCACAATGGATTAGCAGTCCATCGCCTTAACCACTCGGCCACCTCGTCCTAAAACGCTGAAATTCACTGGAGTATGAAAGATTATTGCAAGATTTAAAGAAACTGGGACTCAAAGCAACCAATGAAGAACAGGTAGACCAGTAAAACTATCATCCTTTCAAATAAACTATGAATAATGTATGTTCAATGAAAAGGAAAAAATCTAGTTCCTCTCGTTCTTCAGATCTGAAGAAATGCACAGGTGTTTCTGTCTATCTTTGCGCTGTGAAAAGGCAACTCAATCATATAGGTCTAAGGTGATGTCTGGCAGACAAAAAGCCACTACGTAGAAGAGGATATGAACAGCTAAAAAGAAAACTTGCACTGGTACACGAAAACAGGATATCTGAGGTGTGGAATAAGGTTGTATGGACCGATGAGTGTAAATATGAGATCACTGAATTGCTGCTGTGTACAAAGGACCTGGAAATTCACAGTATCGATAACCCAAATATATCAGTACTTGCTGGGAGAGGAAATGGCTTCCATAGGTGAATGAAGAACACTCCAGAGAAAGGCTCCTGACAATTGTTTTCACCAGATGAGGGTACGAATGAAAGCCTGGATTGGGTGGCGTTCACCTCAAACATACATCAAGCTCCATCTAACCCAATACCTCCAGTTCGACGAGGATGGGATTCCAACCCACGCGTGCAGAGCACAATGGATTAGCAGTCCATCGCCTTAACCACTCGGCCACCTCGTCCTAAACCGCTGGAACTCACTGGAGTATGAAAGATTATTGCAAGATTCAAAGAAACTGGGACTCAAAGCAACCAATGAAGAACAGGTAGACCAACAAAACTATCATCATTTCAAATAAACTATGAATAATGTATGATCAATGAAAAGGAAAAAATCTAGTTCTTCTCGTGCTTCAGATCTGAAGAAATGCACAGGTGTTTCTGTCTGTCTTTGCGCTGTGAAAAGGCAACTCAATCATGTAGGTCTAAGGTGATGTCTGGCAGACAAAAAGCCACTACGTAGAAGAGGATATGAACAGCTTAAAAGAAAACTTGCACTGGTACACGAAAACAGGATATCTGAGGTGTGGAATAAGTTTGTATGGACCGATGAGTGTAAATATGAGATCACTGAATTGCTGCTGTTTACAAAGGACCTGGAAATTCACAGTATCGATAACCCAAATATATCAGTATTTGCTGGGAGAGGAAATGGCTTCCATAGGTGAATGAAGAACACTCCAGAGAAAGGCTCCTGACAATTGTTTTCACCAGATGAGGGTACGAATGAAAGCCTGGATTGGGTGGCATTCACCTCAAACATACATCAAGCTCCATGGAACCCAATGCTCCAGTTCGACAAGGATGGGATTCAAACCCACGCGTGCAGAGCACAATGGATTAGCAGTCCATCGCCTTAACCACTCGGCCACCTCGTCCTAAACCGCTGGAACTCACTGGAGTATGAAAGATTATTGCAAGATTCAAAGAAACTGGGACTCAAAGCAACCAATGAAGAACAGGTAGACCAACAAAACTATCATCATTTCAAATAAACTATGAAAAATGTATGTTCAATGAAAAGGAAAAAATCTAGTTCCTCTCGTTCTTCAGATCTGAAGAAATGCACAGGTGTTTCTGTCTGTCTTTGCGCTGTGAAAAGGCGACTCAATCATGTAGGTCTAAGGTGATGTCTGGCAGACAAAAAGCCACTACGTAGAAGAGGATATGAACAGCTAAAAAGAAAACTTGCACTGGTACACGAAAACAGGATATCTGAGGTGTGGAATAAGATTGTATTGACCGATGAGTGTAAATATGAGATCACTGAATTGCTGCTGTTTACAAAGGACCTGGAAATTCACAGTATCGATAACCCAAATATATCAGTATTTGCTGGGAGAGGAAATGGCTTCCATAGGTGAATGAAGAACACTCCAGAGAAAGGCTCCTGACAATTGTTTTCACCAGATGAGGGTACGAATGAAAGCCTGGATTGGGTGGCGTTCACCTCAAACATACATCAAGCTCCATGGAACCCAAAAGCTCCAGTTCGACGAGGATGGGATTCGAACCCACGCGTGCAGAGCACAATGGATTAGCAGTCTATCGCCTTAACCACTCGGCCACCTCTTCCTAAACCGCTGGAACTCACTGGAGTATGAAAGATTATTGCAAGATTCAAAGAAACTGGGACTCAAAGCAACCAATGAAGAACAGGTAGACCAACAAAGCTATCATCATTTCAAATAAACTATGAATAATGTATGTTCAATGAAAAGGAAAAAATCTAGTTCCTCTCGTTCTTCAGATCTGAAGAAATGCACAGGTGTTTCTGTCTGTCTTTGCGCTGTGAAAAGGCAACTCAATCATATAGGTCTAAGGTGATGTCTGGCAGACAAAAAGCCACTACGTAGAAGAGGATATGAACAGCAAAAAAGAAAACTTGCACTGGTACACGAAAACAGGATATCTGAGGTGTGGAATAAGGTTGTATGGACCGATGAGTGTAAATATGAGATCACTGAATTGCTGCTGTTTACAAAGGACCTGGAAATTCACAGTATCGATAACCCAAATATATCAGTACTTGCTGGGAGAGGAAATGGCTTCCATAGGTGAATGAAGAACACTCCAGAGAAAGGCTCCTGACAATTGTTTTCACCAGATGAGGGTACGAATGAAAGCCTGGATTGGGTGGCATTCACCTCAAACATACATCAAGCTCCATGGAACCCAATGCTCCAGTTCGACAAGGATGGGATTCAAACCCACGCGTGCAGAGCACAATGGATTAGCAGTCCATCGCCTTAACCACTCGGCCACCTCATCCTAAACCGCTGGAACTCACTGGAGTATGAAAGATTATTGCAAGATTCAAAGAAACTGGGACTCAAAGCAACCAATGAAGAACAGGTAGACCAGCAAAACTATCATCATTTCAAATAAACTATGAATAATATATGTTCAATGAAAAGAAAAAAATCTAGTTCCTCTCGTTCTTCAGATCTGAAGAAATGCACAGGTGTTTCTGTCTATCTTTGCGCTGTGAAAAGGCAACTCAATCATATAGGTCTAAGGTGATGTCTGGCAGACAAAAAGCCACTACGTAGAAGAGGATATGAACAGCAAAAAAGAAAACTTGCACTGGTTCACGAAAACAGGATATCTGAGGTGTGGAATAAGGTTGTATGGACCGATGAGTGTAAATATGAGATCACTGAATTGCTGCTGTTTACAAAGGACCTGGAAATTCACAGTATCGATAACCCAAATATATCAGTACTTGCTGGGAGAGGAAATGGCTTCCAAAGGTGAATGAAGAACACACCAGAGAAAGGCTCCTGACAATTGTTTTCACCAGATGAGGGTACGAATGAAAGTCTGGATTGGGTGGCGTTCACCTCAAACATACATCAAGCTCCATGGAACCCAAAACCTCCAGTTCGACAAGGATGGGATTCGAACCCACGCGTGCAAAGCACAATGGATTAGCAGTCCATCGCCTTAACCACTCGGCCACCTCGTCCAAAAACGCTGAAATTCACTGGAGTATGAAAGATTATTGCAAGATTTAAAGAAACTGGGACTCAAAGCAACCAATGAAGAACAGGTAGACCAGTAAAACTATCATCCTTTCAAATAAACTATGAATAATGTATGTTCAATGAAAAGGAAAAAATCTAGTTCCTCTCGTTCTTCAGATCTGAAGAAATGCACAGGTGTTTCTGTCTATCTTTGCGCTGTGAAAAGGCAACTCAATCATATAGGTCTAAGGTGATGTCTGGCAGACAAAAAGCCACTACGTAGAAGAGGATATGAACAGCTAAAAAGAAAACTTGCACTGGTACACGAAAACAGGATATCTGAGGTGTGGAATAAGGTTGTATGGACCGATGAGTGTAAATATGAGATCACTGAATTGCTGCTGTGTACAAAGGACCTGGAAATTCACAGTATCGATAACCCAAATATATCAGTACTTGCTGGGAGAGGAAATGGCTTCCATAGGTGAATGAAGAACACTCCAGAGAAAGGCTCCTGACAATTGTTTTCACCAGATGAGGGTACGAATGAAAGCCTGGATTGGGTGGCGTTCACCTCAAACATACATCAAGCTCCATCTAACCCAATACCTCCAGTTCGACGAGGATGGGATTCCAACCCACGCGTGCAGAGCACAATGGATTAGCAGTCCATCGCCTTAACCACTCGGCCACCTCGTCCTAAACCGCTGGAACTCACTGGAGTATGAAAGATTATTGCAAGATTCAAAGAAACTGGGACTCAAAGCAACCAATGAAGAACAGGTAGACCAACAAAACTATCATCATTTCAAATAAACTATGAATAATGTATGATCAATGAAAAGGAAAAAATCTAGTTCTTCTCGTGCTTCAGATCTGAAGAAATGCACAGGTGTTTCTGTCTGTCTTTGCGCTGTGAAAAGGCAACTCAATCATGTAGGTCTAAGGTGATGTCTGGCAGACAAAAAGCCACTACGTAGAAGAGGATATGAACAGCTTAAAAGAAAACTTGCACTGGTACACGAAAACAGGATATCTGAGGTGTGGAATAAGTTTGTATGGACCGATGAGTGTAAATATGAGATCACTGAATTGCTGCTGTTTACAAAGGACCTGGAAATTCACAGTATCGATAACCCAAATATATCAGTATTTGCTGGGAGAGGAAATGGCTTCCATAGGTGAATGAAGAACACTCCAGAGAAAGGCTCCTGACAATTGTTTTCACCAGATGAGGGTACGAATGAAAGCCTGGATTGGGTGGCATTCACCTCAAACATACATCAAGCTCCATGGAACCCAATGCTCCAGTTCGACAAGGATGGGATTCAAACCCACGCGTGCAGAGCACAATGGATTAGCAGTCCATCGCCTTAACCACTCGGCCACCTCGTCCTAAACCGCTGGAACTCACTGGAGTATGAAAGATTATTGCAAGATTCAAAGAAACTGGGACTCAAAGCAACCAATGAAGAACAGGTAGACCAACAAAACTATCATCATTTCAAATAAACTATGAAAAATGTATGTTCAATGAAAAGGAAAAAATCTAGTTCCTCTCGTTCTTCAGATCTGAAGAAATGCACAGGTGTTTCTGTCTGTCTTTGCGCTGTGAAAAGGCGACTCAATCATGTAGGTCTAAGGTGATGTCTGGCAGACAAAAAGCCACTACGTAGAAGAGGATATGAACAGCTAAAAAGAAAACTTGCACTGGTACACGAAAACAGGATATCTGAGGTGTGGAATAAGATTGTATTGACCGATGAGTGTAAATATGAGATCACTGAATTGCTGCTGTTTACAAAGGACCTGGAAATTCACAGTATCGATAACCCAAATATATCAGTATTTGCTGGGAGAGGAAATGGCTTCCATAGGTGAATGAAGAACACTCCAGAGAAAGGCTCCTGACAATTGTTTTCACCAGATGAGGGTACGAATGAAAGCCTGGATTGGGTGGCGTTCACCTCAAACATACATCAAGCTCCATGGAACCCAAAAGCTCCAGTTCGACGAGGATGGGATTCGAACCCACGCGTGCAGAGCACAATGGATTAGCAGTCTATCGCCTTAACCACTCGGCCACCTCGTCCTAAACCGCTGGAACTCACTGGAGTATGAAAGATTATTGCAAGATTCAAAGAAACTGGGACTCAAAGCAACCAATGAAGAACAGGTAGACCAACAAAGCTATCATCATTTCAAATAAACTATGAATAATGTATGTTCAATGAAAAGGAAAAAATCTAGTTCCTCTCGTTCTTCAGATCTGAAGAAATGCACAGGTGTTTCTGTCTGTCTTTGCGCTGTGAAAAGGCAACTCAATCATATAGGTCTAAGGTGATGTCTGGCAGACAAAAAGCCACTACGTAGAAGAGGATATGAACAGCAAAAAAGAAAACTTGCACTGGTACACGAAAACAGGATATCTGAGGTGTGGAATAAGGTTGTATGGACCGATGAGTGTAAATATGAGATCACTGAATTGCTGCTGTTTACAAAGGACCTGGAAATTCACAGTATCGATAACCCAAATATATCAGTACTTGCTGGGAGAGGAAATGGCTTCCAAAGGTGAATGAAGAACACACCAGAGAAAGACTCCTGACAATTGTTTTCACCAGATGAGGGTACGAATGAAAGTCTGGATTGGGTGGCGTTCACCTCAAACATACATCAAGCTCCATGGAACCCAAAACCTCCAGTTCGACAAGTATGGGATTCGAACCCACGCGTGCAGAGCACAAAGGATTAGCAGTCCATCGCCTCAACCACTCGGCCACCTCGTCCCAAACCGCAGGAACTCACTGGAGTATGAAAGATTATTGCAAGATTCAAAGAAACTGGGACTCAAAGCAACCAATGAAGAACAGGTAGACCAACAAAACTATCATCATTTCAAATAAACTATGAATAATGTATTTTAAATGAAAAGGAAAAAATCTAGTTCTTCTCGTGCTTCAGATCTGAAGAAATGCACAGGTGTTTCTGTCTGTCTTTGCGCTGTGAAAAGGCAACTCAATCATGTAGGTCTAAGGTGATGTCTGGCAGACAAAAAGCCACTACGTAGAAGAGGATATGAACAGCTAAAAAGAAAACTTGCACTGGTACACGAAAACAGGATATCTGAGGTGTGGAAGAAGGTTGTATGGACCGATGAGTGTAAATATGAGATCACTGAATTGCTGCTGTTTACAAAGGACCTGGAAATTCACAGTATCGATAACCCAAATATATCAGTACTTGCTGGGAGAGGAAATGGCTTCCAAAGGTGAATGAAGAACACACCAGAGAAAGGCTCCTGACAATTGTTTTCACCAGATGAGGGTACGAATGAAAGCCTGGATTGGGTGGCGTTCACCTCAAACATACATCAAGCTCCATGGAACCCAAAACCTCCAGTTCGACGAGGATGGGATTCGAACCCACGCGTGCAGAGCACAATGGATTAGCAGTCCATCGCCTTAACCACTCGGCCACCTCGTCCTAAAACGCTGAAATTCACTGGAGTATGAAAGATTATTGCAAGATTCAAAGAAACTGGGACTCAAAGCAACCAATGAAGAACAGGTAGACCAGCAAAACTATCATCATTTCAAATAAACTATGAATAATGTATGTTCAATGAAAAGGAAAAAATCTAGTTCCTCTCGTTCTTCAGATCTGAAGAAATGCACAGGTGTTTCTGTCTATCTTTGCGCTGTGAAAAGGCAACTCAATCATATAGGTCTAAGGTGATGTCTGGCAGACAAAAAGCCACTACGTAGAAGAGGATATGAACAGCTAAAAAGAAAACTTGCACTGGTACACGAAAACAGGATATCTGAGGTGTGGAATAAGGTTGTATGGACCGATGAGTGTAAATATGAGATCACTGAATTGCTGCTGTTTACAAAGGACCTGGAAATTCACAGTATCGATAACCCAAATATATCAGTACTTGCTGGGAGAGGAAATGGCTTCCAAAGGTGAATGAAGAACACACCAGAGAAAGGCTCCTGACAATTGTTTTCACCAGATGAGGGTACGAATGAAAGCCTGGATTGGGTGGCGTTCACCTCAAACATACATCAAGCTCCATGGAACCCAAAACCTCCAGTTCGACGAGGATGGGATTCCAACCCACGCGTGCAGAGCACAATGGATTAGCAGTCCATCGCCTTAACCACTCGGCCACCTCGTCCTTAAATGCTGAAATTCACTGGAGTATGAAAGATTATTGCAAGATTCAAAGAAACTGGGACTCAAAGCAACCAATGAAGAACAGGTAGACCAGCAAAACTATCATCATTTCAAATAAACTATGAATAATGTATGTTCAATGAAAAGGAAAAAATCTAGTTCCTCTCGTTCTTCAGATCTGAAGAAATGCACAGGTGTTTCTGTCTATCTTTGCGCTGTGAAAAGGCAACTCAATCATATAGGTCTAAGGTGATGTCTGGCAGACAAAAAGCCACTACGTAGAAGAGGATATGAACAGCTAAAAAGAAAACTTGCACTGGTACACGAAAACAGGATATCTGAGGTGTGGAATAAGGTTGTATGGACCGATGAGTGTAAATATGAGATCACTGAATTGCTGCTGTTTACAAAGGACCTGGAAATTCACAGTATCGATAACCCAAATATATCAGTACTTGCTGGGAGAGGAAATGGCTTCCAATGGTGAATGAAGAACACACCAGAGAAAGGCTCCTGACAATTGTTTTCACCAGATGAGGGTACGAATGAAAGCCTGGATTGGGTGGCGTTCACCTCAAACATACATCAAGCTCCATGGAACCCAAAACCTCCAGTTCGACGAGGATGGGATTCCAACCCACGCGTGCAGAGCACAATGGATTAGCAGTCCATCGCCTTAACCACTCGGCCACCTCGTCCTAAAACGCTGAAATTCACTGGAGTATGAAAGATTATTGCAAGATTCAAAGAAACTGGGACTCAAAGCAACCAATGAAGAACAGGTAGACCAGCAAAACTATCATCATTCCAAATAAACTATGAATAATGTATGTTCAATGAAAAGGAAAAAATCTAGTTCCTCTCGTTCTTCAGATCTGAAGAAATGCACAGGTGTTTCTGTCTATCTTTGCGCTGTGAAAAGGCAACTCAATCATATAGGTCTAAGGTGATGTCTGGCAGACAAAAAGCCACTACGTAGAAGAGGATATGAACAGCTAAAAAGAAAACTTGCACTGGTACACGAAAACAGGATATCTGAGGTGTGGAATAAGGTTGTATGGACCGATGAGTGTAAATATGAGATCACTGAATTGCTGCTGTTTACAAAGGACCTGGAAATTCACAGTATCGATAACCCAAATATATCAGTACTTGCTGGGAGAGGAAATGGCTTCCAAAGGTGAATGAAGAACACACCAGAGAAAGGCTCCTGACAATTGTTTTCACCAGATGAGGGTACGAATGAAAGCCTGGATTGGGTGGCGTTCACCTCAAACATACATCAAGCTCCATGGAACCCAAAACCTCCAGTTCGACGAGGATGGGATTCCAACCCACGCGTGCAGAGCACAATGGATTAGCAGTCCATCGCCTTAACCACTCGGCCACCTCGTCCTAAAACGCTGAAATTCACTGGAGTATGAAAGATTATTGCAAGATTCAAAGAAACTGGGACTCAAAGCAACCAATGAAGAACAGGTAGACCAGCAAAACTATCATCATTTCAAATAAACTATGAATAATGTATGTTCAATGAAAAGGAAAAAATCTAGTTCCTCTCGTTCTTCAGATCTGAAGAAATGCACAGGTGTTTCTGTCTGTCTTTGCGCTGTGAAAAGGCAACTCAATCATATAGGTCTAAGGTGATGTCTGGCAGACAAAAAGCCACTACGTAGAAGAGGATATGAACAGCTAAAAAGAAAACTTGCACTGGTACACGAAAACAGGATATCTGAGGTGTGGAATAAGGTTGTATGGACCGATGAGTGTAAATATGAGATCACTGAATTGCTGCTGTTTACAAAGGACCTGGAAATTCACAGTATCGATAACCCAAATATATCAGTACTTGCTGGGAGAGGAAATGGCTTCCAAAGGTGAATGAAGAACACACCAGATTAAGGCTCCTGACAATTGTTTTCACCAGATGAGGGTACGAATGAAAGCCTGGATTGGGTGGCGTTCACCTCAAACATACATCAAGCTCCATGGAACCCAAAAGCTCCAGTTCGACGAGGATGGGATTCGAACCCACGCATGCAGAGCACAATGGATTAGCAGTCCATCGCCTTAACCACTCGGCCACCTCGTCCTAAAATGCTGAAATACACTGGAGTATGAAAGATTATTGCAAGATTCAAAGAAACTGGGACTCAAAGCAACCAATGAAGAACAGGTAGACCAGCAAAACTATCATCATTTCAAATAAACTATGAATAATGTATGTTCAATGAAAAGGAAAAAATCTAGTTCCTCTCGTTCTTCAGATCTGAAGAAATGCACAGGTGTTTCTGTCTATCTTTGCGCTGTGAAAAGGCAACTCAATCATATAGGTCTAAGGTGATGTCTGGCAGACAAAAAGCCACTACGTAGAAGAGGATATGAACAGCTAAAAAGAAAACTTGCACTGGTACACGAAAACAGGATATCTGAGGTGTGGAATAAGGTTGTACGGACCGATGAGTGTAAATATGAGATCACTGAATTGCTGCTGTTTACAAAGGACCTGGAAATTCACAGTATCGATAACCCAAATATATCAGTACTTGCTGGGAGAGGAAATGGCTTCCAAAGGTGAATGAAGAACACACCAGAGAAAGGCTCCTGACAATTGTTTTCACCAGATGAGGGTACGAATGAAAGCCTGGATTGGGTGGCGTTCACCTCAAACATACATCAAGCTCCATGGAACCCAAAAGCTCCAGTTCGAGGAGGATGGGATTCCAACCCACGCGTGCAGAGCACAATGGATTAGCAGTCCATCGCCTTAACCACTCGGCCACCTCGTCCTAAAACGCTGAAATTCACTGGAGTATGAAAGATTATTGCAAGATTCAAAGAAACTGGGACTCAAAGCAACCAATGAAGAACAGGTAGACCAGCAAAACTATCATCATTTCAAATAAACTATGAATAATGTATGTTCAATGAAAAGGAAAAAATCTAGTTCCTCTCGTTCTTCAGATCTGAAGAAATGCACAGGTGTTTCTGTCTGTCTTTGCGCTGTGAAAAGGCAACTCAATCATATAGGTCTAAGGTGATGTCTGGCAGACAAAAAGCCACTACGTAGAAGAGGATATGAACAGCTAAAAAGAAAACTTGCACTGGTACACGAAAACAGGATATCTGAGGTGTGGAATAAGGTTGTATGGACCGATGAGTGTAAATATGAGATCACTGAATTGCTGCTGTTTACAAAGGACCTGGAAATTCACAGTATCGATAACCCAAATATATCAGTACTTGCTGGGAGAGGAAATGGCTTCCAAAGGTGAATGAAGAACACACCAGAGAAAGGCTCCTGACAATTGTTTTCACCAGATGAGGGTACGAATGAAAGCCTGGATTGGGTGGCGTTCACCTCAAACATACATCAAGCTCCATGGAACCCAAAACCTCCAGTTCGACGAGGATGGGATTCCAACCCACGCGTGCAGAGCACAATGGATTAGCAGTCCATCGCCTTAACCACTCGGCCACCTCGTCCTAAAACGCTGAAATTCACTGGAGTATGAAAGATTATTGCAAGATTCAAAGAAACTGGGACTCAAAGCAACCAATGAAGAACAGGTAGACCAGCAAAACTATCATCATTTCAAATAAACTATGAATAATGTATGTTCAATGAAAAGGAAAAAATCTAGTTCCTCTCGTTCTTCAGATCTGAAGAAATGCACAGGTGTTTCTGTCTATCTTTGCGCTGTGAAAAGGCAACTCAATCATATAGGTCTAAGGTGATGTCTGGCAGACAAAAAGCCACTACGTAGAAGAGGATATGAACAGCTAAAAAGAAAACTTGCACTGGTACACGAAAACAGGATATCTGAGGTGTGGAATAAGGTTGTATGGACCGATGAGTGTAAATATGAGATCACTGAATTGCTGCTGTTTACAAAGGACCTGGAAATTCACAGTATCGATAACCCAAATATATCAGTACTTGCTGGGAGAGGAAATGGCTTCCAAAGGTGAATGAAGAACACACCAGAGAAAGGCTCCTGACAATTGTTTTCACCAGATGAGGGTACGAATGAAAGCCTGGATTGGGTGGCGTTCACCTCAAACATACATCAAGCTCCATGGAACCCAAAACCTCCAGTTCGACGAGGATGGGATTCCAACCCACGCGTGCAGAGCACAATGGATTAGCAGTCCATCGCCTTAACCACTCGGCCACCTCGTCCTAAAACGCTGAAATTCACTGGAGTATGAAAGATTATTGCAAGATTCAAAGAAACTGGGACTCAAAGCAACCAATGAAGAACAGGTAGACCAGCAAAACTATCATCATTTCAAATAAACTATGAATAATGTATGTTCAATGAAAAGGAAAAAATCTAGTTCCTCTCGTTCTTCAGATCTGAAGAAATGCACAGGTGTTTCTGTCTGTCTTTGCGCTGTGAAAAGGCAACTCAATCATATAGGTCTAAGGTGATGTCTGGCAGACAAAAAGCCACTACGTAGAAGAGGATATGAACAGCTAAAAAGAAAACTTGCACTGGTACACGAAAACAGGATATCTGAGGTGTGGAATAAGGTTGTATGGACCGATGAGTGTAAATATGAGATCACTGAATTGCTGCTGTTTACAAAGGACCTGGAAATTCACAGTATCGATAACCCAAATATATCAGTACTTGCTGGGAGAGGAAATGGCTTCCAAAGGTGAATGAAGAACACACCAGATTAAGGCTCCTGACAATTGTTTTCACCAGATGAGGGTACGAATGAAAGCCTGGATTGGGTGGCGTTCACCTCAAACATACATCAAGCTCCATGGAACCCAAAAGCTCCAGTTCGACGAGGATGGGATTCGAACCCACGCATGCAGAGCACAATGGATTAGCAGTCCATCGCCTTAACCACTCGGCCACCTCGTCCTAAAATGCTGAAATACACTGGAGTATGAAAGATTATTGCAAGATTCAAAGAAACTGGGACTCAAAGCAACCAATGAAGAACAGGTAGACCAGCAAAACTATCATCATTTCAAATAAACTATGAATAATGTATGTTCAATGAAAAGGAAAAAATCTAGTTCCTCTCGTTCTTCAGATCTGAAGAAATGCACAGGTGTTTCTGTCTATCTTTGCGCTGTGAAAAGGCAACTCAATCATATAGGTCTAAGGTGATGTCTGGCAGACAAAAAGCCACTACGTAGAAGAGGATATGAACAGCTAAAAAGAAAACTTGCACTGGTACACGAAAACAGGATATCTGAGGTGTGGAATAAGGTTGTACGGACCGATGAGTGTAAATATGAGATCACTGAATTGCTGCTGTTTACAAAGGACCTGGAAATTCACAGTATCGATAACCCAAATATATCAGTACTTGCTGGGAGAGGAAATGGCTTCCAAAGGTGAATGAAGAACACACCAGAGAAAGGCTCCTGACAATTGTTTTCACCAGATGAGGGTACGAATGAAAGCCTGGATTGGGTGGCGTTCACCTCAAACATACATCAAGCTCCATGGAACCCAAAAGCTCCAGTTCGAGGAGGATGGGATTCCAACCCACGCGTGCAGAGCACAATGGATTAGCAGTCCATCGCCTTAACCACTCGGCCACCTCGTCCTAAAACGCTGAAATTCACTGGAGTATGAAAGATTATTGCAAGATTCAAAGAAACTGGGACTCAAAGCAACCAATGAAGAACAGGTAGACCAGCAAAACTATCATCATTTCAAATAAACTATGAATAATGTATGTTCAATGAAAAGGAAAAAATCTAGTTCCTCTCGTTCTTCAGATCTGAAGAAATGCACAGGTGTTTCTGTCTGTCTTTGCGCTGTGAAAAGGCAACTCAATCATATAGGTCTAAGGTGATGTCTGGCAGACAAAAAGCCACTACGTAGAAGAGGATATGAACAGCTAAAAAGAAAACTTGCACTGGTACACGAAAACAGGATATCTGAGGTGTGGAATAAGGTTGTATGGACCGATGAGTGTAAATATGAGATCACTGAATTGCTGCTGTTTACAAAGGACCTGGAAATTCACAGTATCGATAACCCAAATATATCAGTACTTGCTGGGAGAGGAAATGGCTTCCAAAGGTGAATGAAGAACACACCAGAGAAAGGCTCCTGACAATTGTTTTCACCAGATGAGGGTACGAATGAAAGCCTGGATTGGGTGGCGTTCACCTCAAACATACATCAAGCTCCATGGAACCCAAAACCTCCAGTTCGACGAGGATGGGATTCCAACCCACGCGTGCAGAGCACAATGGATTAGCAGTCCATCGCCTTAACCACTCGGCCACCTCGTCCTAAAACGCTGAAATTCACTGGAGTATGAAAGATTATTGCAAGATTCAAAGAAACTGGGACTCAAAGCAACCAATGAAGAACAGGTAGACCAGCAAAACTATCATCATTTCAAATAAACTATGAATAATGTATGTTCAATGAAAAGGAAAAAATCTAGTTCCTCTCGTTCTTCAGATCTGAAGAAATGCACAGGTGTTTCTGTCTATCTTTGCGCTGTGAAAAGGCAACTCAATCATATAGGTCTAAGGTGATGTCTGGCAGACAAAAAGCCACTACGTAGAAGAGGATATGAACAGCTAAAAAGAAAACTTGCACTGGTACACGAAAACAGGATATCTGAGGTGTGGAATAAGGTTGTATGGACCGATGAGTGTAAATATGAGATCACTGAATTGCTGCTGTTTACAAAGGACCTGGAAATTCACAGTATCGATAACCCAAATATATCAGTACTTGCTGGGAGAGGAAATGGCTTCCAAAGATGAATGAAGAACACACCAGATTAAGGCTCCTGACAATTGTTTTCACCAGATGAGGGTACGAATGAAAGCCTGGATTGGGTGGCGTTCACCTCAAACATACATCAAGCTCCATGGAACCCAAAAGCTCCAGTTCGACGAGGATGGGATTCGAACCCACGCATGCAGAGCACAACGGATTAGCAGTCCATCGCCTTAACCACTCGGCCACCTCGTCCTAAAATGCTGAAATACACTGGAGTATGAAAGATTATTGCAAGATTCAAAGAAACTGGGACTCAAAGCAACCAATGAAGAACAGGTAGACCAGCAAAACTATCATCATTTCAAATAAACTATGAATAATGTATGTTCAATGAAAAGGAAAAAATCTAGTTCCTCTCGTTCTTCAGATCTGAAGAAATGCACAGGTGTTTCTGTCTATCTTTGCGCTGTGAAAAGGCAACTCAATCATATAGGTCTAAGGTGATGTCTGGCAGACAAAAAGCCACTACGTAGAAGAGGATATGAACAGCTAAAAAGAAAACTTGCACTGGTACACGAAAACAGGATATCTGAGGTGTGGAATAAGGTTGTATGGACCGATGAGTGTAAATATGAGATCACTGAATTGCTGCTGTTTACAAAGGACCTGGAAATTCACAGTATCGATAACCCAAATATATCAGTACTTGCTGGGAGAGGAAATGGCTTCCAAAGGTGAATGAAGAACACACCAGAGAAAGGCTCCTGACAATTGTTTTCACCAGATGAGGGTACGAATGAAAGCCTGGATTGGGTGGCGTTCACCTCAAACATACATCAAGCTCCATGGAACCCAAAAGCTCCAGTTCGACGAGGATGGGATTCCAACCCACGCGTGCAGAGCACAATGGATTAGCAGTCCATCGCCTTAACCACTCGGCCACCTCGTCCTAAAACGCTGAAATTCACTGGAGTATGAAAGATTATTGCAAGATTCAAAGAAACTGGGACTCAAAGCAACCAATGAAGAACAGGTAGACCAGCAAAACTATCATCATTTCAAATAAACTATGAATAATGTATGTTCAATGAAAAGGAAAAAATCTAGTTCCTCTCGTTCTTCAGATCTGAAGAAATGCACAGGTGTTTCTGTCTATCTTTGCGCTGTGAAAAGGCAACTCAATCATATAGGTCTAAGGTGATGTCTGGCAGACAAAAAGCCACTACGTAGAAGAGGATATGAACAGCTAAAAAGAAAACTTGCACTGGTACACGAAAACAGGATATCTGAGGTGTGGAATAAGGTTGTATGGACCGATGAGTGTAAATATGAGATCACTGAATTGCTGCTGTTTACAAAGGACCTGGAAATTCACAGTATCGATAACCCAAATATATCAGTACTTGCTGGGAGAGGAAATGGCTTCCAAAGGTGAATGAAGAACACACCAGAGAAAGGCTCCTGACAATTGTCTTCACCAGATGAGGGTACGAATGAAAGCCTGGATTGGGTGGCGTTCACCTCAAACATACATCAAGCTCCATGGAACCCAAAACCTCCAGTTCGACGAGGATGGGATTCGAACCCACGCATGCAGAGCACAATGGATTAGCAGTCCATCGCCTTAACCACTCGGCCACCTCGTCCTAAAATGCTGAAATACACTGGAGTATGAAAGATTATTGCAAGATTCAAAGAAACTGGGACTCAAAGCAACCAATGAAGAACAGGTAGACCAGCAAAACTATCATCATTTCAAATAAACTATGAATAATGTATGTTCAATGAAAAGGAAAAAATCTAGTTCCTCTCGTTCTTCAGATCTGAAGAAATGCACAGGTGTTTCTGTCTATCTTTGCGCTGTGAAAAGGCAACTCAATCATATAGGTCTAAGGTGATGTCTGGCAGACAAAAAGCCACTACGTAGAAGAGGATATGAACAGCTAAAAAGAAAACTTGCACTGGTACACGAAAACAGGATATCTGAGGTGTGGAATAAGGTTGTATGGACCGATGAGTGTAAATATGAGATCACTGAATTGCTGCTGTTTACAAAGGACCTGGAAATTCACAGTATCGATAACCCAAATATATCAGTACTTGCTGGGAGAGGAAATGGCTTCCAAAGGTGAATGAAGAACACACCAGAGAAAGGCTCCTGACAATTGTTTTCACCAGATGAGGGTACGAATGAAAGCCTGGATTGGGTGGCGTTCACCTCAAACATACATCAAGCTCCATGGAACCCAAAAGCTCCAGTTCGACGAGGATGGGATTCCAACCCACGCGTGCAGAGCACAATGGATTAGCAGTCCATCGCCTTAACCACTCGGCCACCTCGTCCTAAAACGCTGAAATTCACTGGAGTATGAAAGATTATTGCAAGATTCAAAGAAACTGGGACTCAAAGCAACCAATGAAGAACAGGTAGACCAGCAAAACTATCATCATTTCAAATAAACTATGAATAATGTATGTTCAATGAAAAGGAAAAAATCTAGTTCCTCTCGTTCTTCAGATCTGAAGAAATGCACAGGTGTTTCTGTCTATCTTTGCGCTGTGAAAAGGCAACTCAATCATATAGGTCTAAGGTGATGTCTGGCAGACAAAAAGCCACTACGTAGAAGAGGATATGAACAGCTAAAAAGAAAACTTGCACTGGTACACGAAAACAGGATATCTGAGGTGTGGAATAAGGTTGTATGGACCGATGAGTGTAAATATGAGATCACTGAATTGCTGCTGTTTACAAAGGACCTGGAAATTCACAGTATCGATAACCCAAATATATCAGTACTTGCTGGGAGAGGAAATGGCTTCCAAAGGTGAATGAAGAACACACCAGAGAAAGGCTCCTGACAATTGTTTTCACCAGATGAGGGTACGAATGAAAGCCTGGATTGGGTGGCGTTCACCTCAAACATACATCAAGCTCCATGGAACCCAAAACCTCCAGTTCGACGAGGATGGGATTCGAACCCACGCATGCAGAGCACAATGGATTAGCAGTCCATCGCCTTAACCACTCGGCCACCTCGTCCAAAAACGCTGAAATTCACTGGAGTATGAAAGATTATTGCAAGATTCAAAGAAACTGGGACTCAAAGCAACCAATGAAGAACAGGTAGACCAGCAAAACTATCATCATTTCAAATAAACTATGAATAATGTATGTTCAATGAAAAGGAAAAAATCTAGTTCCTCTCGTTCTTCAGATCTGAAGAAATGCACAGGTGTTTCTGTCTATCTTTGCGCTGTGAAAAGGCAACTCAATCATATAGGTCTAAGGTGATGTCTGGCAGACAAAAAGCCACTACGTAGAAGAGGATATGAACAGCTAAAAAGAAAACTTGCATTGGTAAACGAAAACAGGATATCTGAGGTGTGGAATAAGGTTGTATCGACCGATGAGTGTAAATATGAGATCACTGAATTGCTGCTGTTTACAAAGGACCTGGAAATTCACAGTATCGATAACCCAAATATATCAGTACTTGCTGGGAGAGGAAATGGCTTCCAAAGGTGAATGAAGAACACACCAGAGAAAGGCTCCTGACAATTGTTTTCACCAGATGAGGGTACGAATGAAAGCCTGGATTGGGTGGCGTTCACCTCAAACATACATCAAGCTCCATGGAACCCAAAACCTCCAGTTCGACGAGGATGGGATTCAAACCCACGCATGCAGAGCACAATGGATTAGCAGTCCATCGCCTTAACCACTCGGCCACCTCGTCCTTAAACGCTGAAATTCACTGGAGTATGAAAGATTATTGCAAGATTCAAAGAAACTGGGACTCAAAGCAACCAATGAAGAACAGGTAGACCAGCAAAACTATCATCATTTCAAATAAACTATGAATAATGTATGTTCAATGAAAAGGAAAAAATCTAGTTCCTCTCGTTCTTCAGATCTGAAGAAATGCACAGGTGTTTCTGTCTATCTTTGCGCTGTGAAAAGGCAACTCAATCATATAGGTCTAAGGTGATGTCTGGCAGACAAAAAGCCACTACGTAGAAGAGGATATGAACAGCTAAAAAGAAAACTTGCATTGGTACACGAAAACAGGATATCTGAGGTGTGGAATAAGGTTGTATGGACCGATGAGTGTAAATATGAGATCACTGAATTGCTGCTGTTTACAAAGGACCTGGAAATTCACAGTATCGATAACCCAAATATATCAGTACTTGCTGGGAGAGGAAATGGCTTCCAAAGATGAATGAAGAACACACCAGAGAAAGGCTCCTGACAATTGTTTTCACCAGATGAGGGTAGGAATGAAAGCCTGGATTGGGTGGCGTTCACCTCAAACATACATCAAGCTCCATGGAACCCAAAACCTCCAGTTCGACGAGGATGGGATTCGAACCCACGCATGCAGAGCACAATGGATTAGCAGTCCATCGCCTTTACCACTCGGCCACCTCATCCTTAAGCGCTGAAATTCACTGGAGTATGAAAGATTATTGCAAGATTCAAAGAAACTGGGACTCAAAGCAACCAATGAAGAACAGGTAGACCAGCAAAACTATCATCATTTCAAATAAACTATTAATAATGTATGTTCAATGAAAAGGAAAAAATCTAGTTCCTCTCGTTCTTCAGATCTGAAGAAATGCACAGGTGTTTCTGTCTATCTTTGCGCTGTGAAAAGGCAACTCAATCATATAGGTCTAAGGTGATGTCTGGCAGACAAAAAGCCACTACGTAGAAGAGGATATGAACAGCTAAAAAGAAAACTTGCATTGGTACACGAAAACAGGATATCTGAGGTGTGGAATAAGGTTGTATGGACCGATGAGTGTAAATATGAGATCACTGAATTGCTGCTGTTTACAAAGGACCTGGAAATTCACAGTATCGATAACCCAAATATATCAGTACTTGCTGGGAGAGGAAATGGCTTCCAAAGGTGAATGAAGAACACACCAGAGAAAGGCTCCTGACAATTGTTTTCACCAGATGAGGGTACGAATGAAAGCCTGGATTGGGTGGCGTTCACCTCAAACATACATCAAGCTCCATGGAACCCAAAACCTCCAGTTCGACGAGGATGGGATTCCAACCCACGCGTGCAGAGCACAATGGATTAGCAGTCCATCGCCTTAACCACTCGGCCACCTCGTCCTAAAACGCTGAAATTCACTGGAGTATGAAAGATTATTGCAAGATTCAAAGAAACTGGGACTCAAAGCAACCAATGAAGAACAGGTAGACCAGCAAAACTATCATCATTTCAAATAAACTATGAATAATGTATGTTCAATGAAAAGGAAAAAATCTAGTTCCTCTCGTTCTTCAGATCTGAAGAAATGCACAGGTGTTTCTGTCTATCTTTGCGCTGTGAAAAGGCAACTCAATCATATAGGTCTAAGGTGATGTCTGGCAGACAAAAAGCCACTACGTAGAAGAGGATATGAACAGCTAAAAAGAAAACTTGCACTGGTACACGAAAACAACATATCTGAGGTGTGGAATAAGGTTGTATGGACCGATGAGTGTAAATATGAGATCACTGAATTGCTGCTGTTTACAAAGGACCTGGAAATTCACAGTATCGATAACCCAAATATATCAGTACTTGCTGGGAGAGGAAATGGCTTCCAAAGGTGAATTGTGATGGACCGAGCAAGCAGGCACGAGGACACAAAGTCGAGTGCAAAATTAAGGGTTTTAATTTACCCAAAAATCAGGCAAAAGGTAACAAACCCAATTGTGAATTACAAAAAGATAATAAAAACCATAAATTGTGGGCCCAAACTATATTATAAATAACGGAACAGAAAATAGAACTGAACAGAACAGGAGCCTCTTAGCCAAATGGCAAACTCAAGGTATATAAAGACCTGGCCAGGTACATTTAAACACAGGGGGAATAAAGTAATTAACTTCTACACAAAATATAATTGTATATTCAAATACATCTAACACAAGTAATTACCTTAATAAATAAAGACTTTAACATCTAAATAATTATCAAACGATCTAGTTTTAATACAAAATAAATACAACTAAACAACTGAACTAAGGCCAGCCCCCCCTTCAGTCTCCCGGGAGATGGTTCAGTCCACCACCCCCCCTCCGGTATTTAGTAGTGGCCGGAACAGCTGCTCACTCTTTGGCAGTCAGGAGAGGTGGTGGACGGCTCCCGGTGAGAGACATGTGGAGGAGAAAAGTATGTAAGTTGCAAAGTAAATAACAGCAAAATGATAGACATGTTTAACTAAAATGTGCGCACTCAAATTAGAAACATGTATAATCAGTAATGCTAATAAAGTGTGATCATTTGAAAACAAACTATGTGTCGTGTAGTTATATGGTGGTGATGATATGTGTATTGTGAGTAAACGTGCTATAAACTAAGTGAGGAAATAGGGTGAGAGGTTTTGATACCGACGGGTTAACTGGCAACTATGGACGGCAATTAGTTGCAGCCGTCACATGAATGAAGAACACACCAGAGAAAGGCTCCTGACAATTGTTTTCACCAGATGAGGGTACGAATGAAAGCCTGGATTGGGTGGCGTTCACCTCAAACATACATCAAGCTCCATGGAACCCAAAAGCTCCAGTTCGACGAGGATGGGATTCGAACCCACGCATGCAGAGCACAATGGATTAGCAGTCCATCGCCTTAACCACTCGGCCACCTCGTCCTAAAATGCTGAAATACACTGGAGTATGAAAGATTATTGCAAGATTCAAAGAAACTGGGACTCAAAGCAACCAATGAAGAACAGGTAGACCAGCAAAACTATCATCATTTCAAATAAACTATGAATAATGTATGTTCAATGAAAAGGAAAAAATCTAGTTCCTCTCGTTCTTCAGATCTGAAGAAATGCACAGGTGTTTCTGTCTATCTTTGCGCTGTGAAAAGGCAACTCAATCATATAGGTCTAAGGTGATGTCTGGCAGACAAAAAGCCACTACGTAGAAGAGGATATGAACAGCTAAAAAGAAAACTTGCACTGGTACACGAAAACAGGATATCTGAGGTGTGGAATAAGGTTGTATGGACCGATGAGTGTAAATATGAGATCACTGAATTGCTGCTGTTTACAAAGGACCTGGAAATTCACAGTATCGATAACCCAAATATATCAGTACTTGCTGGGAGAGGAAATGGCTTCCAAAGGTGAATGAAGAACACACCAGAGAAAGGCTCCTGACAATTGTTTTCACCAGATGAGGGTACGAATGAAAGCCTGGATTGGGTGGCGTTCACCTCAAACATACATCAAGCTCCATGGAACCCAAAACCTCCAGTTCGACGAGGATGGGATTCCAACCCACGCGTGCAGAGCACAATGGATTAGCAGTCCATCGCCTTAACCACTCGGCCACCTCGTCCTAAAACGCTGAAATTCACTGGAGTATGAAAGATTATTGCAAGATTCAAAGAAACTGGGACTCAAAGCAACCAATGAAGAACAGGTAGACCAGCAAAACTATCATCATTTCAAATAAACTATGAATAATGTATGTTCAATGAAAAGGAAAAAATCTAGTTCCTCTCGTTCTTCAGATCTGAAGAAATGCACAGGTGTTTCTGTCTATCTTTGCGCTGTGAAAAGGCAACTCAATCATATAGGTCTAAGGTGATGTCTGGCAGACAAAAAGCCACTACGTAGAAGAGGATATGAACAGCTAAAAAGAAAACTTGCACTGGTACACGAAAACAGGATATCTGAGGTGTGGAATAAGGTTGTATGGACCGATGAGTGTAAATATGAGATCACTGAATTGCTGCTGACCTGGAAATTGTTGCTGACCTGGAAATTCACAGTATCGATAACCCAGATATATCAGTACTTGCTGGGAGAGGAAATGGCTTCCAAAGGTGAATGAAGAACACACCAGAGAAAGGCTCCTGACAATTGTTTTCACCAGATGAGGGTACGAATGAAAGCCTGGATTGGGTGGCGTTCACCTCAAACATACATCAAGCTCCATGGAACCCAAAAGCTCCAGTTCGACGAGGATGGGATTCTAACCCACGCATGCAGAGCACAATGGATTAGCAGTCCATCGCCTTAACCACTCGGCCACCTCGTCCTAAAACGCTGAAATTCACTGGAGTATGAAAGATTATTGCAAGATTCAAAGAAACTGGGACTCAAAGCAACCAATGAAGAACAGGTAGACCAGCAAAACTATCATAATTTCAAATAAACTATGAATAATGTATGTTCAATGAAAAGGAAAAAATCTAGTTCCTCTCGTTCTTCAGATCTGAAGAAATGCACAGGTGTTTCTGTCTATCTTTGCGCTGTGAAAAGGCGACTCAATCATATAGGTCTAAGGTGATGTCTGGCAGACAAAAAGCCACTACGTAGAAGAGGATATGAACAGCAAAAAAGAAAACTTGCACTGGTACACGAAAGCAGGATATCTGAGGTGTGGAATAAGGTTGTATGGACCGATGAGTGTAAATATGAGATCACTGAATTGCTGCTGTGTACAAAGGACCTGGAAATTCACAGTATCGATAACCCAAATATATCAGTACTTGCTGGGAGAGGAAATGGCTTCCAAAGGTGAATGAAGAACACACCAGAGAAAGGCTCCTGACAATTGTTTTCACCAGATGAGGGAACGAATGAAATCCTGGATTGGGTGGCGTTCACCTCAAACATACATCAAGCTCCATGGAACCCAAAACCTCCAGTTCGACGAGGATGGGATTCCAACCCACGCATGCAGAGCACAATGGATTAGCAGTCCATCGCCTTAACCACTCGGCCACCTCGTCCTAAAACGCTGAAATTCACTGGAGTATGAAAGATTATTGCAAGATTCAAAGAAACTGGGACTCAAAGCAAACAATGAAGAACAGGTAGACCAGCAAAACTATCATCATTTCAAATAAACTATGAATAATGTATGTTCAATGAAAAGGAAAAAATCTAGTTCCTCTCGTTCTTCAGATCTGAAGAAATGCACAGGTGTTTCTGTCTATCTTTGCGCTGTGAAAAGGCGACTCAATCATATAGGTCTAAGGTGATGTCTGGCAGACAAAAAGCCACTACGTAGAAGAGGTTATGAACAGCAAAAAAGAAAACTTACACTGGTACACGAAAACAGGATATCTGAGGTGTGGAATAAGGTTGTATGGACCGATGAGTGTAAATATGAGATCACTGAATTGCTGCTGTTTACAAAGGACCTGGAAATTCACAGTATCGAAAACCCAAATATATCAGTATTTGCTGGGAGAGGAAATGGCTTCCATAGGTGAATGAAGAACACTCCAGAGAAAGGCTCCTGACAATTGTTTTCACCAGATGAGGGTACGAATGAAAGCCTGGATTGGGTGGCGTTCACCTCAAACATACATCAAGCTCCATGGAACCCAAAAGCTCCAGTTCGACGAGGATGGGATTCGAACCCACGCGTGCAGAGCACAATGGATTAGCAGTCCATCGCCTTAACCACTCGGCCACCTCGTCCTAAACCGCGGGAACTCACTGGAGTATGAAAGATTATTGCAAGATTCAAAGAAACTGGGACTCAAAGCAACCAATGAAGAACAGGTAGACCAGCAAAACTATCATAATTTCAAATAAACTATGAATAATGTATGTTCAGTGAAAAGGAAAAAATCTAGTTCCTCTCGTTCTTCAGATCTGAAGAAATGCACAGGTGTTTCTGTCTATCTTTGCGCTGTGAAAAGGCGACTCAATCATATAGGTCTAAGGTGATGTCTGGCAGACAAAAAGCCACTACGTAGAAGAGGATATGAACAGCTAAAAAGAAAACTTGCACTGGTACACGAAAACAGGATATCTGAGGTGTGGAATAAGGTTGTATGGACCGATGAGTGTAAATATGAGATCACTGAATTGCTGCTGTTTACAAAAGACCTGGAAATTCACAGTATCGATAACCCAAATATATCAGTACTTGCTGGGAGAGGAAATGGCTTCCAAAGGTGAATGAAGAACACACCAGAGAAAGGCTCCTGACAATTGTTTTCACCAGATGAGGGTACGAATGAAAGCCTGGATTGGGTGGCATTCACCTCAAACATACATCAAGCTCCATGGAACCCAAAAGCTCCAGTTCGACGAGGATGGGATTCCAACCCACGCGTGCAGAGCACAATGGATTAGCAGTCCATCGCCTTAACCACTCGGCCACCTCGTCCTAAAACGCTGAAATTCACTGGAGTATGAAAGATTATTGCAAGATTCAAAGAAACTGGGACTCAAAGCAACCAATGAAGAACAGGTAGACCAGCAAAACTATCATCATTTCAAATAAACTATGAATAATGTATGTTCAATGAAAAGGAAAAAATCTAGTTCCTCTCGTTCTTCAGATCTGAAGAAATGCACAGGTGTTTCTGTCTATCTTTGCGCTGTGAAAAGGCAACTCAATCATATAGGTCTAAGGTGATGTCTGGCAGACAAAAAGCCACTACGTAGAAGAGGATATGAACAGCTAAAAAGAAAACTTGCACTGGTACACGAAAACAGGATATCTGAGGTGTGGAATAAGGTTGTATGGACCGATGAGTGTAAATATGAGATCACTGAATTGCTGCTGACCTGGAAATTGTTGCTGACCTGGAAATTCACAGTATCGATAACCCAAATATATCAGTACTTGCTGGGAGAGGAAATGGCTTCCAAAGGTGAATGAAGAACACACCAGAGAAAGGCTCCTGACAATTGTTTTCACCAGATGAGGGTACGAATGAAAGCCTGGATTGGGTGGCGTTCACCTCAAACATACATCAAGCTCCATGGAACCCAAAACCTCCAGTTCGACGAGGATGGGATTCCAACCCACGCGTGCAGAGCACAATGGATTAGCAGTCCATCGCCTTAACCACTCGGCCACCTCGTCCTAAAACGCTGAAATTCACTGGAGTATGAAAGATTATTGCAAGATTCAAAGAAACTGGGACTCAAAGCAAACAATGAAGAACAGGTAGACCAGCAAAACTATCATCATTTCAAATAAACTATGAATAATGTATGTTCAATGAAAAGGAAAAAATCTAGTTCCTCTCGTTCTTCAGATCTGAAGAAATGCACAGGTGTTTCTGTCTATCTTTGCGCTGTGAAAAGGCGACTCAATCATATAGGTCTAAGGTGATGTCTGGCAGACAAAAAGCCACTACGTAGAAGAGGTTATGAACAGCAAAAAAGAAAACTTACACTGGTACACGAAAACAGGATATCTGAGGTGTGGAATAAGGTTGTATGGACCGATGAGTGTAAATATGAGATCACTGAATTGCTGCTGTTTACAAAGGACCTGGAAATTCACAGTATCGATAACCCAAATATATCAGTACTTGCTGGGAGAGGAAATGGCTTCCAAAGGTGAATGAAGAACACACCAGAGAAAGGCTCCTGACAATTGTTTTCACCAGATGAGGGTACGAATGAAAGCCTGGATTGGGTGGCGTTCACCTCAAACATACATCAAGCTCCATGGAACCCAAAACCTCCAGTTCGACGAGGATGGGATTCCAACCCACGCGTGCAGAGCACAATGGATTAGCAGTCCATCGCCTTAACCACTCGGCCACCTCGTCCTAAACCGCGGGAACTCACTGGAGTATGAAAGATTATTGCAAGATTCAAAGAAACTGGGACTCAAAGCAACCAATGAAGAACAGGTAGACCAACAAAACTATCATCATTTCAAATAAACTATGAATAATGTATGTTCAATGAAAAGGAAAAAATCTAGTTCTTCTCGTGCTTCAGATCTGAAGAAATGCACAGGTGTTTCTGTCTGTCTTTGCGCTGTGAAAAGGCAACTCAATCATGTAGGTCTAAGGTGATGTCTGGCAGACAAAAAGCCACTACGTAGAAGAGGATATGAACAGCTAAAAAGAAAACTTGCACTGGTACACGAAAACAGGATATCTGAGGTGTGGAATAAGGTTGTATGGACCGATGAGTGTAAATATGAGATCACTGAATTGCTGCTGTGTACAAAGGACCTGGAAATTCACAGTATCGATAACCTAAATATATCAGTACTTGCTGGGAGAGGAAATGGCTTCCAAAGGTGAATGAAGAACACACCAGAGAAAGGCTCCTGACAATTGTTTTCACCAGATGAGGGTACGAATGAAAGCCTGGATTGGGTGGCGTTCACCTCAAACATACATCAAGCTCCATGGAACCCAAAACCTCCAGTTTGACGAGGATGGGATTCGAACCCACGCGTGCAGAGCACAAAGGATTAGCAGTCCATCGCCTTAACCACTCGGCCACCTCGTCCTAAAACGCGGAAACTCACTGGAGTATGAAAGATTATTGCAAGATTCAAAGAAACTGGGACTCAAAGCAACCAATGAAGAACAGGTAGACCAGCAAAACTATCATCATTTCAAATAAACTATGAATAATGTATGTTCAATGAAAAGGAAAAAATCTAGTTCCTCTCGTTCTTCAGATCTGAAGAAATGCACAGGTGTTTCTGTCTATCTTTGCGCTGTGAAAAGGCAACTCAATCATATAGGTCTAAGGTGATGTCTGGCAGACAAAAAGCCACTACGTAGAAGAGGATATGAACAGCAAAAAAGAAAACTTGCACTGGTACACGAAAACAGGATATCTGAGGTGTGGAATAAGGTTGTATGGACCGATGAGTGTAAATATGAGATCACTGAATTGCTGCTGTTTACAAAGGACCTGGAAATTCACAGTATCGATAACCTAAATATATCAGTACTTGCTGGGAGAGGAAATGGCTTCCAAAGGTGAATGAAGAACACACCAGAGAAAGGCTCCTGACAATTGTTTTCACCAGATGAGGGTACGAATGAAAGCCTGGATTGGGTGGCGTTCACCTCAAACATACATCAAGCTCCATGGAACCCAAAACCTCCAGTTCAACGAGGATGGGATTCGAACCCACGCGTGCAGAGCACAAAGGATTAGCAGTCCATCGCCTTAACCACTCGGCCACCTCGTCCTAAAACGCAGGAACTCACTGGAGTATGAAAGATTATTGCAAGATTCAAAGAAACTGGGACTCAAAGCAACCAATGAAGAACAGGTAGACCAGCAAAACTATCATCATTTCAAATAAACTATGAATAATGTATGTTCAATGAAAAGGAAAAAATCTAGTTCCTCTCGTTCTTCAGATCTGAAGAAATGCACAGGTGTTTCTGTCTATCTTTGCGCTGTGAAAAGGCAACTCAATCATATAGGTCTAAGGTGATGTCTGGCAGACAAAAAGCCACTACGTAGAAGAGGATATGAACAGCAAAAAAGAAAACTTGCACTGGTACACGAAAACAGGATATCTGAGGTGTGGAATAAGGTTGTATGGACCGATGAGTGTAAATATGAGATCACTGAATTGCTGCTGTTTACAAAGGACCTGGAAATTCACAGTATCGATAACCCAAATACATCAGTACTTGCTGGGAGAGGAAATGGCTTCCAAAGGTGAATGAAGAACACACCAGAGAAAGGCTCCTGACAATTGTTTTCACCAGATGAGGGTACGAATGAAAGCCTGGATTGGGTGGCGTTCACCTCAAACATACATCAAGCTCCATGGAACCCAAAACCTCCAGTTCGACGAGGATGGGATTCCAACCCACGCGTGCAGAGCACAATGGATTAGCAGTCCATCGCCTTAACCACTCGGCCACCTCGTCCTAAACCGCTGGAACTCACTGGAGTATGAAAGATTATTGCAAGATTCAAAGAAACTGGGACTCAAAGCAACCAATGAAGAACAGGTAGACCAACAAAACTATCATCATTTCAAATAAACTATGAATAATGTATGTTCAATGAAAAGGAAAAAATCTAGTTCCTCTCGTTCTTCAGATCTGAAGAAATGCACAGGTGTTTCTGTCTGTCTTTGCGCTGTGAAAAGGCCACTCAATCATGTAGGTCTAAGGTGATGTCTGGCAGACAAAAAGCCACTACGTAGAAGAGGTTATGAACAGCTAAAAAGAAAACTTGCACTGGTCCACGAAAACAGGATATCTGAGGTGTGGAATAAGGTTGTATGGACCGATGAGTGTAAATATGAGATCACTGAATTGCTGCTGTTTACAAAGGACCTGGAAATTCACAGTATCGATAACCCAAATATATCAGTACTTGCTGGGAGAGGAAATGGCTTCCAAAGGTGAATGAAGAACACACCAGAGAAAGGCTCCTGACAATTGTTTTCACCAGATGAGGGTACGAATGAAAGCCTGGATTGGGTGGCGTTCACCTCAAACATACATCAAGCTCCATGGAACCCAAAAGCTCCAGTTCGACGAGGATGGGATTCGAACCCACGCGTGCAGAGCACAATGGATTAGCAGTCCATCGCCTTAACCACTCGGCCACCTCGTCCTAAACCGCGGGAACTTACTGGAGTATGAAAGATTATTGCAAGATTCAAAGAAACTGGGACTCAAAGCAACCAATGAAGAACAGGTAGACCACCAAAACTATCATCATTTCAAATAAACTATGAATAATGTATGTTCAATGAAAAGGAAAAAATCTAGTTCCTCTCGTTCTTCAGATCTGAAGAAATGCACAGGTGTTTCTGTCTGTCTTTGCGCTGTGAAAAGGCCACTCAATCATGTAGGTCTAAGGTGATGTCTGGCAGACAAAAAGCCACTACGTAGAAGAGGTTATGAACAGCTAAAAAGAAAACTTGCACTGGTACACGAAAACAGGATATCTGAGGTGTGGAATAAGGTTGTATGGACCGATGAGTGTAAATATGAGATCACTGAATTGCTGCTGTTTACAAAGGACCTGGAAATTCACAGTATCGATAACCCAAATATATCAGTATTTGCTGGGAGAGGAAATGGCTTCCATAGGTGAATGAAGAACACTCCAGAGAAAGGCTCCTGACAATTGTTTTCACCAGATGAGGGTACGAATGAAAGCCTGGATTGGGTGGCGTTCACCTCAAACATACATCAAGCTCCATGGAACCCAAAAGCTCCAGTTCGACGAGGATGGGATTCGAACCCAGGCGTGCAGAGCACAATGGATTAGCAGTCCATCGCCTTAACCACTCGGCCACCTCGTCCTAAACCGCTGGAACTCACTGGAGTATGAAAGATTATTGCAAGATTCAAAGAAACTGGGACTCAAAGCAACCAATGAAGAACAGGTAGACCAGCAAATCTATCATCATTTCAAATAAACTATGAATAATGTATGTTCAATGAAAAGGAAAAAATCTAGTTCCTCTCGTTCTTCAGATCTGAAGAAATGCACAGGTGTTTCTGTCTATCTTTGCGCTGTGAAAAGGCAACTCAATCATATAGGTCTAAGGTGATGTCTGGCAGACAAAAAGCCACTACGTAGAAGAGGATATGAACAGCAAAAAAGAAAACTTACACTGATACACGAAAACAGGATATCTGAGGTGTGGAATAAGGTTGTATGGACCGATGAGTGTAAATATGAGATCACTGAATTGCTGCTGTTTACAAAGGACCTGGAAATTCACAGTATCGATAACCCAAATATATCAGTACTTGCTGGGAGAGGAAATGGCTTCCAAAGGTGAATGAAGAACACACCAGAGAAAGGCTCCTGACAATTGTTTTCACCAGATGAGGGTACGAATGAAAGCCTGGATTGGGTGGCGTTCACCTCAAACATACATCAAGCTCCATGGAACCCAAAACCTCCAATTCGACGAGGATGGGATTCGAACCCACGCGTGCAGAGCACAATGGATTAGCAGTCCATCGCCTTAACCACTCGGCCACCTCGTCCTAAAACGCTGAAATTCACTGGAGTATGAAAGATTATTGCAAGATTCAAAGAAACTGGGACTCAAAGCAACCAATGAAGAACAGGTAGACCAGCAAAACTATCATCATTTCAAATAAACTATGAATAATGTATGTTCAATGAAAAGGAAAAAATCTAGTTCCTCTCGTTCTTCAGATCTGAAGAAATGCACAGGTGTTTCTGTCTGGCTTTGCGCTGTGAAAAGGCAACTCAATCATATAGGTCTAAGGTGATGTCTGGCAGACAAAAAGCCACTACGTAGAAGAGGATATGAACAGCTAAAAAGAAAACTTGCACTGGTACACGAAAACAGGATATCTGAGGTGTGGAATAAGGTTGTATGGACCGATGAGTGTAAATATGAGATCACTGAATTGCTGCTGTTTACAAAGGACCTGGAAATTCACAGTATCGATAACCCAAATATATCAGTACTTGCTGGGAGAGGAAATGGCTTCCAAAGGTGAATTAAGAACACACCAGAGAAAGGCTCCTGACAATTGTTTTCACCAGATGAGGGTACGAATGAAAGCCTGGATTGGGTGGCGTTCACCTCAAACATACATCAAGCTCCATGGAACCCAAAACCTCCAGTTCGACGAGGATGGGATTCCAACCCACGCGTGCAGAGCACAATGGATTAGCAGTCCATCGCCTTAACCACTCGGCCACCTCGTCCTAAAACGCTGAAATTCACTGGAGTATGAAAGATTATTGCAAGATTCAAAGAAACTGGGACTCAAAGCAACCAATGAAGAACAGGTAGACCAGCAAAACTATCATCATTTCAAATAAACTATGAATAATGTATGTTCAATGAAAAGGAAAAAATCTAGTTCCTCTCGTTCTTCAGATCTGAAGAAATGCACAGGTGTTTCTGTCTGTCTTTGCGCTGTGAAAAGGCCACTCAATCATGTAGGTCTAAGGTGATGTCTGGCAGACAAAAAGCCACTACGTAGAAGAGGTTATGAACAGCTAAAAAGAAAACTTGCACTGGTACACGAAAACAGGATATCTGAGGTGTGGAATAAGGTTGTATGGACCGATGAGTGTAAATATGAGATCACTGAATTGCTGCTGTTTACAAAGGACCTGGAAATTCACAGTATCGATAACCCAAATATATCAGTATTTGCTGGGAGAGGAAATGGCTTCCATAGGTGAATGAAGAACACTCCAGAGAAAGGCTCCTGACAATTGTTTTCACCAGATGAGGGTACGAATGAAAGCCTGGATTGGGTGGCGTTCACCTCAAACATACATCAAGCTCCATGGAACCCAAAAGCTCCAGTTCGACGAGGATGGGATTCGAACCCAGGCGTGCAGAGCACAATGGATTAGCAGTCCATCGCCTTAACCACTCGGCCACCTCGTCCTAAACCGCTGGAACTCACTGGAGTATGAAAGATTATTGCAAGATTCAAAGAAACTGGGACTCAAAGCAACCAATGAAGAACAGGTAGACCAGCAAATCTATCATCATTTCAAATAAACTATGAATAATGTATGTTCAATGAAAAGGAAAAAATCTAGTTCCTCTCGTTCTTCAGATCTGAAGAAATGCACAGGTGTTTCTGTCTATCTTTGCGCTGTGAAAAGGCAACTCAATCATATAGGTCTAAGGTGATGTCTGGCAGACAAAAAGCCACTACGTAGAAGAGGATATGAACAGCAAAAAAGAAAACTTACACTGATACACGAAAACAGGATATCTGAGGTGTGGAATAAGGTTGTATGGACCGATGAGTGTAAATATGAGATCACTGAATTGCTGCTGTTTACAAAGGACCTGGAAATTCACAGTATCGATAACCCAAATATATCAGTACTTGCTGGGAGAGGAAATGGCTTCCAAAGGTGAATGAAGAACACACCAGAGAAAGGCTCCTGACAATTGTTTTCACCAGATGAGGGTACGAATGAAAGCCTGGATTGGGTGGCGTTCACCTCAAACATACATCAAGCTCCATGGAACCCAAAACCTCCAATTCGACGAGGATGGGATTCGAACCCACGCGTGCAGAGCACAATGGATTAGCAGTCCATCGCCTTAACCACTCGGCCACCTCGTCCTAAAACGCTGAAATTCACTGGAGTATGAAAGATTATTGCAAGATTCAAAGAAACTGGGACTCAAAGCAACCAATGAAGAACAGGTAGACCAGCAAAACTATCATCATTTCAAATAAACTATGAATAATGTATGTTCAATGAAAAGGAAAAAATCTAGTTCCTCTCGTTCTTCAGATCTGAAGAAATGCACAGGTGTTTCTGTCTGGCTTTGCGCTGTGAAAAGGCAACTCAATCATATAGGTCTAAGGTGATGTCTGGCAGACAAAAAGCCACTACGTAGAAGAGGATATGAACAGCTAAAAAGAAAACTTGCACTGGTACACGAAAACAGGATATCTGAGGTGTGGAATAAGGTTGTATGGACCGATGAGTGTAAATATGAGATCACTGAATTGCTGCTGTTTACAAAGGACCTGGAAATTCACAGTATCGATAACCCAAATATATCAGTACTTGCTGGGAGAGGAAATGGCTTCCAAAGGTGAATTAAGAACACACCAGAGAAAGGCTCCTGACAATTGTTTTCACCAGATGAGGGTACGAATGAAAGCCTGGATTGGGTGGCGTTCACCTCAAACATACATCAAGCTCCATGGAACCCAAAACCTCCAGTTCGACGAGGATGGGATTCCAACCCACGCGTGCAGAGCACAATGGATTAGCAGTCCATCGCCTTAACCACTCGGCCACCTCGTCCTAAAACGCTGAAATTCACTGGAGTATGAAAGATTATTGCAAGATTCAAAGAAACTGGGACTCAAAGCAACCAATGAAGAACAGGTAGACCAGCAAAACTATCATCATTTCAAATAAACTATGAATAATGTATGTTCAATGAAAAGGAAAAAATCTAGTTCCTCTCGTTCTTCAGATCTGAAGAAATGCACAGGTGTTTCTGTCTGGCTTTGCGCTGTGAAAAGGCAACTCAATCATATAGGTCTAAGGTGATGTCTGGCAGACAAAAAGCCACTACGTAGAAGAGGATATGAACAGCTAAAAAGAAAACTTGCACTGGTACACGAAAACAGGATATCTGAGGTGTGGAATAAGGTTGTATGGACCGATGAGTGTAAATATGAGATCACTGAATTGCTGCTGTTTACAAAGGACCTGGAAATTCACAGTATCGATAACCCAAATATATCAGTACTTGCTGGGAGAGGAAATGGCTTCCAAAGGTGAATGAAGAACACACCAGAGAAAGGCTCCTGACAATTGTTTTCACCAGATGAGGGTACGAATGAAAGCCTGGATTGGGTGGCGTTCACCTCAAACATACATCAAGCTCCATGGAACCCAAAAGCTCCAGTTCGACGAGGATGGGATTCGAACCCACGCGTGCAAAGCACAATGGATTAGCAGTCCATCGCCTTAACCACTCGGCCACCTCGTCCCAAACCGCAGGAACTCACTGGAGTATGAAAGATTATTGCAAGATTCAAAGAAACTGGGACTCAAAGCAACCAATGAAGAACAGGTAGACCAACAAAACTATCATCATTTCAAATAAACTATGAATAATGTATGTTCAATGAAAAGGAAAAAATCTAGTTCTTCTCGTGCTTCAGATCTGAAGAAATGCACAGGTGTTTCTGTCTGTCTTTGCGCTGTGAAAAGGCAACTCAATCATGTAGGTCTAAGGTGATGTCTGGCAGACAAAAAGCCACTACGTAGAAGAGGATATGAACAGCTAAAAAGAAAACTTGCACTGGTACACGAAAACAGGATATCTGAGGTGTGGAATAAGGTTGTATGGACCGATGAGTGTAAATATGAGATCACTGAATTGCTGCTGTTTACAAAGGACCTGGAAATTCACAGTATCGATAACCCAAATATATCAGTATTTGCTGGGAGAGGAAATGGCTTCCATAGGTGAATGAAGAACACTCCAGACAATTGTTTTCACCAGATGAGGGTACGAATGAAAGCCTGGATTGGGTGGCGTTCACCTCAAACATACATCAAGCTCCATGGAACCCAAAAGCTCCAGTTCGACGAGGATGGGATTCGAACCCACGCGTGCAGAGCACAATGGATTAGCAGTCCATCGCCTTAACCACTCGGCCACCTCGTCCCAAACCGCGGGGACTCACTGGAGTATGAAAGATTATTGCAAGATTCAAAGAAACTGGGACTCAAAGCAACCAATGAAGAACAGGTAGACCAACAAAACTATCATCATTTCAAATAAACTATGAATAATGTATGTTCAATGAAAAGGAAAAAATCTAGTTCTTCTCGTGCTTCAGATCTGAAGAAATGCACAGGTGTTTCTGTCTGTCTTTGCGCTGTGAAAAGGCAACTCAATCATGTAGGTCTAAGGTGATGTCTGGCAGACAAAAAGCCACTACGTAGAAGAGGATATGAACAGCTAAAAAGAAAACTTGCACTGGTACACGAAAACAGGATATCTGAGGTGTGGAATAAGGTTGTATGGACCGATGAGTGTAAATATGAGATCACTGAATTGCTGCTGTTTACAAAGGACCTGGAAATTCACAGTATCGATAACCCAAATATATCAGTATTTGCTGGGAGAGGAAATGGCTTCCATAGGTGAATGAAGAACACTCCAGAGAAAGGCTCCTGACAATTGTTTTCACCAGATGAGGGTACGAATGAAAGCCTGGATTGGGTGGCGTTCACCTCAAACATACATCAAGCTCCATGGAACCCAAAAGCTCCAGTTCGACGAGGATGGGATTCGAACCCACGCATGCAGAGCACAATAGATTAGCAGTCCATCGCCTTAACCACTCGGCCACCTCATCCCAAACCGCGGGAACTCACTGGAGTATGAAAGATTATTGCAAGATTCAAAGAAACTGGGACTCAAAGCAACCAATGAAGAACAGGTAGACCAACAAAACTATCATCATTTCAAATAAACTATGAATAATGTATGTTCAATGAAAAGGAAAAAATCTAGTTCTTCTCGTGCTTCAGATCTGAAGAAATGCACAGGTGTTTCTGTCTGTCTTTGCGCTGTGAAAAGGCAACTCAATCATGTAGGTCTAAGGTGATGTCTGGCAGACAAAAAGCCACTACGTAGAAGAGGATATGAACAGCTAAAAAGAAAACTTGCACTGGTACACGAAAACAGGATATCTGAGGTGTGGAATAAGGTTGTATGGACCGATGAGTGTGAATATGAGATCACTGAATTGCTGCTGTGTACAAAGGACCTGGAAATTCACAGTATCGATAACCCAAATATATCAGTATGTCGAGGACCCGGCCCTAGGCCCCCCTGATGAGAGATTGACGGGGGATGGGTTAGAAAGGAATGCATTGTTAACCCCTCGCACACGCCATCGAGGTGGTAGTAAGAAAGCCCGTAAGAAGAAAAATATGTGGTTCAGAGAATGAGCAGCCATACTTGTCAGTAGAGGAGTCTGAAGTCGGGGGACTTAGATTTAGGGTTTTAAGGGGCAAGGTTAAAGTTCTGACTGAGAATACCCCAACCCTACAGGGGAGGGGCACAATGCCTGACTAAAGAAAAACAAAAATAAGGAAAACGGAAGGGATGTCAATACCGAAAGAAAATTAATGATTAATGGCGGATGATTTACACTCAGCTATTGGCTGGATGTCCTTTGTAAATCCCTTAAGGCGCCGCGGAGAGGGGCACCTGAAGAGGGTGTTGAGATGGTGGCAGGCTTTAACGTCTGGCTTGCATGAAATCAAAGTTTGGAGGAAGTCAAGGAGAGATTATGAAACTGACACAGACACCAGTGATGAATAGGTTCATTAAAAACAACATAAGGGCTAGTGTTTTTCCACTCGTATATTAAGATGGTGGAAATTCCCAAACCAGAGGGGCCCATGAAATAAAATATTGGGGACAGTTCTTTTGAGGTATGAGAAAATGACAATTGGAAAAACAGAAATAATTAATATGATCATTAAAAAACAGGTTATATAAAAGATAAATGTCTTCCCGCTTGACATAATGGGGGCATTTCTTATCAAAAAAGGTACACTTTTGTATGCAAAAAAGATATATAAGGGATAAGCTTTTAGACCTTAGAGCAGGATCCCAGAATTTGGCTTCAGAAGATATCTACGAGCTGTTGAAGAGAGAGCAACGCAAGACAGTCAAGCTGGAGTGGCGCGCTCCCTCTGCGCGCCACTCCAGGATATGGATATGGAGAGAGGAGTGACGTACGCGGTACGGACTCAGGTGAAGAAAGAGCCACGCATAACAATTATAACCAAGCTGGAGTGGTAATTATAATCTATATTACTAATAGAAGTAGGAAAAGTAACATATTATAAGTTTACTTTTATATATCTTTTATTTCTCATTAGGGTACTATATAAAGTAGAAAAATGTAGAGAAATTATCATATTTAGATAAATATAATATTATAGGAATTGTTTCTTTTTAAACGTCAAGAAGGGGGAGCTATAGGATAAGGCTAAGGCCAAAGAGGATGGATATAGGAAGGGTGTACCTTGATTTTTAAACATCGTGGTGGAAAGGTAATTTAGAAAGAGCTAAGAGGGGTATATGTAACTTGCATGTGATTAGCAAACTGCAAAAGATGATATGTACACTGTAATCTGTATAACTCTATTCTTTTGATTGATTATAATAAAGTATATCTTACTATAATCATATGTGATAAAGAGTCTTTAGAGGAATACATTGAATACAGGACATCGATTACCAGATTTGCATCACACCCTTCACTTCGAGACTGGGCTGGAAGTTCAGTAGAACTTACCAGGGCTCCAGGACGTTCGGAGTACTTGAGTTCGTCCCCGAGACACCTCATTGTGAGGTACTGCTCGTGGGAACGTGAGGTCTGAGCTCGGCAAGGGGTCCGTGGCTCACGACAATTACTTGCTGGGAGAGGAAATGGCTTCCATAGGTGAATGAAGAACACTCCAGACAATTGTTTTCACCAGATGAGGGTACGAATGAAAGCCTGGATTGGGTGGCGTTCACCTCAAACATACATCAAGCTCCATGGACCCCAAAAGCTCCAGTTCGACGAGGATGGGATTCGAACCCACGCGTGCAGAGCACAATGGATTAGCAGTCCATCGGCATTAACCACTCGTCCACCTCGTCCTAAACCGCTGAAATTCACTGGAGTATGAAAGATTATTGCAAGATTCAAAGAAACTGGGACTCAAAGCAACCAATGAAGAACAGGTAGACCAACAAAACTATCATCATTTCAAATAAACTATGAATAATGTATGTTCAATGAAAAGGAAAAAATCTAGTTCTTCTCGTGCTTCAGATCTGAAGAAATGCACAGGTGTTTCTGTCTGTCTTTGCGCTGTGAAAAGGCGACTCAATCATATAGGTCTAAGGTGATGTCTGGCAGACAAAAAGCCACTACGTAGAAGAGGATATGAACAGCAAAAAAGAAAACTTGCACTGGTACACGAAAACAGGATATCTGAGGTGTGGAATAAGGTTGTATGGACCGATGAGTGTAAATATGAGATCACTGAATTGCTGCTGTGTACAAATGACCTGGAAATTAACAGTATCGATAACCCAAATATATCAGTACTTGCTGGGAGAGGAAATGGCTTCCATAGGTGAATGAAGAACACTCCAGAGAAAGGCTCCTGACAATTGTTTTCACCAGATGAGGGTACGAATGAAAGCCTGGATTGGGTGGCGTTCACCTCATACATACATCAAGCTCCATGGAACCCAAAAACTCCTGTTCAACGAGGATGGGATTCCAACCCACGCGTCCATCGCCTTAACCACTCGGCCACCTTGTCCTAAACCGCTGAAATACACTGGAGTATGAAAGATTATTGCAAGATTCAAAGAAACTGAGACTCGAAGCAACCAATGAATAACAGGTAGACCAGCAAAACGATCATCATTTCAAATAAACTATGAATAATGTATGTTCAATGAAAAGGAAAAAATCTAGTTCCTCTCGTGCTTCAGATCTGAAGAAATGCCCAGGTGTTTCTGTCCATCTTCGCGCTGTGAAAAGGCAACTCAATCATATAGGTCTAAGGTGATGTCTGGCAGACAAAAAGTCACTACGTAGAAGAGGATATGAACAGCAAAAAAGAAAACTTCCACTGGTGCACGAAAACAGGATATCTGAGGTGTGCAATAAGGTTGTATGGACCGATGAGTGTAAATATGAGATCACTGAATTGCTGCTGTTTACAAAGGACCTGGAAATTCACAGTATCGATAACCCAAATATATCAGTATTTGCTGGGAGAGGAAATGGCTTCCATAGGAGAATTAAGCACACTCCAGACAATTGTTTTCACCAGATGAGTGTACGAATGAAAGCCTGGATTGGGTGGCGTTCAGCTTATACATATATCAAGCTCCATGGAAACCAACAACCCCATTTCGACGAGGATGGGATTTTAACCCACACGTGCAGAGCACAGTGGATTAGCAGTCCATCGCCGTAACCACTCGGCCATCTCATCCAAAACCGGGGGAATACACTGGAGTATGAAAGATTATTGCAAGATTCAAAGAAACTGGGACTCAAAGCAACCAATGAAGAATAGGTAGACCAGCAAAACTATCATCATTTCAAATAAACTATGAATAATGTATGTTCAATGAAAAGGAAAAAATCTAGTTCCTCTCGTGCTTCAGATCTGAAGAAATGCACAGGTGTTTCTGTCTATCTTTGCGCTGTGAAAAGGCGACTCAATCATATAGGTCTAAGGTGATGTCTGGCAGACAAAAAGCCACTACGTAGAAGAGGATATGAACAGCTAAAAAGAAAACTTGCACTGGTACACGAAAACAGGATATCTGAGGTGTGGAATAAGGTTGTATGGACCGATGAGTGTAAATATGAGATCACTGAATTGCTGCTGTGTACAAAGGACCTGGAAATTCACAGTATCGATAACCCAAATATATCAGTATTTGCTGGGAGAGGAAATGGCTTCCATAGGTGAATGAAGAACACTCCAGAGAAAGGCTCCTGACAATTGTTTTCACCAGATGAGGGTACGAATGAAAGCCTGGATTGGGTGGCGTTCACCTCAAACATACATTAAGCTCCATGGAACCCAAAAGCTCCAGTTCGACGAGGATGGGATTCGAACCGACGCGTGCAGAGCAAAATGGATTAACAGTCCATCGCCTTAACCACTCGGCCACCTCGTCCAAAAGCACGGAAATCCACTGGAGTGGGAAAGATTATTACAAGATTCAAAGAAACTGGGACTCAAAGCAACCAATGAAGAACAGGTAGACCAGCAAAACTATCATCATTTCAAATAAACTATGAATAATGTATGTTCAATGAAAAGGAAAAAATCTAGTTCTTCTCGTGCTTCAGATCTGAAGAAATGCACAGGTGTTTCTGTCTGGCTTTGCGCTGTGAAAAGGCAACTCAATCATGTAGGTCTAAGGTGATGTCTGGCAGACAAAAAGCCACTACGTAGAAGAGGATATGAACAGCTAAAAAGAAAACTTGCACTGGTACACGAAAACAGGATATCTGAGGTGTGGAATAAGGTTGTATGGACCGATGAGTGTAAATATGAGATCACTGAATTGCTGCTGTTTACAAAGGACCTGGAAATTCACAGATTCGATAACCCAAATATATCAGTATTTGATGGGAGAGGAAATGGCTTCCATAGCTGAATGAAGAACACTCCAGAGAAAGGCTCCTGACAATTGTTTTCACCAGATGAGGGTACGAATGAAAGCCTGGATTGGGTGGCGTTCACCTCAAACATACATCAAGCTCCATGGAACCCAAAAGCTCCAGTTCGAGGAGGATGGGATTCGAACCCACACGCGCAGAGCGCAATGGATTAGCAGTCCATCGCCTTAACCACTCGGCCACCTCGTCCTAAACCTCTGGAATTCACTGGAGTATGAAAGATTATTGCAAGATTCAAAGAAACTGGGAGTCAAAGCAACCAATGAAGAACAGGTAGACCAGCAAAACTATCATCATTTCAAATAAACTATGAATAATGTATGTTCAATGAAAAGGAAAAAATCTAGTTCCTCTCGTGCGTCAGATCTGAAGAAATGCACAGGTGTTTCTGTCTGTCTTTGCGCTGTGAAAAGGCAACTCAATCATGTAGGTCTAAGGTGATGTCTGGCAGACAAAAAGCCACTACGTAGAAGAGGATATGAACAGCTAAAAAGAAAACTTGCACTGGTACACGAAAACAGGATATCTGAGGTGTGGAATAAGGTTGTATGGACCGATGAGTGTAAATATGAGATCACTGAATTGCTGCTGTTTACAAAGGACCTGGAAATTCACAGTATCGATAACCCAAATATATCAGTATTCGCTGGGAGAGGAAATGGCTTCCATAGGTGAATGAAGAACACTCCAGAGAAAGGCTCCTGACAATTGTTTTCACCAGATGAGGGTACGAATGAAAGCCTGGATTGGGTGGCGTTCACCTCAAACATACATTAAGCTCCATGGAACCCAAAAGCTCCAGTTCGACGAGGATGGGATTCGAACCGACGCGTGCAGAGCAAAATGGATTAGCAGTCCATCGCCTTAACCACTCGGCCACCTCGTCCTAAACCGCTGAAATTCACTGGAGTATGAAAGATTATTGCAAGATTCAAAGAAACTGGGACTCAAAGCAACCAATGAAGAACAGGTAGACCAACAAAACTATCATCATTTCAAATAAACCATGAATAATGTATGTTCAATGAAAAGGAAAAAATCTAGTTCTTCTCATGCTTCAGATCTGAAGAAATGCACAGGTGTTTCTGTCTGTCTTTGTGCTGTGAAAAGGCAACTCAATCATGTAGGTCTAAGGTGATGTCTGGCAGACAAAAAGCCACTACGTAGAAGAGGATATGAACCGCTAAAAAGAAAACTTGCACTGGTACACGAAAACAGGATATCTGAGGTGTGGAATAAGGTTGTATGGACCGATGAGTGTAAATATGAGATCACTGAATTGCTGCTGTTTACAAAGGACCTGGAAATTCACAGTATCGATAACCCAAATATATCAGTATTTGCTGGGAGAGGAAATGGCTTCCATAGGTGAATGAAGAACACTCCAGAGAAAGGCTCCTGACAATTGTTTTCACCAATTGAGGGTACGAATGAAAGCCTGGATTGGGTGGCGTTCACCTCAAACATACATCAACCTCCATGGAACCCAAAAGCTCCAGTTCGACGAGGAAGGGATTCGAATCCACGCGTGCAGAGCACAATGGATTAGCAGTCCATCGCCTTAACCACTCGGCCACCTCGTCCTAAACCGCAGAAATCCACTGGAGTATGAAAGATTATTGCAAGATTCAAAGAAACTGGGACTCAAAGCAACCAATGAAGAACAGGTAGACCACCAAAACTATCATCATTTCAAATAAACTATGAATAATGTATGTTCAATGAAAAGGAAAAAATCTAGTTCCTCTCGTGCTTCAGATCTGAAGAAATGCACAGGTGTTTCTGTCTGTCTTTGCGCTGTGAAAAGGCAACTCAATCATGTAGGTCTAAGGTGATGTCTGGCAGACAAAAAGCCACTACGTAGAAGAGGATATGAACCGCTAAAAAGAAAACTTGCACTGGTACACGAAAACAGGATATCTGAGGTGTGGAATAAGGTTGTATGGACCGATGAGTGTAAATATGAGATCACTGAATTGCTGCTGTTTACAAAGGACCTGGAAATTCACAGTATCGATAACCCAAATATATCAGTATTCGCTGGGAGAGGAAATGGCTTCCATAGGTGAATGAAGAACACTCCAGAGAAAGGCTCCTGACAATTGATTTCACCAGATGAGGGTACGAATGAAAGCCTGGATTGGGTGGCGTTCACCTCAAACATACATCAAGCTCCATGGAATCCAAAAGCTCCAGTTCGACGAGGATGGGATTCGAACCGACGCGTGCAGAGCAAAATGGATCAGCAGTCCATCGCCTTAACCACTCGGCCACCTCGTCCTAAAGCACGGAAGTCCACTGGAGTGGGAAAGATTATTACAAGATTCAAAGAAACTGGGACTCAAAGCAACCAATGAAGAACAGGTAGACCAACAAAACTATCATCATTTCAAATAAACTATGAATAATGTATGTTCAATGAAAAGGAAAAAATCTAGTTCTTCTCGTGCTTCAGATCTGAAGAAATGCACAGGTGTTTCTGTCTGTCTTTGCGCTGTGAAAAGGCAACTCAATCATGTAGGTCTAAGGTGATGTCTGGCAGACAAAAAGCCACTACGTAGAAGAGGATATGAACAGCTAAAAAGAAAACTTGCACTGGTACACGAAAACAGGATATCTGAGGTGTGGAATAAGGTTGTATGGACCGATGAGTGTAAATATGAGATCACTGAATTGCTGCTGTTTACAAAGGACCTGGAAATTCACAGTATCGTTAACCCAAATATATCAGTATTTGCTGGGAGAGGAAATGGCTTCCATAGGAGAATTAAGCACACTCCAGACAATTGTTTTCACCAGATGAGTGTACGAATGAAAGCCTGGATTGGGTGGTGTTCAGCTTATACATACATCAAGCTCCATGGAAACCAACAACCCCATTTCGACGAGGATGGGATTTTAACCCACACGTGCAGAGCACAGTGGATTAGCAGTCCATCGCCGTAACCACTCGGCCATCTCATCCTAAACCGGGGGAATACACTGGAGTATGAAAGATTATTGCAAGATTCAAAGAAACTGGGACTCGAAGCAACCAATGAAGGACTGGTAGACCAGCAAAACTATCATCATTTCAAATAAACTATGAATAATGTATGTTCAATGAAAAGGAAAAAATCTAGTTCCTCTTGTGCTTCAGATCTGAAGAAATGCACAGGTGTTTTTGTCTATCTTTGCGCTGTGAAAAGGCAACTCAATCATATAGGTCTAAGGTGATGTCTGGCAGACAAAAAGCCACTAAGTAGAAGAGGATATAAACTGCAAAAAAGAAAACTTGCACTGGTTCACGAAAACAGGATATCTGAGGTGTGGAATAAGGTTGTATGGACCGATGAGTGTAAATATGAGATCCCTGAATTGCTGCTGTTTACAAAGGTCCTGGAAATTCAGTGGCGATAACTCAAATATATCAGTATTTGCTGGGAGAGGAAATGGCTTCCATAGGAGAATGAAGCACACTCCAGAGAAAGGCTCCTGACAATTATTTTCATCAGATGAGTGGAAAGCCTGGATTGGGTGGCGTTCACCTCATACATACATCAAGCTCCATGGAACCCAAAGACTCCATTTCGACGAGGATGGGATTCCAAAACCAACGCGTGCCGAGCACAATGGATTAGCAGTCCATCGCCTTACCTACCAAACATTGCAACAGAGTTATGCTGTACAGCATCTGGGAGGACAAAACGCATCATAACTCTAATTGGATAGGCTTCTGCAGTAGATGTCAAAAAATATGTCCATATATACTGCTATGTGAGTGTCGCTCTAAAGCTTTGTTCAGCAGACAAAATGCCACCTCTGAATACTGTTTCACGGAAGCTGGACATCTGAGACTTCTTTGCCATGCTTCACAGATGAGTTTTGGAGAGGTTATTCTACGTTTCATCAGTCAATAACAACTTTGATCCTGAACTCTGTGGTGTTGAGGCAGGAAGAAAAAAAGAAAACACCCTCCTTATGTATTTTTTTTACACTTTATTTAGAGATAGGGGAGAAAGCAGAGAGAGTTACAGATTGAGATGGGATCACAGTACAGACAGTATGAACAAAGCTCAGAGCTGGGACAACAGTTCATTTTCAAAAAGGATATGCCTTCGGGTCTCAGACAGGTACCATGGCGATTTACATTAATAGTTGTTCTAAATTTTATTCTTTGATGTGAACAGGAGCTGTATATGCTTTGCACAATCGGTTATATCTTTCAGCATTATACATTTTGTGGAACTGTAGCTACAGATTTCATATGAAGCAGTTATAAAATAAGTAATACGTGAATAATAATAATACAAAGTAATAAAAAACAGCCTTTAACCACACCACCACCACCAAATTTATATGCAAATAGACATAAATATTACACATAAAATTAACACCAACTTAAATGAATCTGCATCAAAATCTGTCGAACCTGTAGATCTGTGACACATTTAATAATTCCATCACAGCACTCAGATCTGGGCCAAAAATTTGTTTAATTGGGCAGATCAATTTTACTTGTTATTTATGAGTCAAAAGTTCTGCATTGCTGAAATAACCAAATTATGATTTTCTGGTAAATTAGAGGTCCAAGGTGAGACTGATAAGTAAGATGACATCATTATTTCCAAAGATACGAGCCATCTTGCCTATTCAGCATGGTCCGTCCTTCACAATTAAGATGTCCGCTTTGGTTTCCCTGGTGAAAGAATGGTTCCAGTCAAATCCGAGAGGAAATTCCCCCACAACTTGCAATAAGAAAATTCAGAGTTGTAGAACTCCATTGCCTTCAACTACCAGAAGTGATTTTTACATCAGAGTTTTAAATGTCAAACCACCAACCGTGCGGGTCCCAGTCCTGTCTCTTAACCACTACGCTACAGGCTGCAAATCCTTCCACCATAGTGAGTGAACACCGTTAAAAAAGGAATAAATGCAAAAGAACCCGCACTGGCCCAGCCCATTCAATTGAATCATTAATAAAGTGCTTTTGTCAATAACTATTATTTTTTAGTTCACACCACCACTTTTTGTGCATATTTCTCAAGGGTGCCCACTGTATCATTTCAGGTTCTGACATCCATAAGTGGTGAAATTTGTGTGGTTTTAAGTACCAAAAACAATCTCTATCAAGTTTTACATATCCATTCCCATGATGTGACGGAACTTTTATAAGCCACATAGGAAGTGAACATTTTCAACAACACGAGCGCCTTAAGAACATTATAATCACATATGTGTGATCTTACACCTCAAAGAGCGAATAATTACATGAGCACTCAGATGGCTTATTCCTTATAACTGTTGGCTTCATTTGTGCGAAAAGAGCTCTCTGGGTGGGGCTCCATATACTCACAGTCTCTGGACACACAGGGCACACTCGTTGGCATAGGTGATCCCATTAGTGCCACACACTGGAGAGTAGTTTAAGGGACAAGCTTGAGTCTCACTCATGCCTCCACATGATGGCTGAGAGAGAGAGGGGGCGGGGGGCGGCATCAGGAGGGCGGGAAAACAAGAGGGAGAGGACAGGGGAAAGTCAGTGGGAGGGGGAAAGGAGAGATGCAGGGAGGGAGAAGAGAAAGAAAGCAAGAGGAAGAGAGAAGGGAGAGGGAGAGAGAAAGAGAGAGCTTCAGTCCAGGAGATTTCCAAAGGCCTTTTACATTCTATTTATATTCTATTTACACTACCCACCAACACTATTCATACCCTTGATGAAGATGAGCAAAATCAGGCTATAGAAAAGGGAAACAAACCATGAGTTATATTCATTTTTGGAGATTATTTAATACCAATATTGTTATATTATATTTTATATCTTTATCACAGTTGAGATTCATTTTTGAATGTTCGGTAAGTTTGTTTTATGTTCAGTTGCACACACTTAACCCTGTTCATTCAGGTCACAGTTTCCTAGACCTGGCCCTGGAGAGTAAAGATATCTGCTGGTTTGTGTTTTTCACAATAAAAATCAGGTACCAATTTAGGCCCAGTAAACCAGATGTGCTCCCTCTGTGATCACATGCTGTAACTGATCAGTAAGTAAAAAAGTAGCCTCACAAGACATTTCTTTTGAAAAACCAACAATTTAGGGAAACCATATAATTCCAGACAGACAAACAGCCTAGACAGCCACAACTTGGATATGAGTTTAGATGAAAGACTCCATCTTACCATTCTATATTGGCCAGAACTTCCCCCTGCTTCTGAAATGACAAATTGGGTAGATTTAGTACAAATACACTACTTTGATGTCAAGTTAAATTTTTTCTAGAAACAACCAACAATAACTGATTTCAGATACTTTGATTACAGATTTGATTACCAGTAAAACTTGCAGGTTGTCAGAAAAAACATCACACACCAAAATTATAGGCTATGGCCAATCAAAATAAATGCGTGTGTGTGTGTGTGTGTGTATGGGTGATTATGCAAATATGGGAACTTTAATGTACTTTATGTCCCTATGTTATATGTATACAGTAAAAAAATATTCTTTCATTTTCTTATCCCTCATATGTTAAGTTAACCTTTAAATCATTTTATCAGCTTATCAACCTTTTGATCAGCTTTCTACACTGAATTTTAAATCATTTTTAGGTCCATTTTACCCTTTAATCTCACAGTTTTGTTGTTGTCCAAAACCCAGAGTTCTATTTTAATTTGAAAAACAAAACGAATTAGAAAAAAAAAAAGAAAGGTACAATCGGTAAGAGTTTTTGTTAAAACATTGTTACAAGACCATTGTAAATCCCTTCATATCATTGAAAAAGGCTCACTGACATGTTGACTCACCCTCTGCCTGTGTTTATAGTCCTTAAATTCGGGTTTCAAAGTGTACATTTGTCGAGCCGTCACTCTGTATCAAAACATTGGACAGCTCTACAGCAATTCAAGCTCATTGATTGAAAATTGCTTCTAACTGCCACAGCCAATGGCATGGGCGCTTATTCCGATTTTTCGTGTAGTTGCCCAAATTGCACTCCAGACAAGCGATCACTGAAACTCTATACTATTGCTTATTATCCAAACGAAGACTACATATCGAGTTATGAAATAATACCAGTTTGTTACCTGTAGCAACAAGCAAATTAGCTATATTTAGCTTGACGAATTTACAAATATCCACTTACGATAAAATCTAGGCAATATGAACATAGTCGTGATTGCACCAGTGTTGTGCTTCAGGTGGATATTTTTACATTCGAGAAGCTAACTAGTCATAGCTAATTTGTTTGTTGTTACTCATTGTTACTAGGACTCGGAACTGTACTGTCCTCTCAGGTCTACTTTTGCACTTGTTCTTGTGATTGATTTGCACTTTGTTGTACGTCGCTCTGGATAAGAGCGTCTGCTAAATCCCACGTAATGCAATGTAAAAAGTAAAAAAGGAATAACATTAACGCTCTTCAAAGGCCGGCCTGTAGTGTAGTGGTTAAGGTAATTGACTGGGACATGCAAGGTCAGTGGTTCTAAACCCGGTGTAGCTATTATCAGGTCTGCACAGCTGTTGGGCCATTGAGTAAGGCCCTTAACCCTGCGTTACTCTGGGGAAGGATTGTCTCCTGCTTAGTCTAATCAACTGTATGTCTCTCTGGTTAAGAGTGTCTGACCATATTAATGAAGTTATAACTACAAAATGAAAGTATGATATTTTATTTTTTATACAAAATATACCTGTCCCATGCCAGTGGCGTCATTCCCATCTCAACTGCAAACAAAGTCTTTTGAATTTTAAAGTTACTTGGTTATCATGAAAACATACAGCTACAGTCAAGCACATGTCTGAGGAGAAAGTGAAGATGAATCAAGGTACAGAATATTTTTATTGTCTGTAATTTCCAAACTGGCTGTAATTTCATTAAATTTGAAATTATTTTCAAGTTCCTTTAATTTTATATTTTAGTGTTAGCATGTTAGCAACAAAGATTTGCCATAGCATGAAATATATCATTCCCACAACAGTCATTCCCAACATCGATTTGGCTGTGATGGTAATGACAGGATGTGGTGAAAATGATCTATTATCTCACCAGATTTGTCCCTTTAAATAAATACAAATACAAAAAGAAAACACATTGATATAGACAATGAGCTCCATTAGCCCCAACAGATTATTTTGGCCAATGAGAGATGATATCATATGCGACATGTTGTCACAATGGCGGAGCACAGGAACCAGCACAGGTTTGGCAGGTTTAATAAGCAGATGAAGGGGCAGACAGAGCGTAGTCAAAAACAGGCAAAAAACAGAATGCCACAAGGGCAAGGGCTCAGGAACAAGGAGGCTAGGACTAGGGTAAAGGAATATAAGGGCTTGGGACATGAAAAACAGGATAAGACAAACTAGCAAAGTGCAACTGAAAAGGACAGGTATAAATGCACTGGGGAATGAGACAACCTAGCCAAGGCATGGGAGTGAGGGTGGTCTAACAAATAAACATCAGGTGGGAAACATGAAAGGGCAATAATACATTAACGAGGGAGGAACGATAACGCGGGACTGCATTCACATAGACAGACATGTAATACAAACGGCTCCGGACTACGGTGGTAGACAATTGCACAGAGTTAAGGAATGTAGAGATAGTGGAGAGCAGGTCCGAACACTTTGCTGAATCAAGGCAAGCAATTTAGGGATAGAACAGGGAGGCGGAGTTATAGAGCAGTATAGAAGTAGAGAGTTAGTCTGTTAGTTATGTGATTAAACTATAAATACCCAAAACTAGTGAATGTTAGTTTGTTAATTGGACAAACATATTAGTGTGCTAATGTAATTAGTACTGTACACATTCTATGTTAGTTGGGATTAGTATGTTCGTGCTATCTACAAACATGAAATGGAGAGAAAGCAGGAAGTGAGAAAAAACTAAACTGAGAAGGAATCGTGAGAAACCGGAAAATTCCGAAACCACCAGAATAGTGAAGCACGCAGACAGGGAAGGGGCTCAGGCTCAGAAAACATTAAGACACAGACATCACAGGGGAAGACGAGTGTGAATAAGAAAAATAATAAATGACAAAAACATAGAATAAACTAACAGACAAAACTCAGGATCATGACAGTACCCTCCCCGTCTAAGAAAAGCCTAAGAAACAGGTACCCATAGGGAGGAGGAGCAGGGAAGGTTGGTGGAACAAGGGAAAGAACAGTGAGTACAAAGGAACAGGAATCATGAATGCAGCAGTGAGGGGAACTGGGCAGTAAAGGAGAGTGTGAGGCTTGAGCAATAGGGGTCTCAGACGGTAACGGGGGTCTCGGACGGCAGCGGGGGTCTCGGAGGGAGCACAGGAGCATGTGGTCTCGGAGGGGAGCACGGGGTCTTGGAGGGAACAGGGAATGAGCTCAAAAACCAATAAATGTAAACAGAAAACCACACATGAATAAGAAAAATAATAAATGACAAAGACACAGAATAAACTAACAGACAAAACTCAGGATCATGACACGTGGAGCTGGACACTGTTGTCTGGAAAGATGCTTGTTCACTCAATTAGTAGTAGACTGTTACTGCTGGTTCATTTGCTTTGAAAGTCTTATCTACTTTGCCCCCTTGTGGCTGAGTAGACATCTCAAATTGTTGCATTCATATTTATATAATACAAAATAACTACAACATAATAAAACTGCAAAACGGCGATGCCAGATTGTGAAAATTACTTCCCGCTAGCGAGAACAGCAGTTTCAATGCTTATCAGCCTCTTATTTGGAAAGCAGGGCAATAAAACACCAGCCTCCCACTCACCACACTCAAAGTTTACAACCCTAACCTCGCCACAGACTCAGACAAAAAAAGGCATATTCTAGCAATCCTTGATATCATTCCTCTATTTCAAAAAATCATGTTCCAATATAAGAACAAAAATATTACATTCAGAAGTTGCACAAATAAGCGCATATATATATATATATATATATATATATATATATATTTTTTTTTTTTTTTTCTTAGCTCAGTTATATTGCATGTCTGGCTGACATATTTCCGGGTCTGTAACATTAAGTTTGTTTTGCAAATTATCCAATACAGATATTTATGAACTTTTTCTCTGGGGTTTTCAGACAGTTTAGGAATATCACTGCATTCGCCTAGCAGAATGAATATACAGACGTGTGTAATTATAGGATTTGGACTTGCAATGGATAAATCAGTAGGTTGGTTAGGGTGAGCAATCCTTTTTGGAGAGCTTTTTGGGCACTTCGGGCATGGTTTATAAAATATACATTCATATATGTGAATGAAACACACTTGAAGGTTAATTTTCTTTACATTAAAAATCTGCTTTAATAGAAAAATGAGCTTTTCTGATCATGCATGTGTCTGGACAAAATATATACAGATTTTGTGTTTGGAGAGATTTGAGGACATCTGGGTACAGATTTTGGAAATACCTGTCAATATCTGTACACAAATTAACATTAAGTTTGTACAAATGTAAAGTAGTTCTGGGTTGGTCCTTGACTTAGAAATTGAAATATTCAGTCCTAAACTATAAAAACATAAGGCATTTATTTTCTTTTTCCCTTGTAGTTTAGTGTACCTTTGTGAACACTGTATGTACATGCTCTGACATGACAATTTGTTCTGAATGGTACATGCCTCTTCTTTAATTTAAGTATTCAACTATGTTTATGCCTCTTCTTTAATTTAAGTATTCAACTATGTTTATGCAGAAAAAATTTGAGATATTGACACTTTTATAGGACTTGTACAAAATAGGTGGAATTTTCCCTCTAAGGGGGCAAAGTAGAAAGGGTTAAATGAACAGTGTATCAGTCTGAAGAAAAGATAGCATCAAGATCTTTCAGTTTGTTTGTTACTGACTACTCTTTTCTGCTTTTGTTTTCTGTGTTGGTGTGGCAACTCCACATTGTTTCTCTGGGTCAACAGTGTATAGACACGTAAAGCCATTTGTTACCTGTGGTGAAGAGGATAGCCATGAACAGCAGTAGCGTGTATACAGTCATGTTACCAAATAAAATAAAATAAATAACATTAAAATAGGAAAATAAGCAGATGATTACTTCTCCTCCTTCTGTCCAAGCTCACCACTGATGAAGGGACAGCCGGAGTGTAGTCAAAAACAGGCAAAGTTCAAAGACCGGGAGGTCCGTCCAAACAAGGCAGAGGTACAGAGTTCCACAAAAAAAAAAAAAGTTTTATTTAAACCAGTGCAGTCAAATCTTAATCTGGATATAACTACCTCCTCTCTTCTGCTTCACACTTTAACAGTCTGTGCTCTAATGGACTTTTGTACCCTGTATTATATTCTACCCTGTCCTCATCCCACTTTTTATTCCAGCGTTCCAGATTTTATTTTAAATTTTTGCTTTACCTTCCCCTATTAATTAATTAATGAATTCATTCATTATCCTGAACAGGGTTGCAGGGGGGCTGGAGCCTATCCCTGCATACATTGGGCGAAAGGCAGGAATACACCATGGAAAGGTTGTCAGTCCATCGCAGGGCACACACACACACACACACATACCTACCTACCTACCTACCGGCAATTTAGACTCTCCAATCTGCCTAACCTGCATGTCTTTGGACTGGGGGAGGAAACCCACGCAGACACGGGGAGAACATGCAAACTCCGCACAGAGAGGCCCCAGCAGACAAGGATTTGAACCCAGGACCTCCTTGCTGTGAGGCGGCAGTGCTACCCACTGCACCATCCGTGCCACCCCCTTCCCCTAATTTCATTACCCTCTAATCCCACATGTGCAGGTATCCAAGAAAATATTATTTCTATTCCCATTCTCCGCATTCTAAATAAACATTTAAACATTTCATATATTAGGTCTTCCCTAATTGAGTTCATCATCTGTAGGCTAAAAAGAACTCTGCAGAATCAATACACAGCACCACCCTCTCTGGTCTCACTTCTTCCACCCATCGGAGACTAACAAGCACTGCCATCATCTCAGCTGTATAAAATGATAATTTATCAGAAATTCTTTTTCCTATGTGTATTTAAAATAGTGAAATATATACTCCTATTCCTACATGGTCATTTTGATCTTTTGATCCGTCAGTAAATATATGTAGATAGTTAGAATATTTGTTTATTATATACTGGTTTGCATAATATCCTATTTTGCGTTCTGCCCAATTTTTCCTTAGTTCCAGGACACTAAAATCAACTTGAGCCTTTGGGAAGAGCCATGGGGGAACATTACTTATTGGAGTAGGGGAATTAAAATGTATTCCATCTAGGTCATATTAGTCTGATTTATCTTTTATCTTCCATCCAAAACCATTTCCGTTTTATCTATACTCCCAGCATTCGTTTTGGACACTTTTACTGGCATTTTAATCCCCACATCCTCTCAGCCAAATCCAAAATGTTAGAGTCAGTTTATCTCTCCAGAGCTCTAGTGGGATTTCCCCTCATTCTATGAACATGGCATTACATGGTGTTGATCTCATTGCCCCAATGCTAAGCCTCAAGGCTTTGCTTTGCATTCTATTAATTCTGCTTAAGTACAATTTAGCTGCTGCCCCATAAACAAAACACTCATAGTCAATTGGTGATCTCATCAAAGGCCTATATATATCTATTAATGCCTGCTTATCTGCTCCCCATGTATATCCAGATATAGCCCTCATTAAATTACTTTTTTACATTCAGTTTCTAGTTTTTCAACACGTGTCTTCCATGTACATCTCTCATCTACCCAAATTCCCAAATATTACAATTCCTTTACTTTTTCCATTGGTTGTCCATATAAAATAAGACACCGTTCTTCTATTTTTTTCTTTCTAGTGAAGTAGCAAGACATGTTGAGATTTTAAAACCCCAATTGTATGACCACTGCTCTACCTTTAAAATAGCTTTCTTAATCTCTCTCAGCACACTTGTGTCGTCTCTCTCCCCCTAATCCATATAGCTCTGTCATCTGCATATAATGATGAGCATATCCTTCTGTCATGAATATACCATTGATCATAATGTTAAACAACACCGGACTAATGACACTTCCTTGTGGACTTCCATTAACTATATCATACTCATCGGATAACTCTGGTCCTACCTTAACTCTAAACTTTCGTTCTGATATAAAATCTACTACCAAGTTGTAAAATCTTCCACTAATGCCCATTCTATTCATTTGAATTAGCAGCCCTTCCCTCCACATAGCATTGTACGCTTTTTCGATATCAAAGAAAACAATCACCATCTTAAATGCTTTCTCTATTTCATTACTAACTTCAACAAGTGCGTCCATGGAAGACCTACCTTTCCTGAATCCATTCTGGTACGATGCAGTTAAACCTCTCTTTTCAGAAAAATTGTTAAGTCTTTGGACCAAAATCTTTTCCATCCATTTGCACAAATGTGAATTTAATGCAATAGGTCTATAATTTCCAGCATTATTTGGGTTTTTACCGGGTTTGCTAAAAGGTAAAATGAGTGCACTCTTCCATCTTTTTGGTAACAAACAAACCTCTCCATATCTTATTGAACAGTTCCAGTATTATGCTCAGTACTTGATCAGGTAATTACGAAACATAGCATAACTTAGTTGTCCTGCCCCGTTGCTGTGTATCCAGTGTTATTTATCGCTATTTCTAACTCACTCATAGTCAGCTCAGCATCAAGATTTGTGTCTATATTAAAATTCTTTCCACAAAGTATATTATGATTTTCCCTTAGTACTGTCTCTTTCCTCTTTTTATGCCAATTATCTAAGTGACTCACACTGTGTATATTAGCAAAGCTCTTTCCCAATATATTAGCCTTTTTCCTCTAACACTGGAATGTTAGTATATTTCCTTTTGCCACTCATTTTCTTTAACAGTTGCCATACATCTCCTAATTTCACTTCTCTGCCTATAGTAGAACACTATTCCCTCCATACATTCTTTTTACTGGATTTGATAATTCTACGAGTCAGAGCTTTTTTTCTTTTGATAATCAATTACGTTTTCTTGACTCAAGTTACTCCTTAATACTCGTAATGCTTTATTTCGTTCTCTAATAGCTTTAGTGCATTCTTCATGATGCCACTTTCCTTTTCCATATTATTCTATTCATGGGTATGCTCTTTGATGCCATATTTAAAATTAAATTAGTCACTATAGAATAGCATTCTTCTATAGTACCATTCATTGAAATTGACTTAGTCCCCTCTATGCAGTATTCTTGATATTTTTCCCAGTCAGCTTTTTCAAAGCACCATTTTTCCAACACGTACCTTTCTTGGGCATGCATATTAATTTCTATAGATACTAGAACTATCATCCACGTTCCATTTGCATCAGCATGCTATATTTCTAGATACTAATGTTAGTGCTAGACATGATAGAATATTTCTGTATACATCTAATCTTGTTCCTTTTCCATCATTAAGACATACTAAAGATCTTTCTTCCAACAGTTCTTCAACTACATTGCTATTATTGTCTGTTTGTATACTGCCCCATAAACTATTATGTGCATTTAAATCACAGATGTCTACTCTACCATGTTCAATAGTATTAAATATTTCAGCACTCAGCTTCTTGCACAGGTTGTAAAAGTTGATTCTAGCAAAGTGCAACTGAAATGGACAGGTATAAATACACAGGGGAATGAGATAACATAGGCGGGGCATGGGAGTGAGGATGGTCTAACCAATAAACATCAGGTGGGAAACATGAAAGGGCAATGATACAACAACGAAGGCGGAATGAAAATGCAGGACTGCATTCACATAGACATGCATGTAATACAAACAGCTCCGGACTAGGGAGTAGACAATTGCACAGAGTTAAGGAATGTAGAGATAGTGGAGAGCAGGTGCGAACACTTCGCTGAATCAAGGCAAGAAATTTAGGGATAGAACAGGGAGGCGGAGTTATAGAGCAGTATAGAAGTAGAGAGTTAGTCTGTTAGTTATGTGATTAAACTATAAATTCCCAAAACTAGCGAACGCTAGTGTGTTAGTTAGACAGAGAAGGAATCGTGGGAAACCAGAAAATTCCGAAACCACCCGATGAGTGAAGCACGCAGACAGGGAAGTGACTCGGGCTCAGAAAACATTAAGACATAGACATCACAGGGGAAGACGAGTGTGAACAAGAAAAATAATAAATGACAAAAACACAGAATAAACTAACAGACAAAACTCAGGATCATGACAGTACTCTCCCCGCCTAAGAAACGGGTACCCATGGGGAGGAGGAGCAAGGTGGGAAGGTGGGTGGAACAAGGAAAAGAACAGTGAGCACAAGGGAACAGGAATGATGAATGCAGCAGTGAGGGGAACTGGGCAGTAAAGGAGAGTGTGAGGCTTGAGCAATAGGGGTTTCAGACGGTAACGGGGGTCTCGGACGATAACGGAGGTCTCGGAGGGAGCGCGGCAGCACGGAGTCTCGGAGGGGAGCACGGGGTCTTGGAGGGAACAGGGAATGAGTGCAAAGACTAATAAATGTAAACAGAAAAACAGACATGAATAATAAGAAGAAAAAGAATAAATGACAAAGACACAGAATAAACTAACAGACAAATCTCAGGATCATGACACATGTGGAGCTGGACGCATCTTTGTCTGGAAAGATGCTTGTTCACTCAATGGGTAGTAGACTTTTACTGCTGGTTCATTTGCGTTGAAAGTCTTATCTACTTTGCCGTTTTTATTACAGAATCGCCTTTCTGAACCTACTGTATAATTGTGTGCAACTCCACATTGTTTCTCTGGGTCAACAGTGTATAGACACATAGAGTCATTTCTTACCTGTGGTGAAGAGGATAGCCATGAACAGCAGTAGCGTGTTTAAAGTCATGTTACCAAATAAAAAAAATTCAATGACATTAAAATAAAAAAATAAGCAGATGATTACTTCTCCTCCTCCTGTCCAAGCTCACCGCTTTGGACTATTCAGGGATTCTCTGGCTTGGGAGTTTTTGCGTTCATACGTCGGGAAAGCATTCAACACCCATTAAGCCTGTTTTATGCGGCTCCACTTTTTACCTGTGTAAACAGTACACGGTGATCATTTTTTCCAGTCTAGTAGGTTCATGGTAAACAGTGAGCTTACGGTTTTGTCGGCGAGAGGCGTGTTTAGGATGGATATAGTAGCGTTGAACAGGAGCTTTGTCAGATGTCATGACGGATGTCGCTGGAGCAACGGGCCAGCATCAACAATAGCAGAGTCCCGCTATTGTCCAGTTTCATTATGAAGGGATGAACATTCCAGCCGTATGAATTTTGCTGAGCACGATCGGAGCCCGTCGCCCAATACACCACAGTCACGATTCCATGTCACATTTCAAAGTCGCAGGAATTATAGCATTATCAACCCAAATTATGTTTTAAAGAAGAGATAATGATTGGCAAAAGCCTAATGGCTAAATGAATCCATATTGCATCATAGATTCTGTACTGGTCTTAATATCAAAATCAATGGAAAAAAGATGAACCAGACATTTGTGATTGAGCAATGTATGTATGGAAAAGATCCTTTTGAATGTGATTTCATTTTGCCATGAGACTATTTTCGAGATAATAAATCATCTGGTAATTGTTGGGTGAACTATTGCTTTATGGCTCCATCTTCAAAATATAAATGCTAGTGCAGTTTCATGTGCATTTATTTCATAACTGATTTAGAGTATATGTGTAATGCCTATGTGAGCCCACACAAAATATTAATGTGTGTTGCACTGCTAAATCATACCAGCCTTGTATACTAATGTTATAATGATAGATATAATAAAAAAAAAAAATAAAAAAAAAAAAATAATAATAATAATAATAATAATAATTATAAAAAAAGAATCAAGAAAATTGCATTTAAATTTGTATATAGCACTTCTAAAGTACCCAAATACTTCAGAAAATCTGGACGGAAAAGGACAATTACTATGGTGACTAACAATACAATTGTGATTATTTGTATGTATTCTTTATTTACACAGGGAGGAGTGTGTGTCTTTTCAAGAGTTACGTGTTAACAAAAATCAGTAGAAGCAGTTCAATACAACAGGAAATACATTTAAATTAGAACTCTACATTTTGAAATAGAAACTAATCCAATTTAAAATTCAAATTTATCAAATCATAAATTCCACAAAACATGTACAAATGTTCTGATCTGATTGTAAAGTTGTCTGAACATCCATTTTCATGTCTGCTGCCATTAGTTCCGATATACGCTTTGTACTTATGTATTTTGGCAGTGATTACCACTTTTAGTTTCTTTTACAGAGCATTAATCACTAGAAAGTAACAAAACACATAATCGGTACTTTTTAAGTACATAGCAACTAAATACTTACTACCATAGTTCCCGTAGCAGGTATTAATGCATTGTGTGTTGGAAGCCTGTAAAAAACTGAAGCATAGCGAGCTTGGCAGTGTGCTGCATAAATCAAATAGAGTGTAAAGGCAGCAAATGTTTATTTAATGTCTAAATGTAATGCCAGCCATGCTGAGATAGCCAGCCAGCTGGCTGGATGTAACATGGGACATTACTGGAACAACTGAACTGAGCTATGGCTGAGTAATTTCTTTAAAATTAACAGCATGGAGATGGTTAGAAATGGCATTGAAAATTTATCATGAAACACCAAAAGAATAGCTAGCTAGCAACAAAACACTTCATGGATAACTATCATGCTATATGAAAACAGCCTGCTAGCTAACCATTTAGAATCATTGAGTCATAATCATAGGTACACCACAGGTGGCTTCCAAAAAATGAATAAGAGAGGAATGGGAAGTGTTCTCACATTTGTATGATCTGGAGGACTCGGTTCTTCTTCATGTTTGCCTGAAGGTCCCCCGCCTGCATGTTCTCCTTCATTATCCTCACATTGGTTATTTTCTGATAAGAAGTAAAATATTAACTAGAAATGTGTTCCAGGGCTGGATTTAGGCTCCGGAGTACTTAGCTCTACAGGGATTTTACCGGAAAGAACAAGATTCTCATGCTTGGCAGTACTGTGTGTGTATGCGAGCATGCGTGCGTAAGGTGTGTGCACACGTGTACTGGAATATATATACATCTTTGGGGGCAGATCTAGGTCATATTAGCCTGATTTAGTTGAGAGTATAGCTGGAGGTGTTGCAGCAGAAACCAGCAGGTTTGGAAACAACAGAATATGTTGGAGTTCAAAAGCGTCTTTCGAACAGTTGATTGATAGTATAGCAAATGCAAATATTTGTCTATCAAAATCATCCGTCATCTTAACCCGCTTATCCTGAACAGGGTCACAGGGGGTCAGGAGCCTATCCCAGCATACATTGGGCGAAAGGCAAGAATACACCCGGGACAGGTCGTCAGTCCATTGCAGGGCACGCACATCATTCACTCACTCACTCATACCCACAGACAATTTAGACTCTCCAACCAATCTAGACTGTGGGTGGAAACCCACATGAACACGGGGAGAACATGCAAAGTCCGGAACTAGGATTCAAACCCAGGACCTCCTTGCTGTGAGGAGGCAGTGCTACCCACCGCCTCTTATTTATTAACAAATTCTACATTCATTTTTAATATATTTTTACATTCAAATAGGTTGGTGTTGTTTATGAATACACATGACTTAAATTGTCAGGTTTGCGGGCCAGAGGAACTAAGCGCAGACTCAGGGGTAACAATAAAATGGCAGGTTTAATAAAGTAGGCAGATAAGGGGCAAACAGAGTGTAATCCAATGATCAGGCAAAGTTCAAAAACTGAACCGCTGAAATAGGCAAAATAAAATCACTCAATATAACACCTTACACCATATTTACCCAGATTTTGACTCCTTGGCTTCTCTCTAATTGTGAGTCATACATTTAAGTTGTAAATTATTGTGTAACTATTGTATGTAAGATGTGATATTATTACTAGTTTGGCAGGTACCAATTAAGTAATAATAATTACTATAGTAATACTTGCATGCTTACATTACTGTAAGTTAATGGAAAAGGCACATTCGTTTGATGTTGGATACATTCGTTTGATGTTGACTCACTGACAACCACCTTAGTGACGCCATTTCCACTGTTGCCTCGACTGTCACCTATTTTCCTTGCATTCCAACACTGCAAATGCCTTTTTACAGGGTCACCAGACTAACTGTGCAAGTGTATTCACATTCACAAGAACTTAATATAACTAGTGTTGGGAAAAATGTATCTGAGCTACAACTGGATAGTATGTTGTCTTAAGAACTGGAAGCTGGAAGATAATTAATTAAAGAACAGAAAGTGATTTTCCCCATAAACTGAAATTTAAACACTGTTCCAGGCTGTTTCCTTTATATCAAATAAGTTCAGCTCTTTATTTGAGTGTTACTGACTCAAAAATGAAATGATATTGATTTTGTCATTAGAGTGATAATCCCCTCTCTGAATGTATACATGCCCATATCTCTTAATGAATATGCGGTATGACGAACACAAAGGTAAAGGCAAGACAACAGTTTTAATGTTTGACAGTGTGAACGCAAGTGGCATACGAACAAGAAATGTAATTCCAACGTAATTAGTCAGTTACCAGCTAAACTATGCTAGTTTCTGGTAGCTATTTTACATAATTCATTTATTTTTTAATGTGTATTTCAGTCAATACGTGTGCTTTGTTACATCGTAACAGGGCTTATTTGTGAACGACAGCAAAATCAAATGTATTGATATGTTTAGTCTCATGTGAAATCCATACGTATGCTGTAAATGCTGTAAACTATGTGATAAACACCTAAAATGCTGAAAGAAGAAATAAACCAGTACGTTGTTTTGGATCACTGTAATTAATGTCACAACCAGCATTTACAAAGACACCGTAAACTCGATAAAGACTCAACCGACAAGCAAAAACCAAACGATCAATATTGCGTTCGCTCTCTAGCAAACGTAAAATCCAAGTTTAAAAACTGCAATTCTGTACACAAGGGCACTTAACAATCACATCCGAGCCGCTGAAAAATAATCACAAACCCAGATAATCGGCTTCTCTCCTTTTAAGGTGTTTCTAATGAGGTACATTTGGTCTGAAAAGAAATGACACAGTGTTAGTTTGTTTTTACAAATACATTCTGGAATCAGCAGTTATGGTTAAAAAAAATTATATTTTTTTAAAGGAACACCAAGGATCGTACACGAATTAATAGCTTAATTTATGCCTTCTGAGTAAAGCACCCTTTTTCAATGGATTTAAGAGGAACTCGTTTTTTAGGAGATAATGTACTGTTTGGTGCAATGGAAATCTACAGTATATCGCTTTGACAGAAATGTGCTACAAATACGCCAATTTTACAGAACTGAAGTCACCTTGTGACCATTCTAACCAGATCAGAAATATTTTTACAAATGACAAAGCAGTTTGGAAACCTCTGCACTATAACACCAGAGTACATATTAACAATTTATCTCCTCTTGCTGTAGTTCCATTCGCACAGCTGCCATTTTGGGAAGAGCCTATCTGACCTGGACACAGCAGTGTGATCAGAAATACGTGCTTCAGTCAGAACTCCCACCCACTTCTGAATATTAGGCAAAATGTAAAATCCAGTTTTATTCATTTTTAACAGTGATTGTAAACTGATTTTGCTTGTATTTTGTAATTTTGCGTATGGTACATTTATTACTGACTGTTTTCAAATCTGGTTTGATTGCTGCCCATTGTGTTTCATCTGAAATTATTATTTTTTTTTCAGCTTTTAGTCCTGCGGTCACTAGCAAACAGTGGATTAAGCATCCTCAATTTTACATATACCATTTCACATATAACAGTCTTTGTAAAATGCTCTAAATCGCCAACAGTTAATAGGCATAAATAAAAGTCGACAATTATAGACATTTTTCAAAATTTAGGGAAAATGTTATTGAGAGCATATTCAGCAACCAGAATTTACATAAACTACAGTAGTATGCATATTGTGCATTTCATTGTCCTTATAATAATAATAATTCTCAATTGGCATAAAACATGTTAAATATGAAAAAATGAGCACATGTATTTTACACATAATTACTAAGGTAACTAACAATGTCAATGTCCGTGAAAAATGCTTCCATTGATTGTATCAAATCAGACACATCAGAAAATATTTTTTTGGCATTTACAGATCTCATTGACTGTGCAAGTATATTACAGTACAGTATAGCTATTATTTACTTGTAGTAACCTTTGAGAAAGAGTGCATAGTAAGACATTAAATCTTTGTTTAATTAAGTTAAAAAAGTCTTCCTGACCAAATAGCATTACTGAAGTAAAATGGCAAGTAAGGCAAAGATTTCACTTGAAATTGGTGTAGTCCGAGAAAGTGTCAACAAAGTCTTGTACCACTCTATTGCAGAAATCATGAGAAGGGAAATTAACAGAGATTAGAAACTTGAAAAACATCACAGATTAACTGCAACCTTTGTTCACATAATCACAAATTAACATTTAAATATTACAGATGGCTTTCTTGCTAAATGTAAGCACACCTGATGTATTTCACACCCCATAGATATGCCACAGCAGTACCTTTGTGTACATTCTATAGCATTTTATTCAGCAGATGCAAAGCAACGTACACAAAAGTGCACATCAAGGTAATTCACCTACAGAACAGGTTGGATAAGCTACAATTTATAAAGAATCAGATGAACAGCCATGAAGATTATTTCCAGTACACGTGGCAGTAAGTCAGTAAGGAATTAGGACAGTAACTACGGTATAGTAAATACAAATGTAATTACAATATAAATACAAATCCAACTGCCACAGTAAGCAGTCTTAGATTTTTACAAAGTACAAAAAGGGGCAAAAAAATTCAGACAGGTGAAACAAGTGGCAATAAATCATGGTACTACTGCCCTCTGCTGGCCAGTACTGGAAACACTTATCCTCAGAATCAGTCCAGATGTTAACAACAGGTTATAGTATTCATTTATACATTCATTTTTAGTTTTCAATGATATTAAAAGCTGGTGTTTTGCAACATCTCAGAGGGGAAAGGGACCATTTGCCAGAGATAAAAAAAATAAAAAATAAAAAAACAGAAGGGCTTGTATAAGGTACTTTCCCTTTGATAAATAGACGTATAAAGCAATTGTCACATAATGCAGAGATGTCGTTATGCATGGGATGGGAGATACAAAGATATACCAGTCACATAGTTACAGAACAGAATCAAACTGCCAACAATTTGTGCTTAAGAAGGTACAAATGCTGGTCGTTGTGGCGATACCCTATACGGTAGTACAAGTTGTGTCCCTAGCCAGCAATATGTCAGAAATTTTTACCTTTTTGCATTTTTACCTAGAGAGAACATTACTGTACTTTCAGGGTACATTTGGGAAATTTAATGGGAAAATGCACCACTGTCACTTTATTTCTGAGAGAGACTACTTATGAGTTCTCCACCAACTTTCTGTTCACACTGTCAGCTTAATTCCAGTTTTCTTTTGCATAGAAATATCACTATTCCCTCTGACTTTTAACATTTCTAATTTACATATCAGTAGGGAGCCTAAAAGACTAAAGTTCCTTGGAAAAGAAATATGATGTGAGTTTCTCAGAATAAAATGAGGGCCTAGTGTCCAGTGGGACGTTCAAAGCACAAAACAGGAAATTAACTTTACCAAACACACTAGAGAATGTCTGGTACATGCACCTAGAGACTAAGGTTCCATAATTTCCCCTCCAATAAACTCTTAGATGCTCTTTCAATAATGGCACGTTAACTGACATGTGTTCAGGACAGTAAACATTCCTGGTGAACTACGTTTGCAGCAAACAGTTACTGTTGAATGATTTTAAATGAACATTCCATTTAGTTCGCCACCAACCAATGACTTTTTAATACAAATGAACGCGACTTGAATTCTAACAATGCCAGTTAGCTGATTAGTTGGTTATCTGTGACTTGTTTTTTTATAAAGGTAAGAACAAATATTACATTAATTTAAGTGTATCACAACGTTTGTTCTCTCTATGTTTTCCCCATCAGCAGCCGTTTTCAAACAGCTAGCTAATGTGGAGATATTTTACCTCCAACTCCACGGTAAAATAAACAGTGGAGTTGCAGTTACCCCGAAGCGGTTGCCTGGAAAAAGAAAGGAATTCTACCAGTAGTGGTGGAGCTTCTGTGTGATGTTTAATTCCAGTAGTAACACAGCGAATTCAGCAAGCCAGACCCTTATAATTGAAAAACATGCTTTCTTTAAGGAGTGCGTATTTTGGAAAAGGGAACTGTTCATGTCCCAGCATGGAAGCCAGTATCGCATATTTGGATCTGGATGGGTACTTACATCTATGAAGGATGCATTGATTGTGAATTCTTTAATGGTAAATGGTTGGCATTTATATAGCGCCTTTATCCAAAGCGCTGTACAATTGATGTTTCTCATTCACCCATTCATACACACACTCACACACCAACGGCGATTGGCTGCCATGCAAGGCACCAACCCGCTCATCAGGAGCATTTAGGGGTTAGATGTCTTGCTCAGGGACACTTCGACACAGCCCAGGCGGGGGATCGAACCGGCAACCCTCCGACTGAGGTATTGTGACAATGTGTCATGTAAGTCACTCCTTCTCGTGTATTACTGTATTGCAATTTTACAAAAGTTTTAGTAAAAATTAAATAACGATACAGAAACATATTTTTATTATGCCGTTTTAACGACAGAGCGGATGGCTTCTGATATTTAAAGTTAATATTATTTTAGGAAGAAAGATTTTGCGAAGGACTGTGTATATTTCGAAATGTATTTATGCTTTGAATGATTGTATATACATATTAGCTTTAATGTTGAAAACATCTGAAGACATTGCTGTTACACTGTACAGGCCTCAAAACCAGTAAGAATTCTGACTAGAAAACAACCAAAGCATTAGAATGTACGAATGGTCAGGATTGTTAACCTCTATGAAGTCACAGTGGAAGATGTATTGAAATTAAAAGTATTACCAGTAGATTTTCAGTTTAGACATTATACACACAACTACTAACAGCTTTCACCGTCATGGATATTTTACTCCAATAATGACATCAAAACTTGTACTTTTTGATTTTCTGGGACCAGAGCCTCCTCCTCTTGTTCTGTGAGTATAACCCTCCAGTGTTTCTAAAATTGTATTTATTAATCAGGATCGATTTAGCTGTTAATTTAACTAATCTCTTAAAAAAACTAGATAAGATTGATATCTGACTAATCATAACAGTCAATATTATGCCAAATACAATATATGTAATAATACATGATGTCAGTACTATTACAAACAATACTACTACTACTACTACTACTACTACTACTACTACTACAACTAATATATGTACTGCATGGATTTATTCCTGCTAGTCTTCATTAGTGTGTCAGTTCAATTACCATCCAATGTAATGGCCCAGCTATCCCACACTATGACCCACTGTAGCTAAATTTAGTGCTAACAATCTGTTGCCCTATGATGGTGAATTGGGTGATGATGAAGGTGAATTGGGCTATTTGATGAAAGTGAATTGGGCTATTTGATGAAAGTGAATTGGGCTATTTGTAATTTGAACTCTTCAAGAATGTTCAGGTTTAATTCAAATGATTCATAGCTTCTGTGATGTCACAGTGGAGAGCTGTTAGAATACAGGGAGATATCAGCTTGCACTGTCACAGCCTGACAGAACTTTTGTAGTTTTATATGGTTTTGCATTGATGATGTCGTTTTGTAGGCCAACCTGATTTCTCATGCTTTTACGATAGAAAAAAGGTTGCTTCAGTTTCACATTTTGTTCAGCGACACCTTGTAATATCTCAAACATGAATTTGAAAGCTTTTAGGCCTATGTGATTTTTAAAAGTTAGTTGCTAACAAGTTTCTATATTGAAACTACAATGGTAATGCCACCTGCAGGTGGGGTAGTATGCAACTTGAATGGTGGCTGGCGTGATGTGACCATTTTTGTAGTTTGAATTTAGCAACTTGCTTTTTTAACAGTTTCGAAATTCACGTTGAGTTATTAATGGAAGTAATTTAACTCATAGAACAAATTGTGAAACCCTCTTAAGCTTACGTTAACAGATGTAATTTTCAGTTGATAATGAAATAAACAAGCGCAAAGCCATCTGAAATCCAAAATAAAATTTGATGAGCAGTTTCAAGTTGGAATTAAATGTAGTGCAGTGGGTCCACAGTATGGGCAGCATAGCAAAGCATAGCTTAGCATAACGATGAAAACAGGCCATTCAGCCAAGTAATGCTTGCCTTTTCCTACCATTAAAGTGTACCCAATGCTTAGTTTGCCTAAAAGCTAGATAGCATCTAGCACCTTATCAAGCCTGGTTTAGAAAACCCCCCAGTGTTTCTGCTTCCACTACATCACCTGGCAATATATTCCACACAGTGACCACAGTGAAAAATCCTTCCTCATGTCTATACAAAATGTTATGAGCTATTTTAGCCAATATTCATATTAGTAATCTTAATTATAAATGTATTCCTGTGTGCTGTAGAAGAACTTTCTAGCTAGCTGGCAGGATCGCTAAAACAGCTAGTGTGCAAAAACTTGTCCATAACATACAAAAATAAAGCTTGAAAAAATGTCTTACTTGTTAACCCTGTTGTAAAACAGCTGGTAGCTAGTTGACCAGTTCAAACAGGCTCCATATGGTTTAGTTGGTTGACCAATTCAGACTACCTCCCAGCTTGACATGTTTTGACCAGTTCGAGCTATATTTGATATGAGCTGGTAGACCAGCTCATATCAAACTAAAAGAGCTTATAATCAGCCTGCCATGCTGGTTGACCAGCTTATACCCTACTACATTTTCAAGCTAGCACAGCTGGCACAGCTGGATTTTACAGCAGGATAGTCCTTCTTCTTTTAGTCTCAATTTACTTCTGCTCTTCAACAATATGTTGAAACAGTGTTGAGTGGTGTGAAAATTGCCATTAACTGCTAATCCCACCCCTCAGCCTGAAAAGGAAGCATGCAGGAAAAAGTGAGGTTGGAGAGATGGAAGGGGGAAGAAAGAAGAGTGACACGGAGAGGGAGAGAGAGGAGAAGGGAGAAAAGAAGAAGGAGAGGAAAAGGGTGGTGGGTGAGGCTGGCCCAAAAAAAGACATGTTGGAATCGGATGATAAGAAAAGGAGGATGCAGATAGTGCAAGAGAGACAGGCCGGACAGAGTAAGGAGAAGATTGGGAAGAAGGAGAAAGAGAGAGAGAGGCTCAAGAAGATTTGGAAGAAAGAGATGGACAGGAGGAAGGCTTTGAAGAAGCAAGGAGAGGAAGAAGTCAAAGCAAAAAATGAAAAGAATGTTGTGAAGAAAGGGCACAAACGGGTGGAGCTTCTCAAGAAGATGGCTAAGAAAGAGCAGAGAGAGGTAGAAGCCAGGCCAAAAATGAAGAGAAAGACCAATGAGGATGCGGAGGAACCTGAGAAGAAAACAAAGAACACTGTAGAGCAGGAACTTGGGCCAACGAAGAACCCTGCTGAGGAGAAGGAAATGAATCAAAAGGACCTAAAGAAGCACTTGATGAAAATTAAAAAGCAAAAAGAAGAAAGGAGAAAACATCTGAAGGAGGCGGAATATCAGAAAGAGATGTCAAAGAAACAGAAGAAAGCGGCTGAGGTTCTTCTGAAAGATCTTACCAAGAAAGAGCCGAAAGAGGCAGAGTTTCTGAAGGTCTGGCCAAAAAATGAGAAGATGAAGGTCAGTGAGAATGAGGAGGAGCTGAGGAAGACTTCAAAGGACACTGTAGAACAGAAAGGACTAAAGACACATTTGCTGAGAATTAAGAAGGAAAAAGAAGCAATGCGAAAAGAGCTTCAAAAGGAGGAGCTCCAAAAGGAGATGGATAAGAAACCGGCAAAAGGACTGGAGCTTTTGAAGGAGACTACTCAGGAATGGCAAAAACAGGCAGAGCTTCTAAAGCAAATGATTCAGGAGACAGAAGAGGCAGAGCTTCAGAAGGAGGTGCTTAAAAATGCACAAAATGAGGGGGGGCTGAAGGAGATGATTCATGAGGAAAAAGTGATTGAGGTAGAGCTGAGGAGGAATTCAAATGATACTGCAGAACAGAAAGGACTTGGACTAAAGACGCATTTAGTGCGAATTAAGAAGGAAAAAGAAGCAATGCGAAAAGAGCTTCAAAAGGAGGAGGAGCTCCAAAAGGAGATGGATAAGAAACAGGCAACAGGACTGGAGCTTCTGAAGGTGACTACTCAGGAATGGCAAAAACAGGCAGAGCTTCTAAAGCAAATGACTCAGGAGAGAGAAGAGGCGGAGCTTCAGAAGGAGGTGCTTAAAATTGCACAAAATGAGGCGGGGCTAAAGGAGATGATTCATGAGGAAAAAGTAATTGAGGTAGAGCTGAGGAGGAATTCAAATGATACTGCAGAACAGAGGATTCAGAAGATGATTAACGACACAAAACAGGTGTGTGTACACACAAACACACATGCATGTATGCACACACATTAGTTGAGAAAGTGTTTCCCATTCTTTGATTTAACAGTTAACCTTTGCTCTTGCCATCCCAAAAGCCTATGGAAGGCACAGACTGCCTGGTGTCTTGGAATACCGATGAGGGCATTAAGCCTGTGAGGCCCATTAAGAAGGAGAAAGAAGGAAACCAGCAATGGAGATGGTACAGAACATGCTGTGTGTGTGTGTTGGTGTGTATGGCCATTCGTTTATGCATGAGCACAGAGTGGATACCAGGATATGAGGTGTCCAGTGAGGGAGTCATGGGAATTCAGGTGCTACAGACGGGTATATAGTATTCATAAAATCCATTGACATAGGCAGCCTGTAGCGTAGTGGTTAAGGTGCTTGACTGGGACCCGCAAGGTTGGTGGTTTGATCCCCTCATTGGGCCCTTGAGCAAGGCCCTTAACCTCACATTGCTCCAGGGGCGGATTGTCTCCTGCGTGGTCTAATCACCTGTATGTCGCTCTGGATAAGAGTGTCTGTCAAATGGCATTAATGAATAAACTATCATCAATCATCATCATTGGAAATATTCAGTTGCAAAGGAAGCGGCTAAGCTGCTTTCATAGCTTTCCTGTCCAGCGATGATCACTTCCTCTTTCCCTGCTTCCATTTTGTCCCTCCCTCTCTGTAAGGTGGGAGGAAGAAAGGAATGAAGATGGGACGAAATGGAGCTTCCTTGAACACAGGGGACCATTGTTCCCTGCGGAATACCAACCGTTTCCCGATGATGTGAATTTCTACTATGACGGTGAGCATGTTGATGGAGCTGCAACGCTTTTGACGTTCCATGTTATGTTTAAACATATTGAGGGAAAGAAGAGTGTGTGTGTTGTAACCTGAGGGTGTGTGTGTGTTCTCTGTACTCAGGGAAAGCAGTAAAACTGAATCCACGCGCAGAGGAAGTGGCCTTCTTCTATGCTCAGATGCTGGATCGTGAGTGCATCACCTGTGAGGTGTTCCGTAAGAACTTCCTCACAGACTGGAGAAGGGTGAGGAAGGGGAGAGCAGGGAGTGAAGGAAAAGGGGGGGGTAGTGGTAGGTGACTGTGTTTAGTTGATTTTGTTGGGTTGGTTTGCTTGTTAAAAGGGCAGTTCAGCAGTTCACCCAAAAATGAAATTAAAGTATGGGGTGCAAGTTTCTGCCAAAGCACGCCAGTATTCTGGGTGAAATGCTTGCATTGTTTTCAGCAGTAACTTACTGTGTATCTTCTGTGGAAACGTGCGCATGCTTGCATGGACAGTTAACTTTTTCTTGATGAAATGTGCATTTTCTGAGCTTTGTTTATGTCTGCGAGCAATGTCAGTATATTTGGAAATAAAAGCTCCTTTTAAGTGATTCTAATGTAAAAAGTCGCATTGAAGAGCATGAAAGATTAGACCCAGAGAGGTCCTGTATATCATCGTGAACTGTATCCAAAGTGCCGTCAAATCTTGAGAATTATTTTTAGGCAGAAATATGAGGATGGTTAAATAGTACTCTGGGTAAGTGAAAACTGACTTTAATTTTTGTTTGATCTGCCCCTTTAATCGGTTCTTTGCATTTGTTTCTCTGGACAGGAGATGACTCCAGAGGAGAGGATGTTGATAACGGACCTGAATATGTGTGATTTCTTCGAGCTCTTCTACCTAAACAAGAGGAGGGTGGATGCCCAATATAACATGAGCAAGGAAGAGAAACAGGTTGGTGTGGTTCCAACCATCAAGTGGGTAGGGTAAAGTCTGCCAGCTCAGGTCATTCTTAAGCGTTTCCTTTGCCCCTCTGACTGGCCCTCCCACTCACAGTCTCATTATTTGTGTGTTTCCAGGCCATCACAGAGGCCAATAACAGGCTTACGGAAGAGTATGGCTTCTGCACTCTGAACCAGCACCGTGAATGCATCAGAAACTTCCGGATTGAGCCCCCTAGCCTCTGCTGTGACCACTGGGACCACGCCAAAGAGGGCATGCTGAAGAGGAGGATTCAGCCTGAGGACATCATCATCAACTGCAGCAAGTAAGATGCATGCTGAGGCAGAGGCATGACAGGAGTGAAGCATGCTGGGAGCTAGAGGCATGATAGAAGTGAAGCATACTGGGAGCTAGAGGCATACTGGGAGTAAGGGCACCCTGGTAAAGTTGATGGATGCTATTAGTGGGAAGCATAAGTGTAGAGAGAAAAAGAGAATACCACCGTCGCCCTCCCCACAGACAGGCACGGATCCCAGAGCCCCCTGCTGGTCACCGGTGGAAGGAAGTTTGCCATGACAACACTGTCACATGGCTAGCCAGTTGGACAGAGAACATTCAGGGCGCCCGCAGATACATCAGGCTTAACACCAGCTCCAAACCTCAGGTACCCGCTGGACACAACCATTCACAAAAACCACACTAGACATGTGAATCACCATCCTTATAGACAGGGAGTGATGTAACAGCAAGCAAAGTAGACCTTTTTGTGCTGTCCACCCAGGGTGAGAAGGACTGGGAGAAGTATGAGCTGGCCCAGAGACTGAACTCCTACATGGACCAGATCCGGTCCCAGTACTACCACGACATGGATTCGGCAGAGATGGTGATTCGGCAGAGAGCCACCGCTCTCTACTTCATTGACAAAGTGAGTGTAGGGTGGGGCTTCCTGTCTCTGACAGGTCTCTGCAGTCTCTTCACTGGCTGAACATGCAGTCTCAAGATGCGATGTAGAAATGACCACCGCCCTTCGATTCTTAGATTCGGTCAAATCACAAAATGAATTGAAATTCAATTTGCAATTTGAAAAAACAATGATGAATAATGAACAGAAAAATAACTTGTCATTAGTCATCAACTGAGAAAATGCAGTTGCTAAGGAAGTGACAAAACTGCTTTGAGTGTCAGTAATCGTTGATGATGAGTTTTCAGTTGATGAACTGAATGTAAATGAGTTGTGTCTCTGCAGCTGGCCATCAGGGTAGGGAGCGAAAAGAAGGTGAGCTGCTCCTCTCTCCGTGTGAAGAACATCACTCTGCACAAAGACGGGAACGAGTACAGGGTGGAGATCAACTTTCTGAGCAAAGACCTCATCCGCTCCTACAACAAAGTTCCCGTCACAAAGAGGGTGAGTGGAGACGCCAGGCCGACTGTTCCCTTATTATTTCATCAACTCTGCACTTGGTTTCTTCACCATGAGCAATGCCTGTTTATGCAGAATGTTGTCCTGTTGTTCTGTGATTCAGGTCTATGAAAACCTTGAGAATTTCCTAGAGAACAAGAAGGCGGGAGACAAATTATTCAACCTACTGACCGTGAGTCTCCAACCTGATTGTTGAAAAACAAGTCTGTAGTTTGAACGTGTATGTGTCTATAACACTCCCATTCTCTCACTCCCTGCTCAGACTTCCACTCTAAATGAGTACATCAGCTCTCTGATGCCTGGTCTGACCGGCAAAGTATTTAGAACATACAACGCCTCTGTAGCCCTGCAGAAGAGCCTGAGAGAACTGTCCAGCTGTGAGTATCTGCACCTCTACTCTACTACAACTACTCTTCTACTACTAATCTGCTCACCCTTACAGCCAGTCTAACGCACCTGCACAGTCTCACAGTCTTTTCTTTCTCCCTCTCCCCCTTCTCTCATAACAGTGTCAGATGGCCTGGCTGAGAAGCTGCTTGCCTACAACAGGGCAAACTGTGCAGCTGCAGTTCACTGTAACCAGCAGCATGCGGAGTCAAACTTTGAGCTGTCCATGGCTGAACTGCATGCCAAGGTGCAGTGGGGATTGGGGTGGATGATGGGGAGCAGTGTGAAACAGGCAGTGCATGATTCAGGGAGAAAAACAGATCTTGAAAAAACATCTTCCTCTGGCTGTTCTGTTCTATGTTCTCCTCAGATTGACAGTATGACACAGGAGCTCGTCCAGGCCAAGACTGAGATATGGAATGCCAAGGGCTACCCCGACAGCAAGTGGCATGTGTGAGTGGCCCAAATGTGGAGGGCTATTCTTTCATGGGTGTGTATGTGTGTATTGTCCTCACTTGCCTGTGTGTAAGCTCACTGTGTGAGTGTGTTCCAGTGAGGTTAAGAAAAAGCAGATAGCCACACGCCAGCTTGAGGACCAGCTACTGCAGCTGAACATTCAGGCCATTGCCAGAGAGGAGGGCAGGCAGATCGCCCCGAGCACCAACTACCTGGACCCCCGCATCACCATCGCCTGGTGAGCATGTGCACACAGACACACACACAGACACACAGAAGTGCACATACAAACACACACTATGCTGGAAATCACCACCATTTTGTTTCTTAATTATTTACAATCTACAGAGCAAGCGGCTCAATGGGTGTGGAGTGGGTCTGCTGAATTCTACATGCATGGCTGCTTAACCTCGTACTCTCTTCTCCAGGTGCATGAACATGAATGTGCCCTTGAAGAAAATCTATAACAAAAGCCTGAGAGTGAAGTTCGCCTGGGCTATCGACACGACCAGAGCTGACTTTGAGTTCTGAGCCCCCAATTCAACAGCCCTGACCCCTTTTTCCCCATCCCCCACCACAAAAAAATAAATAGAAAATACAAATAACTTTAAAAAAACTGCTTTGTTTGATTTATGTAATGATTTTACTTGATTTGATTTATGTAATTGTATTTACCTGATCAATATATGCATTTAAGATATGACAGGTATTAAACCCTATGAAATCCCTATTAAAATCCATTGCAAAACAATTATCATTGTTATCTGGTATTCATTTTTTGTTTGTGGGATGGCAATGCATTACATTTACATTTTTGTCATTTGGCAGACACTTTTAATCCAAAGCGACTTACAAGTGCATAGGTTCTACCATAAGTCAAAGCATCACATCCAGAACTAGCAAAATACACATGAAATGCTGTTCTAAACATAGTCGTCATCATAAGTGCAATTTTTTATTTTATTTTATTTTATTTTGGGGGGGGTTAGACAAGGATAGGGATATCAGAAAGGAGGGGCAGGGGAAAATCAGGAGGGAGGATTTTGAGTCTGCGTCGAAATAGGGGGAGGGATTCTGCTGTTCTGAGTGGTAGGCAAGTCATTCCACCACTGAGGAACCAGAACGGAAAACAGGTGGGAACGTGCAGCTTGACCGCCAGGTGCACGTAGAGAAGGAACCATAAGGCGACCAGAGCTGGCAGACCGGAGTGGTCTAGCTGGGGAGTAGGGAGTGTTCAAGGATTGTATGTAAGGTAGGGCAGTCCCCTTAGCAGCCTGAAATGCCAACACTAGGGCCTTGAAACGGAGGCGTGCGGCAATAGGAAGCCAGTGGAGGCCAATGAGAATGCTCATTGCTGTTTATACACACCACATGCAAATCAATTTTGTTGAGTAGCCTACAAACATCTGATGATGTCATAGCCTACAAACTCAACTGCAGACCCCTTATTGCATAAACAGGTGGGACAGCTATGGAGCACAGCATCACACTACATTAAATTACATTACAGTCATTTAGCAGACGCTCTTATGCAGAGCGACATACAACAAAGTGCAAATCAAATGGCTTGGCAGCTCGAATACCCCGAATACTAAAATAATTATACATAATTGCAATAATATTCAACCCAAAAACTATGTTTAAAGTGAGAGATAATGTTATAATGCTTTGCAAAAGCCGAAAAAGACAGGAAATTCACAGAAACACTGAGAACATTATCTTGACCTATGAACTGACAAGGCTTCCAACACACAATGCATTAATACCTTCTATGGGTACTGTAACTATGGTGGTCTACTTCAACCAACATGTAACACTGGGCAGGCCAAACAGATTATTTTCAGAGGAACGCAGGAATTAATTGATATAAAAATGTACCAATTACACGCCTTGTTACTTTTTAGTAATTAATGCTCTGAAGGAAAAAAAAATCACTGTCACATTCAAGGTATGACAATGACAGGGACAAGGATGTAAAGTTACATGCAACGAGAAAACAATGATACGGACCAGGTCTCCTCTGGTTGTAGCCTATCGAGATAGCAAAGTATGCCTTTTGAATTACTGCCATTCCTGCTATTCACATTCCTGGACGGCAGAAGGCAGCAGAGCCGTTTAGTTATTTGCTGGAGGGACGTCACTGCCGTTCCGCCATTTTGGCTTCATATGGATCCTCGCTGGTTACGACCGGAGATGAGCCAGTATGTTGGCAATGGTGCCTGCTAAAGTTTTGTTTTAAATCGTGTTTTAATTTTAAATCAGTTGTCATTCTATATTTCGAATTAAAATTGTTTCACTACCTTTCTACTATTATGCAGCTCATATTTTTAATTTAGGCATACTTTTCAAGAACAGTCTATTAACTTCTCCAAAAGTGGCATCTGAAAAAGAGCAAACTAGAAATATTCATAACTTCATTCTGTGCGACTGTCACACAACAGTCATTTCACAAATAATGGTGTGCCTGACCAGTTTTGCATTTTGTTGTACGCTACAATGATGAAAGTTAGAATTTGGGTTGGAAAATGCAAGGCAACCTGGATCTGTGCATCAAGGTGCACCCAAAGTAATTTTTTAAAATACCTTGGTCACACTTTACAATAAGGTTCATCAATTGGAATGAACTAATGTAGTTGTTACCATGAATTAACGATGGACAAATACATTCATTTCATTCATCTCTAGTAAACAACGCTGATCACAACAGACTCTTCTAGCTCAGACATAATTCCCGAACCTCTCGATTGCAAAGATGCTTGAACATGATTGTATACCGTACTGATTGCATTAAAGCTTACATTAGATGACGACACAAAGGAAATAAATCCTGTAATACATAGGAAATACCAGATCATGTGCCATTTTGAATCTCCAATAAACAAAACTGTCCATGATCGCCGGCTTTATTTTATCTATTTATTTATTTTTATTGAAAAAAAATATATAGGCGACAGATCAATTCAAGGGAACACAACAATGAATGATTTTGAGGTGGGACAGCCCTGTTCGGCGGTTACTAAACTTGCAGACCTGCGAAAGTCCAGGGTGAATGGAAAGAACTTGTGGGGTGTGAATGGGTGAAACGCGGGTCAATCCCGGGTTCCGCATCCCGTGTATATCCTGGGTTTTCTGTGAGAAAGGGGTATAATAGGGCATCCTGTAACCATGATAACATCTGCACAGCTGTTGGGCCCTTGAGCAAGGCCCTATCTTGGGGCATGGCTACTAGGGGGATTGCCCCCTGCTTAGTCTAATCAACTGTAAGTAAGTCACTTAAAGTTGATGAGGTAAAAATTTCAAATAACTAATATAAATGTAACGTGTCTCAAATCTAGTCTGGGGGTGTTAGTGTCTTGTCAGCAGCAAATTTAGACCTTGGAAACAAGTCATGCAGTCTCATTAGCCAATCAGTGGTGTAAATTAAGCACTTACAAGTGCTAAAATACAAACATAGATGACAGACACTGTAGTACTCCAGCACATTTGAGAACCCCGAGAACTGAAAATAATTTTTCTTTTTGTCAAATCCTGCTTAATAAGCTTGAATGTCTGGCCAACTACGGATCCATAAACGTCAAATATTATTGTTCCAAATGCCATTAATGTCACTCACAAATAAACAATGTCTTGTACAAATTTGTACGCTGACACCAACTTTTAATTTCATTATTTTATAAGTATGTTATAGTAATTTTCTTATTGTTCACATGGTACAAAAAAAAAACAGAAACAAAAATAAGCGTATTTAATTACTTTGGAAAGAAATGAATGTAAGAAAATAGCTCTGCATATAAATATATTTAATTTTAACACTGATTTTCTACAGTCCTGTGTCACTGATCCATGCAGGCATCGTTCTGCAGGGTCTTCATGGCCAGACCCCACAGTGTGACGCTGGAGAAAAAAGGTCCCTCGTTGTTCCGGTAGGGGGCGCTGTTGGTCCGGTGGCCTGGGGGGAGGCCGCAGTGATTGTCCAGTGTGGACAGTGAGGGTCGGACCATGGAAGGGGCGGGACCCTGCAGCGGCTCCTCCACTCCAGCGGGGGCGTTCTCTTCAGCGTAGGAGAAGGAGTGCGAGGGGAGGTGGGGGCCTTTGGGGATCTTGAGGGAATCCTGTGGGGGGCATTTCTCCTGCTGGGGGGGCAGGTGATGGGGGTCCACGGAGCGGAGCTCGGAGAAGGACGTGGGGGAGGTGGGGCTGAGGTGCATGCTGGGATGGGGCTTCACCGGTGGGGGGCCAGGCGGAGGGGGCAGGAGGGCGGAGTAGGGCTCGGGATCCGGGAGGGGCTTGCTGTGACTGGCGGGCTGGAGGAAGGGCGGGTCCTCGTCCGGCTCCTCCTGCACGGTGGCGTCGGCCTCGGTGCGGCAGTGCGCGGAGCGATGCCGCCGCAGGACCGCGGAGCGCGTGAAACACTTCCCGCAGGCGTCGCAGCTGTACGGCCTCTCGCCCGTGTGCGTCCGCACGTGCCTCCGCAGGTCGCCTGACCCCGCAAAGCACTTCTCTAAGGCACAGACACAAGCACACGCACAGGACATTAGCCCAGGCAATAACTAACAAATGGTCTGGCCATTTCCATGACAGCAGTCTAGTCTCTCTCACCATGTGTGACAGGAGGACAGTTTCTCTCACTCACCACATGTTGGACAGCTGTACGGTCTCTCTCCTGAGTGGCGAACTCTGTGCTTTAACAGTTTCCTATGCATGTTGAAAGACTTGCCACACTGGTCACAGGTGAAAACTTTGTCAGTTGTGTGAGTTTTCTTGTGCTCCTTCAGGTTGCTGAAGTTGCTGAACCCTGAACCGAAATACCATGGAGAATGAGTTTACTTGCATTATGGGTGGTATGGAGATATAATACGTGTTTAAAATTGGAGCCATCATCATTTAAAACTGGTGAGTCAATTGCAGTGTGCTTAAATGGACTTTATACAATGGATGGGTCCGGTCCATTGTCTCTATTGGTCAGTTTGCGTTCCAGCTGTGCCAGAATCCACGAATATATGCATGACTTAATGGAATCTTCACACATCTTTTAATATTACTCCACGTTTGTAGATCACCGTTATCTACTTTGTAACCAAAATTAACCCTACGTTCTCATCATTTTGCCGCTAGTAGCTTACACTAGGGGGTGTAACTGTGCCAATATCCACAATATACCACGGGTTCTCGTTCCATAAACTCCAGGTTTAAACCACTAAACCACAGAGCTGCATTACAACTGGAACAAGTAATCCTTAATTCACAGTTCTGGATTGCTGTTCCTGTTGTAATGCAGTTCTGTGGTCCTTGAACTCCAGTTGAGCACAGTGCAATGGACCAAAGTCTGGCGTTGCAGGCATGGTCTTATAGAACTCACATATTTTGCAGAACTTCACTGCAAAGTTCCAAAATTCAGAACATGGTTCAGTTTACTCAGAGCTGTTTTTGCCATACGGTTTCATTAAAATAGTAAGAGAAATAAAATTAAGCTTTCAAACACGATCCAAAATTGACAACAGAAACATCCAAAACCAGTAAAGCTCTGAGGTTAATAGTGAGGCCTTCTAAATATCAAACAGGCATAATGCAGGTAGTTCTATAATGACAGCAGTGACACCACAGGTTGGGGTAGGTATGTATGTGTGTGCATGCGCACATGCTTCCTGTCATCATGTTTACCTCTCCCACAGATGTCACACAGGTGTGGACGCTCCCCAGTGTGGATCACAATGTGGCGCTGAACATCCCCAGAGGCTGCAAAGCTGTGTCACAGAGAGGAGAGTGAGTGACAGCACTGGATCACACAACACACTCCTGTATGCCACTGGATCACACAATGCACTCCTGTATGCCACTGGATCACACAACGCACTTCTGTATGCCACTGGATCACACAACACACTCCTGTACACCAGTGAATCACCCAATGCACTCCTGTATGCCACTGGAGCACACAACACACTCCTGTATGCCACTGGAGCACACAACACACTCCTGTATGCCACTGGATCACACAACACACTCCAGTATGCCACTGGATCACACAATGCACTCCTGTATGCCACTGGACCACACAACGCACTCCTGTATGCCACTGGACCACACAACACACTCCTGTATGCCACTGGACCACACAACACACTCCTGTATGCCACTGGACCACACAACACACTCCTGTATGCCACTGGACCACACAACACACTCCTGTATGCCACTGGACCACACAACACACTCCTGTATGCCACTGAATCACACAACACACTCCTGTACACCAGTGAATCACCCAATGCACTCCTGTATGCCACTGAATCACACAATGCATTCATGTATGCCACTGGATCACACAATGCACTCCTGTACACAAGTGAATCACCCAATGCACTCCTGTATGCCACTGGATCACACAACACACTTCTGTGTGCCACTGGATCACACAATGCCCGCCTGTATGCCACTGGATCACACAACACACTGCTGTAAGTCACTGGGTCACACATTTCGCTCCTGTCTGCCACTGGATCACACAACACACTCATGACTGAGACAGCAAACTCTTTAATCTTTTCTGTCATACAGTGTCTGTTAGAAGACTCATGTTTAGTCTAAGACACCACTCTCTTGTAAGACATCAGTCAGAGCACTCCTGTGGGACACTGGTGCAACTCGCAAATTTCATTCACTCAAATCCAAAAAACCAAGCCCAACAAATTACCTTTTGCCACAGATTTCGCAAATGTACGGTTTCTCTCCTGAATGTCGACGTAGATGTGTCTGCAGATTACCCGCCTGTGAAAGCAAAAAAAAACAGACAAACCAAGCAGTCTTATTTCTCCACAATTCATTCGTCACACAAAACACTTTCAGCAGTTCAGGTCACATACCTGAGAAAAGTTCTTCCCACAGATGTTACACTGGAAAGGTTTCTCACCTGTTGGAATAGAAACGTCAATTTAACTGGTGAGAAGTACCACATTAAATCTAGCGAGCTAGATTGCTACATAGAGGTGAGTTACAAAGAATATTTATGAATTAGTGAACGTCTTCTCAAAATTGTTCAGTTAGATTATGGTGAGGTCATCTCCAGACCGATGTGTGAATTAATGTCTGAAGAGCTCAGCACTTGGATAATTAATGACATACAGTCAACACATCTCGGGTGGGAACACATCATTTGATGAAGGAGCGAGGAAAATCAGGCTTGATTTGTGGTGCGAATAATTGTTCAAATCGCACATTAGGTGAAGCTGTGGTGATATTAATTACACAAAATGGATGGAAGTCACCACTTTCTGAGGTTTCTGGCAAGGTCAACCACACACAGTCATACAAGTACGTCATTGAGTCAAGCAGCAGTGATATTAACAACACGCTGATGGGCGAGGTTACCAGTATCTTAGGAGTGCGGTGAGGTCGTCCCACTCACCGGTGTGCGAGCGCTTGTGGAGCTCCAGATTGCTGGGATGTTTGAATGTTTTCCCACACATCTCGCAGCAGTGCTGCTTGTTCTGGCCGGGCTCCTCAGACCCGTTTCCGGAGATCTGCTCTGGGTCGTCGGAGGGGGGCGGGGGCGGAGGAGAGGGAGGTTGCGATTCGGACACCAGTGATGGCTCCGTGTCCCGCTCCACAGACGGACAACCTGCCTGCGTCTCCTCCGGCAGTTTAGCGGGTTGCACCAGGCAGCTCTCTTTCAGAAGAGGGTCTGGCGCCTCCCTCCGCTCTTCCAGCTCCTCCAGAGCCTTCTGGGACCGTAGGTAGTTATACTTCTTGAGGTATACAGCCTTTTTGGGGCGCATCTGCCTGCTAACTGGGGAGCCCTTGCCTCCGGAGTTGGGTGTAGCAGAAGGGGAGGTCGGGCATGCATCCGTGGGCTGGGAAGGGGGTGGGCAGTTGTTTGGCAAACACGTGGGGATGTGCATGGGGGTGGAGACGTTTAGAGGGGTAGCTATCGGTGGGGGGTGCTCCAGAGCTGCCCCCACAATAGGGTTTGGAGTGGGATTAGGGTTAGATGAGGGGTTTGGGTTGGGGACGTGTCCACCATTCAGGGCGGAGCTCTGCCTCAGGCATTGTTTGCTGTACAGGTTTCGCAGCTTGTGCCCCTGCATGAGCTGCTTCTCCGGCATGGCCAGCGTTCCTCCGGGGGTCTCAAAAGAGTGGCTGGGGGGTAGCCCCGCCCTCCTGGAAGGGTCCAGGTCCAAGGAAACGTACGTGGGCCTCTGGGCCTCCGACGAAGGAGGGCAGTGCAGGTCGATGTCAGGGGCCAATGTGGCACCCAGTAGGCAATCCGTGTCCGAGGGCAACACGCCGGACAGAGGGAAAGCTGAAGAGGATGCGGGGGCACAGCTAGAAGCTTCCGAGCGTGCCTTCAGGAAGTTGTTGCACATGCTCAGCACATTGGGGACCTGTAGGCCCTGGGCGATGTCCAGTATCCCATGCACGTTATCCTGGTTCACGTCCAGGTGAGAAGTGTACATGTAATCCAGCATCTGGCCGATACCCCCCACGTCCTGGATGACCAGGTGGAAAACATCATTTTTCTGACTGGGAGAGTTCTGAAACAAAGACCTGAAATGCAACAAATAGAGAAAATGTGAATGTCTAACTTGACAGCTTGTATCAAACGTCTAATACGTTTTTTTTAAAACTTTGTTTAGAAACAACAAGTTGAGTCCGTTAAAAGGCGCAACTGTTGCAGCAAGTTACCTGAAATAAGAACTGAACGCAGCCAGGACATTTTTGTGGGCCTTGAAGCAGACGCCCTTGACGACCAGCATGCAGTCACACAGAAGACCCTGGATGCGCTGCTCCTGCAGCTGCTGCAGCAGGTAGGCGCTGTGGCTGGATAGGCTGTCCATGTCCTTCCGTCCCTCCTCACGCGAGAAACCTCATGACAACTGGCAAAAAAAACCCAAAAAAAACAACGCGCAATATATAAGCGTGTACACATTGTGTTGAACAATTTAAATAATTAATATGAGCCGAGCTATTTTATCGACTGCAATGTTTCTCATGTGTCAGTGTAAATATATTTGCGATTTACCAACGAAACTGTCTGTGCCTTCCAAATTGCATTGTTACCACACAGGTTTGGGAAAAAAAGATCAACAAAGAGATGATTAACCTAACCAATGACTTAAATTAGCTGGACAACTAATCTGTTCTACATCACATCAGATAACGTAATTTAGCTAGTCAGATGTTGCTGAAGTGAAGGAAGTAGCCAGCTAACGAAAGCTATCAAATAATCTCGCACGGAATCTATTCCTACAGTTAGTAGCATATAGAAGAGAGGTTTGCCGCTGGATTTTTTAGGCCACTGAGAACTGAAAATTGAAATATGCGATCTATTGTACCGCTTGCCTGTTTAGAGACCAGCCAAGACAAAATTGGGGCTGCGGTACAGATAATCGGTCACACATAACATTACCATCGCTGCGCTAGATCTAAACCATCTTGTCAGCAAATTTGGGTATGGTAATCCCGCAAATAGGAGAGCAAATCCATTATTTCTTAAAATGGTCATATCATTTTGAATACAACGGAATAGTGAGAGAATAGTTTTTATCTAAATAAATGGGAACTTCCTAACCTGTTTTGTTTGGATGTTCAGTCACCAAGCCCCCCGAACCTGTTACATCACTTCCTTTAAGTGGTGGATTTGTGATTTCCGACCGACCTTCTGCATTGTAAAACCAACAGTTATGTAACGCAAAGACCCATGAGACCCAAATGCTTTAGTTTGCATAAACTTTATTGACAACTAGATTAATTTGACAAGACAATTCGATGGAAGTAAGCCAAGTAGCAGAAGACGGAACCATGTCAATCCTGTGTAGTGCTTGGCGGAATATAAACAAGGTTACACAGCTTCAGGAACCTGAGGAAGGCAAGGCAAGGCAACGTGAGCGGAGTTGAGGACTGTGAACAGCAGGAATTCCAGCCCTCTCATACACGCATTACTTTGGTGAGTAGCGTATAAAACAGCACTTTTGCATTTTATGATAAAGCGGTTGTTTCAGAACATGTCTTCGCTCGATCTGACAAATATACTGGACATAATGCTTTTGCTGTAGTAAACTAGTTACCCGGCCCGGCGTTGTGGGAACCAATGACGTGCGTTTACTGTTTGGTGTACGTTAACTGTAAGATTAATGCCAACTATTCTTTCAGCATGTCCTAGCCTTGCCTTGGAAGGTAAAAAGACGAGCAAAAGCGAAGCAAACTTCTTTGACATCTCGGCCGACCACATTCACGGGCAGCATGGTGTTCTTCACTTGCAATGCGTGCGGCGAGTCACTGAAAAAAGCCCAGGTTGAGAAACACGTGAACATCTGCCGAAGCTGTAATACTTTATCTTGCATTGACTGCGGAAAAGACTTCTGGTAAGTTCAGTTGTGTCATTTCGTTTCGAAGTGCTCAGTTGTGTCATGCCCCGTTTCTTCTCTTCTCTTCTCTTACTCTTGCTTCTCTTAAGCAGATGTTCTGCTTATATACATATTCCTTCTTTAAGCCTTTACATTTGTTCGGTTTCTAGTTTGTAGCTCAATATCAGAAAATCAGCATTGATTTGTATTATATGTCCTATTTAAATAGGGGAGATGACTATAAAAATCACCTGAAGTGCATCAGCGAAGATCAGAAGTACGGAGGAAAGGGCTATGAAGCCAAGTCTAACAAAGGTGATGTCAAGCAGCAGCAGTGGATTCAGGTGAGTCCAGAGTGACTGTAGACATCTGTGTAACACTTGTTTGTGGTTTGGATATTGTTAAGATAAATTACCATTGTGTCATTTTGTCAAGGTATCTAAACATAGCATGCGGTACATTGTGTGTTACTGTTTGAGTAGACTGTTCTCCCCATGTTCTCGTATGATGAATTAAACAGCTGGTTGTGTTTGCACAGAGAATTCATGATGCCATGAACAAGCCAGGAATCAGCCCAAAGCTAAAAGATGTTCTGAGTCAAGTCAGCTCTTATGACAACGTTCCCAGGAAAAAGGCAAAATTTCAGGCAAGAGTACATGTTAAGATTTCTGCAGAATTTATTTTTTAATGGGATTTGACCACTAAAAATTGGCTTGCCCATATTCTGTGTTGCAAACAATCATTAGCTAGTTGTTTCTTAACCAGATGTGGTTTATATTTTGTGTGTGTGTGTGGTGACAGAACTGGATGAAGAACAGTCTTAAGATACACAACACAGCCCTGCACGATCAGGTGTGGGACATCTTCTCTGAAGCCACCAGCAATGTGAGTTTGGTCGAGTCCTTCCAATTATTAACACTTGCATAGTGAGTACGGTGCATACATTGAATCTCAACCCTCTGCTATCCCTGGCAGACAATGACCAACATCCAAACAAGCATGAAGCACTGCTCCCCACACATGAGTGGTTTGCATAGACAGTTTTGCTTGGTCTTACACAGACTTAGTGTTTAGGTGGGAATAAGTAAGTCATTCTGTATGTTTTTGAAGAATTGACTGCATATAAGTCACATACGTAGCAGAGGTCTTGTGGTCTAATTTTAGCCAATCCCTTCGTAAGTGATTGACATGTCTCAGCCAGGTGAAGGTCCTTTTCCCATCATAACTGAACTGCTGTGATGAGACCGTTAATCTCAGCCCATCGTGTAGTTGGTCATGTGACTTGACAAACATCCCTGTGATCTGTGATGTTTTTAGACTTCTGCTACCCCAAAACCGGGCGTGGCCACCCAGCCCACGGAGAGCGAGGCAAAGCCGCCTGCAAGCGCGCAAGCGGAGGAGAACGCCCAGGAGGCCGTGCCCAAAGAAAAGAAGAAAAACAAACGAGATAGGAAAGAAGAACGGCAGAAGAAGGGCAAGAAGAAGAGAGGGGAAGAAAACGGGGTGACGGCGCAACAGCTGGAGGGTGAGGGGGAGGGGGCAGATGGCACTGAGAAACGGGGGAAGAAGCAGAAGAAGAGGAAGATGAATGAGGAGGAAACGCCCGTGGGAAACGGGGAAGGACAGACAGAGAACGGACACACCTTGGAGGGGGGGATACCGGCGAAGAAAGTGAAGAAAAGCAAGAAAGGCCAACCAGAAGGTAGGAACTTTACTGTGACTGTGTTTCTTCTTAAGATGTTTGCATTGATTTATCCTGCTCCCCTCTTGGTCAGGACATTGTAAAAGCGATTTTAATTCTCAGGGGTGCTTCCTGGTTAAGTTTGAGGTCAATGAATAAAATTGAAAGGTGCTGCACTCTTATCCAGAAATGGTGGTCTTCTGAGGATTTGTGCTAATTGTTGCTTTCTAATTTTTGTGTTAAAGTTAACGCGCAAGCGGTTGAAGCTGAGCAGAAAACTGGAGATGATGATGATGAGGGTGAATCGAACCCTAAAGGTATCCCCAGAAAATTTTTTTCAGTTCAATTATACTTTTAACAACTCTCTTTATCATTTATCTGTGTTTTAATTATTTAATTTGTGAGTTCCTCCCATCATATACAAGGACTGTGCCCCACATGTGCTTTGAATGCCACATCCGCATGTAATATCTCTGTTGGCCACTGGGGGGCAATGCAGGCACATTGCTGGAGCTTCTCAATTGATTGGTCTGGATATAATGATAATCCCAGAGGAGGCGCTAGCTTTGATCTCAAGGAAAAGGATCCAGATTTTTAGCCTATACTGTCCTTATTTTATTTTTCTGTAATCAGTGAGGTTACTTTGAGGTCAAAGGACATTACTTAGTATTTCTTAACAATGAAAGGATACAGAACCTGTTAGCTTGATCATGCTCTCCATTGTGTGCATTTTCACTGTGTAGGTTTCACCTAAGAGGGATTTTATTGGCTGTGGTTTGAATGAACTTGTTTCCCCCCTGCAGGTAAATTCAACTGGAAGGGGACTATTAAAGCAGTCTTGAAGGATGCCCCTGAGGAGGGAATGCCAATTAAGAAACTGAGGAAGAAGGTCAGTGATGGTTTCTCCTGGAGACCCGTGTTCACTTTTCATCTGACTCTTTCTATACAGTGTACATATTCAACCCACAGTCTGTTATTGACTTAGTGCCGAGCCAGAATGTGTGTTGTTTATTTATCCTTGACCCCTCTTTCATCGAAAATGCAACCCTCGCTGAATCTACCCTCCAACGATTTGTCAGAGTGGTATGGCCAGTATCAAACTTTCATGTCTGAAAGGGGGGGCGGGGTATGAGAATTTGGAAAAGATGAATTGGCATTAATCTCAGCTATCTATGCATTTAGCTATAAATATAGTCAGTAGTTACAGAATGCCCATGCCAAAAAAACCCATAAATAAACCGCCACAACTCTCCTTTTCCTACTTCTCGAACATTAATGTTGAGAAAAATAATTTCATTTGTTTAACCCTGCTGGGGAAGGGTTACCCTATCACTTTTCAGCTTTTTGATCAATTGTTGATGGGTAAATTCAGTGAGGGGGTGCATTTTGGACAAAAGCAGGTGCAAACAAATAATAATAATAAATTCAGCAAGGGCTGTCTGTTTACTGGCAGCCATACAGAGTGGCACTTAACTGGCTGTGATCATAGCGCAACCGTACCCCCTCTGGCTGATTAGTTGTCTGATCAAAATGGCTCCCCTGGCTTTGGTTAACTGCAGAGTGAAGGGAGCCAACAAGGGGTTGCTGTTGCCATTAGATAATAAAAAGAGGAGCATCTGTCTGCGCTCTGAGAAGTAATGGATTAGATTGTCGCAAATGATAGTCTTACTAATGTAGTTGTGCCTTCCTGATTTTTGGAAAAAAGAGGAAAGGTGCTGGAGGCATGAATGATGTTTTTGTCTGTCTTTAGGTTTTGGCAGAGTACTACAACGTCAGTGGCGAAGGAAATCACAAATCGGAAGAAGAGCTGCTTGCTCTGTTCAGCAAAAAAGTCAACTCTAACCCAAAATTTCGAGTTCTGAAAGAAAAGGTCAGACTCGTAAAATAATCCCACTTTTCACCACCCAGAGCCCCACATTCTATGGTCTCCATATCAACCCGTTTGTGATTTTTCTCTGAAATACCGTTGGATGTTTTTTTAAATAAATGTTTTTAAAAAAACTATTTCAGTTTTCTCTGTTGTACACAGATTTGAGCTTGTATTTACAATGGTAAAGATGGACAAAGGCCTGTATTAAAGCAATACTAGTCTAATACTAGTCATTTTACTTACTATTAAATAAAAGGGTTCAATTTATTTATTCCTTCAGAAATACTACTTGGTGACTTAAGTGCCATAGTAGTCACAATTGGGGGGGATTGTGGAATGCTTAAAGTTACGGATGGATGGATTTGAGGGTGTAATGTTAGATGTTGCATTGGTCGGGCTAATAAACCAAACCTTCTGTCAGTGTGACTTTGTTCACCAGGGGCCCCCAGCCCTGCTATCGGGAGTGGTGGTTTTCATTGTTATCCGGTGCATAATTGATAACCGTGTAATCAACTGAATTCATTTAAGTCACCGCCCCTGACTACCTCTCATCTGACCTAGACTTGTTGTCACTTTAAAGGTGGAAAAAAACCCGCAGACACATCTGGCATACAGGACCCCTAGATGGTACCAAAAACGCTTGAGCACCATCCATTTGCTGCAAGTTATGTGTGGGTTTCCTTCTCTTTTTTTACCTGTAAGGAGAGCTCTTACCCATGGGTGCTGAATAACTGTTTTATTTCTTTATTTAAGAGTTACAATTAGCTATCTGGTGAGCTGATCGGGCTATTTAGGTTAAAGGCGTAATGTTTCCCCAGAGGTGGTGGTTGGAGGTGAGGTACTGAGAAAGTGTGTTTTACAAGTTCACTCTGGACTCTGTGTCCCGTTGACATGGCTTGGGTTCCCTGGTGAGTTGGCAGGGTGTTTCTTTACAGCTACTGGAAGCAAACCCACTCCTGCTGCTTGCAGGTGTTAAAACTCAATTCCTGGAAGGCCGCAGTGTATGGGGGTTTGGGCCCTCAACTGGCCCTCTACATCACACCTTGGGATTGTATTTGTGTATAGTAATGTATAGTGATATGTATACGTCTTAACTAATTAGTTAAATGAGGAATTGTTGGAGGAATAATTAGTGCAAACGTACTGGAATTCGTCTTCCGTTTCGTAAGGAAAACGGGTTAGTGCCGCGGGCCTGCTGCTGCAGTCTGAGATGATCTCTGTCTCTGTCTGTGTTTGTGTGGGAGACCAGACTGCTACTTGGAATGCTGGCTGTCAATCTTTACCTGGCCAACTGGGCACTGTCACCTGGCTGTCCAATACTCTGGATTCAGAACCAGCTGTGCCGAGAGTGGGTGGAATTCCTGTTTGCCCCTTTGACAGTGAAAGTGCCTTGTTACTGGTTAGACCTGTACAACAGCTCGTTATTGAAAACATTTAATCCGGCAATCGTGTGGCAGCAACTCAATGCAAGAATGCACGTAGACCTGGTCAAGAGGTGAAGTTGTTGTTCTGACAAAACTTGAATGGGGAGGAAATGTGATCTACGCAACTGGCCATGGAATGATTGTTGATGCCGTATGGGGTGGTTTGAGTATCTGCTGATCTCATGGCATCTTGACACACGACAAGCTGACAGGAAGGCAACCGTTACTGAAATATTGCTACAGCAGTAGTATGCAGAAGAGCATCTCTGAACATGATATGTCAAACCTTGAAGTGGATTGGCTACCGCAGCCGAAGACCGATATGTTTAAAAAAATAAGTCTAATGCATAATGTGGTCACTGAGTGTTTCTCTAGCTCTGTCCCTAAAATAACTATGGGTTTGTTTGTCCCTTTCTGATGAGAGGACAAGCTGTAGTTGGTATTAATATTCTGACAAGGGCAGTGGTGGAACGGCCAGCTGTCCGCTCTTATTAATGCACAATTACCTTCTCCACATTGGGTGAAGTGCCTGTGGTAGTCACTATTAGCTTTGATGACCAACCACAGCAGAGCTTTCTGGAAATTTCCACTCTTGAGTTAAAACTGAATTGTGAGTCATTCAGAGCTGCACAGATAAAAGCTGCTGTATAAACCCAAGTTGCTTTGTGAGATTTAAAACTTGGAGCAAAAAATAAATAAATCTTGAATACTAAATGCTGTGCAAGCATTTTTGGATTAAATAAAGTTAAAATGCTGTCGGCAGTTTAAAGTTGTATTTTGTTTCAGAAGTCCGCAAGCATTAATTATTTAGCTGACGAACAAAGAGTTCTATTTGAAACTGAATTCAGAGATGTGCTCAAATTCCCTGTACACTATACGTCATGGTACACTTTTTGCCCGCAGCACGGAAACTATATTATTCTTATAATTTTTTTACATTTAATTTGAACCTGGTAGTTGTCTTGTGGGTTCATTGCCATTTATAACTGTACTAGACTACCAATTCTGATTCATGACCATCTCACCTGATGTATGTTGGCGCTTTTGTGTGTCTGTCTGTTTGTCTCTGTGCAAGAGAGAGAATAATGAACGGAAGTAACATAGGTCCGCTAGCTGTGCTTTATACTGAAGACATAATTTAGCAGATGAATGCATTTAGTCCCCTTTTCCTATTCACAGGTTTTGAAGGAGGTAAGGCTATGACTAAATGTCTGTAAGGATGAATTGTTTTTAAGGTGGTGGGGTGAGGGTAGGGGTGGTTGTACAGGGAGGTGAATTTGACTCTTGCATGGCCCGGGCTAATGTGCATTCCTCTGCACCCAGACTTGAGTTCACTTGGCTGGCTGCACAGAAGACCCATACAGGCAGGGCACTGGTTTCGGGCCCCGGTCGAATTGTAATGCTGTCTGACTCCCTGGTAGAATAAGTAGCCTGTTGCCTACGTGCACACACACACACACACGCACACACACACATACCCTCACAGAAAATGGTGAAGAAAATATACGCCTCTTCATGAAGTTCTGTTAATCCTCTGAGTCATCGAGGCGCTTACCTGTAATTATATATCACATACTTCAGGTATTAGAGAGCTTGTTTCTCATGTTTGGAAGTATTAAACTGCTGTTTTCTGGTGAGAATGAGGTTTTAAGCCCTGTTATTAATTTTACCTGGACTTCAAAAGGGATTAAATGGAACAATTACCCAATACTCAAGCCCAAAAAGTTGTCGGAAACTGAAAGGGTATACTTCACTGAATAAAACGTCTGTTTTCCACAAAAAATGTAGCTTAAGACTAAGCTATGTTTGTGATGTTTCAGACCGCATTCATTCAGCACAAAAACGGAAGTCTTTAAGAAGGTTGTTTAATATTATAATGTTGTTATTATTATTGACAGTGTCACCAAACGGCTTAGCATCCTTACAACCATGTTGAAGAATGTAGAGAGTTTTTCTGTGGCATGAATGTTAATTTTGGCAACAAAGCCCATTTTGAAAATATCAGCACATAAATTTGCACCAGGCAGGGAAAACCAACGGAGAGGTCAGAGTTGCTGTATAAGGTAAGTCTGAACTCCTGTGACGCCTGCTCTTCCAAGTGGCTGCTTCACTTGGATCAGACCCACAGATATGTGAACAAGGGGACTGACAGCTGTTGATACAGCATCAACAGCACAAATTAACGGGTTGCTGGGAAACGGGGAGATACCTTTACCCCCCTCTAAGACACATAGTCTCCCTGGTTTGACACAGTCAGATCCTTTGTTATTGGGAGCTAGGATTGCAGGGTGCTATGGCAAGGAGGGGAAGTGTATGTAAAAATATACGTTTATAGATAAGGTCTTGGTTCAGGGCTAAGACACTATTGTTTCTAGACAGACTTGTCCAAGGTAGGTGCCAATTTGAGAAAGAAATCCTGGCTACAATCCCCTTATGTCTCAGTGCAATTGTCATGAATTGCCTACTCTATTCTTCAGTCAGGTTCCTTAGAATGGGGCAATACATTGGAACAAAAAGTAAATAAAACATTTTGGAGGCCAAAATGCTAAGCCCACAGGATAAAGCAGGGACGTAACTCAAGCAGAAGTCTTTCATTAAATTTCAGGTCACTGGTGATTCAGTTTTCAGGAAGTTCGTCATTCTCTGTCTCTTGCACCACATAAACAGAGTAAAGTAAGCCATGTATGCTCATGGGTCAGCAGAATCCGATAGCCGCATAACGATTTAATTCATGCTTAGTCATATTTTTGACTGAGCTTATATTAATACTCCTAATAATAATCACCATCATTTTCAGTGTTGAGCCAAAACTGGTCAAAATGCATTAAAATGTTTTTCATCATGAAATCACAGAACTTAAACACGTGGCTTCAAATGTAATTAATCAAGACTGATTGGAAAGCAGCATAAGCAGGGGTTCTCCAGGACCTGGGTTCATTGCCCCTGCCATAGGGAAAGGCACCTAAACACACTTTTCACTACAATGGAGGCTCACCACCACCGAACCTGTTGCTTTTCAGTGTGCTACGCTACTTAGTTTTTATAGAGCGCGGCCACATTAAATTTGATTTTGTCCCTCTTTTATTCTAATGCCTTGCATTGCAGTTTTTTCCTCTTCTCTTTTCTCCTCTTCTCTGTATCACTTTCTACTAAAAGTCCTCTTGAGTTTGCACTGGAAACCATGATCCTCTTAGTCTGCTTCTGCAATGTTCCTGGCATTATGCCCTCCTGTGTAGTTTTTTATATCTATTGTGTCTCCTGTCCACCAGATTTTTGGCTCACAACTTTAGGAAACACTAGCCTCAAGCAAAGATTTATTTTTTCCTTTCTCTTTTCTCTTTTCAAACATTTCATGTCCAAAAATAGGATTAGTGTCCTGTCTGGCTTTATTAAGCATTTCTTGGCACATGCAGTTGTTAAACATTGTAATGAAAGCTTCTTGCTTTCATACTGGACTGGCCTTTTTTATGGTGCAGGATCAATTTCCTCTTTCCACTGATATTTAAAGCTGACAAAGGTAAACTTATATGAAGATTATTTCATTTAGTGACCTTTTAAACTTGATGAGAATATAATCCAAAGTATTGAGCAATGTTGAGAACATAGCCCAATTGGCTACGCCCCCATTAAGTCTCTTTTTCAGGGCTATTCAATTTGCGGCCCAAATGTAGCTTCACCTACATACTCGCTGCCAGAAAAGTTGTACATCAAGAATTATGCCTGCAGAGTGTTTGCAGCTAAGGTGGGGTCAATTCCAGTTCAGTTCAGCCAGTTCAGGAAAGTAACTGAGGTCCAATTGATCTGTAGAAAAATTCTACCCATTTTCCAGTCGTTTAATTGAAATCCACTTCATTTCCTGAGCTGACTGAAACGGAATTGGCCCTGACCCTTGTCACTAGTGGCAAAATAATAAGTAATAGCCATCTATAAGCTACACATTTTAAAGGCACCTCTTTTGTTAACACATGTGGCCTTGTCATACATTTTTTAAATAGCAGTTATTTTTTTTAAATTAATCTGGCCCCTTGGTCTTTGTCTCTGTCCTGAAATATTTTCATTTTCATATTAGTGCTTGGTTCTGCCCAGTGCCATAGATGTAGTTTTTCTTTCTTTCTTTTGTATCCATTTTATCTCTAAAATTGATATCCCAGGTCTCTATTGTGCGCTTGTCTTCAACGTTAGTGCTTTGGTTCATCCTATGGTCTACCCTAAATAAAATCGGGAATGTGTCAGCTGTGAAACCCGGTGTGCAACAAACTGATATTCACTTGCAACCTGAGCAGGAGGTTTAGGTTAAGATGACATGGTTGCGACTGGGTCATTGTGGATTGGGAAGTAGTATGGCTAAAAAGCACAAAGATGGGAAATAGTGCCACATGTATTGCTAAACTGTAAGATGTATGAAGAGGAGAGGATGACCATATTTAAAGAGCTGTCTGATGTGGGCATAAATAAATTCAGTTTAAGGACGATACTGGGAGAAGGAGATCAACAGATTGTGGTGCGTGCGTGTGCGTGTTGAAATTGTACTTCCCTCTAGGGTCTTTCAGCGCACTTATCCCTGGTTATGGGTATGCACTTTGCACATTGTTGTACGTCGCTCTGGATAAGAGCGTCTGCCAAATGCCAGTAATGTAATGTAATGTAATGTAATGTAATGTATAAGTAAAAGTTATCCAGTTCCTGACTACAATATCCCTGGGTATAAAACTGGATGGTGCTAAGGAGCAACAGGGCTAGTCGGCCAAACCAAAGGAAGAAGAAGAAGAAGAAGAAGAAGGACAGAAACGTCACATCTTAACCCCTCCTTTAAAAAAATCGGAAGTACGTTTCGCATACAAACAATATGGCGGATACTCTAGTAGATAGTGAGGTTCAGACTCTTCGTAATCGTTTTAAAAAAGATGCTGAATTTCTATTGCGCGGGGTTTCAGACGATGACAGCCTCGAAAAGAGTAAGTTCATAGGCACTACACTGTTAGATTAATTTAATCTGTACATGCATATGACATGAACATGTAACGGGTAACTAGTAGCTACGTTAAGTTGCATGCATGCACAACTACATTAGCTGGCTGGCTAGCTAGCTAAGTTATCTAGCCTAGCTAGCTGGCTGGATAAAATAAGGCGCTTGTCAGCACGCTTTAAAGAGAACCTATTCCAGTGATTAGTTAGCTAGCTAGCGTACGAAATTGGCTCATGTAGCTTAGGCTACGTGGTGTTGGCAGCCACCACTATATAAACTTGCCCAATGTATTGCACAACAATTAGCCGTGGTACATTTATGTTTCAATTCTATTTCCTCTTATCCGAAGGCAACTGTACAACATGTTTTATTTCGCCCCATTACGTTTGCTGCTTGATGTTAATATTAGTTTATTTGCAAGAGGATAACAAAATGTAGACTTAACATTACTGCTTTGAACCGTCTGCTTTTGTTTATCGACTGCGCCTTTTTACAGTAAGTTAGCTTAGTTTCGCATGACTTTACACGCAAACACTGCTGGATAACCAGATAATAAAGGAATGCCCTGCTAATATTAGCTTGTTAGCCAAGTATAATATTGACACGAAATCAACATCTTTATAATTCCAGATTATTTCTAAAATCAACTCTTTGGATCTAAAACTCAGTAATATCTAACATCGACATTCCCACGAATAACACCAGCACAACTAACTTAACTGACGTTACCTATCGGAAATATAATGCAGCTGTTGGATGCTGAGCATTTAAGATGGCTACTAAATTAGGCTAGGTGGAGAGACTGCTTGCTAAAAATCCATTAACACCACTTGTGTGACTTGTTGGCTATATTCATTTTCGAAACTTGATTCCTGTTGTCTAGACACGCTCCCGAAATGGTCTTCGCCTGCTTTCAACCACAATAAATGGGCAATGTCGTATCATAAAGGATCTCTGTAGTAGTTTACAGTGCTCAATTGTCTTATCACGAGGGACGATCTTGGACATCAGCCACTGGTTCTTGATTGTTCCAATTTGTATGTACGTCAGTTCTACTGAGTCAGCTGCAATTTGATAGTTGCACCTCACAAACCCTTTGCAGGTCTGACTGGCACTACATTAACTGTATAACTGAAATAACAATGCCTGGAGAAGTTTATGAAATGCCCACTGGGGATTAGGGCAAAAGTAAAAAGTAAAAATGCAACACAAATGAACAATCCAAGATATCTTTAAAAAAAAAAATTAGGCATGACATCAACCATTACCTTTTAGTGTTTAAAAATGTGTGCTAAATGTTTTCACTTGCTTTAATAAAATATCTTATTTCTATACACCACAAATCATGTCAGCCTTGGTGCTTTGCCAGCGAGCAGCTGGCCACCATTTCTATGTATTACAATGGCTGTCTGTCAACATAAAAACGTTTTATCCACCGCTAAATTATAGTGATTATCGGCTTTCTAAGGGGAAAAAGGTAGGCTAGGGCTCTGAGGCAGATTCATTTCAATCCAGGCAACTTTTAGGCCCAGTGTGTCCTTAAAGGCCACTGAAGCTGAACAGCAGAGATTGAGAGATGGATCGTCATATTCTGCTATATAAATGGCTCCTTTTCATGTCGCCAATTTTTTTTTTGGCCCCTTGCTGCTTAGTGTGTCCTCAAGCACATCAAATCTTGTTTCCACTCCTCTGGGTGATATTCTTTCAGTTTTATGAGGTGGGTGCCTTTCCATGGACTGCCTCCTTAGGGTTCTACCCTAACATTTCTTTCAAGGAGCACATGTTCGGGGCTCTATGCCAACATTTTCTAAGGAACTCTTCTGCTCCTAAATTGAATGAAATGTAAGAGCGTGCTAATGCATCCCAATTAGTAGATGTGCTCCGAAATATTTTTTCTGGTGAAAATAATGTCACCCTGCTCATGAGGTAAGAGTGGTTGTCTGGCAGTGTCCTAAGCAGGGCACCCTACCCTCAATTGATCTCCCCAAGCTTATTGGTGACTTGCATGGCAGCCTTTTACCATTGGGGGTATGAGTCTGTGTGTGAATGGGTGAATGAGAGGCATTAATTGTAATGCCCTTGTGAACAGAAAGTTGCAAATGCGGCTAAAATAGGAGCGCTGTTGAACCCTGCCCCTGATCCATACTGGGCTGTTTCGGCAGTCTGATTAAGTGCATTCTCCCCACCAGGTGTCAGTTATCCAGCTCTGTAGCGAGATAGCCATGTGTGTTCTTTTGTTTCTTCTAATTTAGCCAAATGTTGAACTACTTCACCTTTAAGAGCACTCTTTGGTTGCTTAAAACAATTTGATGATGTAACAAGTCAGGATGTGCGCTGTGCATCACACTACCCTGGTTTAGCCTCCCGTCCAACATGCCTTTAAGCTCATTGGTCACATTGGCTACCCCATATCCTTCCCCTATTGCAAAGCCAGAACATGCATGGATGAAGTCTTAGAAGAAACCCTAAACCCTGGGCCTTGTGTATATAATTATTGTGAAGAGAAAAATGTGCATTAGTGTTAGACCAGGTCATAACAATTAGTTTATGCACTTTTTGAATTAAAAGCATTTGAAAAATGAATGTAATAATAATAATTTTGTCTCCGGGCTGCAGACATTTTGGGTGTCATCACAATGTCACAAGAACTTGTTGTCACCTCAGACCTGGAGCTTCCATCTGCCCACACCTGTGGCGCCTTGTGTGATTAGATTACTCCGTTATTGATAGATAGATGGAGACCTTCATTTAATCCAAAAGAGGCCAGTTGGTAGCAAAGCTCTTTTACAGTGGCACCCTGAGAATACAATAAGGTAGCAAATCAGCCAAGAATATCGTAAAGTGGAGCAAACAAGATGGAAATGCCCAGATAAAAAAAACTAATACATTCTGAAAAGGAAATACAAGTGTCCTGGAAAAAATTTGGAAAGCCGTTTGGCCATCTTTCCAAATGTTTGAGTTGCATAATTTACAGTTAGAACCAAATGTAGGCCATTGCTAATTTAAACCACTCACTTTCGCTCCTTTTTAAAGTTTGAGGTCTCCTCTTCCCTCTAGGTCCGGAGGAAAAAGACGCAAAGCCCCTCCCTCGAATTAACCGCCATTCTGTCTTCTGGATCGCGGCTGCCGTTGGGTTGACCTACTACCTCGACTTCTTCGCCGTTATAATGGTGGACGACAGCATCAATGGGTGAGGGAGCGGTGCTATTGAAGGACGCTTGTTCTGCTCCTTGTGAGTGTGGAATACCCAGCTTAAGCAAAATGTTCTCACAATGTTGCTGGAATGTTTTTTCAATGTTGTAATATTGCAATGTTGTACATTGCAGCAAGAGAATTTTTGTTTTTGCTGGGTATATAGGGGAACATTTTCATAGTGACAATGCGTTTAATGGAGGTTCCTCAAGTTGTGTGTCCTGAAGGCCTGCAGTGTTTGTAAGCTTTTGTGCTTCCCTTACAGTCAGCAGCCAGTCTCAGCCTTTGAAACCATATGGGCTCATGGCAAGCTTAGATCAATGTTAAGATTTTTTTTTGCTGGTTGCTGGTTCCTTCCTAAGCGTTTGCACATTAGCTTTGTGCATGAAAGCCCACCAATGACAAGCATCTTTAACATTAATAATACCCACTTAAGTGCTGGCATTAAAAAAACAGCCAATGAACAGCAATTACACCACTTCAGGACTGGAACCTCACACCTCTGGTCTACTGTGATTGGCTGTGGAGAGCCCACGTACTACTGCACAGCGTAATGTACTGTTGCCTGAAAATTGATATAGCATTGTAATTACTGTGGCTTCAGAAAGTACTCAGACCCCTTGACTTTTTGTGCAGTTTATTGTGTTATAGATGTAATTTTAAATGGTTAAAAGCCATTACTGCCCATTAATCTACACTCAATAACCCATAGGGCCATTCTATGAAAAATCAACCAGAGGTGTGGGTGGTGACCATTCAAACCACTCAAACTTTGTGCAAATTTTCTTTATATATTCAATACATGCAAAACAGCCTCATTGGATTTCATTCTGGAAATATTGGCTCTTAAATAACAATGGGGTGGGAACTTCAAGCACTATGTCTGGTGAACACCAGGCACTGCTCATTGCCTGGCTAATTCCGTACGGTGAAGAATTGTGGTGGCAGCATTATGCAATATGGGTGCTTCTCAGTGGCAGGGACAGGGAGACTGGTCAGAATTGAGGGAAGGAGGAATGCAGCCAAACACAGAGAGGTACTTGAAGAGAACTTGCTCCAGAGTGCACGCAACCTCAGACTGGGGCGACGGTTAACATTTCAGCGCAACAATGACCCAGGACAACACTGGAGTGGCTTCAGGACAAGTCTCTGACTGTGCTTGAGTGGCCCAGTCTATTCCCAGACTCAAACCCCATTGTTTTTTCTCTTTACCATATCTTCAATATGGCAGATTTGTTGACCTTGTATGCAAGTTACAGAGACTGGCACAGTGATTTTGAAAGGTGTGTACACAGTGTTGAGAAATTCCAGTCAACGGTTTTAAGAAACACTCCAGGTATTTAAGAAATGGTATTTCTACACAATAGCCAGTCATGCACTGCGGTTAGCATAATGTATAAAACTCAAAATAACAGGGAATAGCGTACATGTTATCTATATTAAAGACCTCTATTCATAAAAAGTTAGTGAAGTTATTCTCAAGTGAATTTTAGGATTTGGGAACTGTAGACTTAAGACTTGTAAATACTATGGAATTCTGGGGGTGCAGTGGCTCTTCTGATGCAATGTGTTTAATGGCAATCTGCCACTGGCAAAATGACATTTAAAAATACTTTTTGCCCATTTACTAGACAGGCAACAAACTAGTGTCAAAAATATAACATTTGGATAATACAAAATGAAGCATTCAGCGTGTTTGCAGTATGTTGCTAACTGTTCATGTGTGGTTTTGTTGCAGTTGGTGGTTCAGTGTCGCTGTGGTATTACTGGGAATTAGCGTGGCGTTAGCATTGTTCTGTATCCTGTACCTGGATTGGTTCAAGGGCATTCAGCACTATGACCAGGAGTACCCGGCTCTCGCACCCGTCACCACGGCCATCTTCATCGCTGCGTCCTGCAGGTGGGATTTACCTGTCGTTATCAGGGAGAGACTCAGATGGGGTTCCTTAACCTAGAATCCCAACTTCTGTTCCAAGCTGAATAATGCTGTGACTCAAATCACATCCAGATTATTATATATACAGTGCAGTCCCTTAAGTGTTTGGACAGTGGTCAGTCTGTACTTTAACCTCATCATTTCATTTGTAATCCAATGTGCTGGGGTACAGAGCCAAAAGAACAGACATTTTTACCACTGGCCAAATACTTATGTATATGCTGTATATAAAATGAAATGCATGCGTGCAGTGGACTCAAGAATTATTGACACCCCTGACTCGCCATTGACACAAAAACACCCAATATAATAAGAAACTCAGTGCCAATGTGAAATACTGTGCTTTATTAATGTTTCAAAAATCAAGCATTTTCATGAAAAATTTCACCAAAATCAAGGTTTCATAATTATTTGCACCTCTGGTTTATTATTTGGTGCATCCACTTCTGGCAAGTATAACAACATGATGTCTGTATCTGTAAAGGTCAACAAGGTTTAGGGAACACATTTGGAGGGATTTACCCCCTCCCCCCAGTCCAAAAGTAATTGGACAATTGACTGCTCATGTTTCTTGGACAGATGTATTTATTGCATAAGGTGGTGGCAAAAGATCTATTCCTATTCTAGGAGTGCCACCTGCATTCGGAGTCTGTTTTCTCAACATGAGGACCAAAGAGGTGTCAATGCCAGTAAAGCAGGCCATCATTAGGCTGAAAAATCAGAATAAATAAATCGGGAAAGAACATCCGTCAACATGTCGAGCCTTGCAGTTGATCGGCTACAGCAGCAGAGGATGAACACCTGTAATAAATGCCTCATAAATTGGTCCCTGAGTGTATATGGCTGAAGATCGGTTTAATCAAATGTTTGTGCTGAAATTTCTTCTTTTTTCGTTTTTGTTTTGTTCCCCAGTTTTAATATAGCACTGTGGCCAGTGTGGTCAATATTCACTCCCGTCATCCTTTTCACCCAGTTTATGGGGGTGCTGATGCTTATTTCCATGCTGGGCTGATGCAGGCTTGAGGTAAGCGCCACATGCACCAGCCCAAAATATGCATGAATAAGAAATATAAACATCATGATTGCATTAGCCCTAGGTCAATAATGAAAACAATCCAAACAGTTTTCAGTAACTCTGTAACTATGCAGATGTTTTAATTAAATTTTACAGAAAATGTATATATTTGTATATGTAATGTATATATGTATAAAATTTTCTCCTTCACAGATTCCTCCCAACCTTGATTTGGACTGTTGGGACTGTTTTATGTTGAAGTTGAATGCATTCTTTACTTTCAGCGATTATACTGTATCTAATATTGTTCATACTAAATGCCAATGCTTTTAAATGCCAATACAATTTTTTTATTGTTTAGTATGTAAAGCTATTTATTTGTTTTCAGTTTCTGTGTTCTAATACAACTCTGTGTAATTAAAACAAACACTGTATATGGCATTTTTTGTATTACTTTCTTATTAAAACATAATTATCAAAGCTGGTTTTCACTGTTTTCTGTGTAATATTCTAATTGATTTATTTTCTGTGTCCTGCTCTGACATTTCAGATGGAAGACTAAAACTATTTATATATTGTTTTTTCTTTACCATATCTTCAATATGGCAGATTTGTTGACCTTGTATGCAAGTTACAGAGACTGGCACAGTGATTTTGGAAGGTGTGTACACAGTGTTGAGAAATTCCAGTCAACGGTTTTAAGAAACACTCCAGGTATTTAAGAAATGGTATTTCTACACAATAGCCAATCATGCACTGCGGTTAGCATGATGTATAAAACTCAAAATAACATAGGGTATAGCGTACATGTTATCTGTATTAAAGACCTCTATTCATAAAAAGTTAGTGAAGTTATTCTCAAGTGACTTTAAGGTTTTGGGAACTGTAGACTTAAGACTTGTAAATACTATGGAATTCTGAGGGTGCAGTGGGTCTTTGATGCAATGTGTTTAATGGCAATCTGCCACTGGGAAGTTACTAGCGCAGAACAATGGGGGTCAGGTGGTGGTGGTGGTGGTGTGTGGGGGGGGGGTTAAGCAAAATGTTCTCACAATGTTGCTGGAATGTTTTTTCAATGTTGAAATATTGACACTACATTGCAGCAACATTACAAGAGCGTTTTTGTCTTTGCTGGGTATATAGGGGAACATTTTCATAGTGACAATGCATTTAATGCAGGTTCATCAAGTTTGTGTCCTGAAGGCCTGCAGTGTTTGTAAGCTTTTGTGCTTCCCTTCCAATCAGCAGCCAGTCTCAGCCTTTGAAACAATATGGACTCATGGCAAGCTTAGATCAATGTTAAGATTTCTTTTTGCTGGTTGCTGGTTCCTTCCTAAGCATTTGCACATTAGCTTTGTGCATGAAAGTCCACCAATGACAGGCATCTTTAACATTAATAATGCCCACTTAAGTGCTGGCATTAAAAAAACAGCCAATGAACAGCAATTACACCACTTCAGGACTGGAGCCTCACACCTCTGGTCTACTCTGTGATTGGCTGTGGAGAGCCCCTGTACTACTGCACTGCGTAATGTACTGTTGCCTGAAAATTGATATAGCATTGTAATTACTGTGGCTTCAGAAAGTACTCAGACCCCTTGACTTTTTGTGCAGTTTATTGTGTTATAGATGTAATTTTAAATGGTTAAAATAGCCATTACTGCCCATTAATCTACACTCAATAACCCATAGGGCCATTCTATGAAAAATCAACCAGAGGTGTGGGTGGTGACCATTCAAACCACTCAAACTTTGTGCAAATTTTCTTTATATATTCAATACATGCAAAACAGCCTCATTGGATTTCATTCTGGAAATATTGGCTCTTAAATAACAATGGGGTGGGAACTCCAAGCACTATGTCTGGTGAACACCAGGCACTGCTCATTGCCTGGCTAATTCCCTACGGTGAAGAATTGTGGTGGCAGCATTATGCAATATGGGTGCTTCTCAGTGGCAGGGACAGGGAGACTGGTCAGAATTGAGGGAAGGAGGAATGCAGCCAAATACAGAGAGGTACTTGAAGAGAACTTGCTCCAGAGTGCACACAACCTCAGACTGGGGCGACGGTTGACATTTCAGCGCAACAATGACCCAGGACAACACTGGAGTGGCTTCAGGACAAGTCTCTGACTGTGCTTGAGCGGCCCAGTCTATTCCCAGACTCAAACCCCATTGTTTTTTCTTTACCATATCTTCAATATGGCAGATTTGTTGACCTTGTATGCAAGTTACAGAGACTGGCACAGTGATTTTGGAAGGTGTGTACACAGTGTTGAGAAATTCCAGTCAACGGTTTTAAGAAACACTCCAGTTATTTAAGAAATGGTATTTCTACACAATAGCCAGTCATGCACTGCGGTTAGCATAATGTATAAAACTCAAAATAACAGGGAATAGCGTACATGTTATCTATATTAAAGACCTCTATTCATAAAAAGTTAGTGAAGTTATTCTCAAGTGAATTTTAGGATTTGGGAACTGTAGACTTAAGACTTGTAAATACTATGGAATTCTGGGGGTGCAGTGGCTCTTCTGATGCAATGTGTTTAATGGCAATCTGCCACTTGGATAATACAAAATGAAGCATTCAGCGTGTTTGCAGTATGTTGCTAACTGTTCATGTGTTAATGTGTGGTTTTGTTGCAGTTGGTGGTTCAGTGTCACTGTGGTATTACTGGGAATTAGCGTGGCGTTAGCGTTGTTCTGTGTCCTGTACCTGGATTGGTTCAAGGGCATTCAGCACTATGACCAGGAGTACCCGGCTCTCGCACCCGTCACCACGGCCATCTTCATCGCTGTGTCCTGCTGGTGGGATTTACCTGTCGTTATCAGGGAGAGACTCCGATGGGGTTCCTTAACCTAGAATCCCAATTTCTGTTCCAAGCTGAATAATGCTGTGGCTCAAATCACATCCAGATTATTATATATACAGTGCAGTCCCTTAAGTGTTTGGACAGTGGTCAGTCTGTACTTTACCCTCATTTCAATTGTAATCCAATGTGCTGGGGTACAGAGCCAAAAGAACAGAAATTTTTACCACTGGCCAAATACTTATGTATATGCTGTATATAAAATGAAATGCATGCGTGCAGTGGACTCAATAATTATTGACACCCCTGACTCGCCATTCACATAAAAAAAACCAATATAATAAGAAACTCAAAGTGCCAATGTGGAATACTGTGCTTTATTAATGTTTCAAAAATCAAACATTTTCATGAAAAATTTCACCAAAATCAAGGTTTCATAATTATTTGCACCTCTGGTTTATTATTTGGTGCATCCACTTCTGGCAAGGATAACAACATGATGTCTGTATCTGTAAAGGTCAACAAGGTTTAGGGAACACATTTGGAGGGATTTACCCCCTCCCCCCCAGTCCAAAAGTAATTGGACAATTGACTGCTCATGTTTCTTGGACAGATGTATTTATTGCATAAGGTGGTAGCAAAAGATCTATTCCTATTCTAGGAGTGCCACCTGCATTCGGAGTCTGTTTTCTCAACATGAGGACCAAAGAGGTGTCAATGCCAGTAAAGCAGGCCATCATTAGGCTGAAAAATCAGAATAAATAAATCGGGAAAGAACATCCGTCAACATGTCGAGCCTTGCAGTTGATCGGCTACAGCAGCAGAGGACGAACAACTGTAATAAATGCCTCATAAATTGGTCCCTGAGTGTATATGGCTGAAGATCGGTTTAATCGAATGTTTGGGCTGAAATTTCTTCTTTTTTCGTTTTTGTTTTGTTCCCCAGTTTTAATATAGCACTGTGGCCAGTGTGGTCAATATTCACTCCCGTCATCCTTTTCACCCAGTTTATGGGGGTGCTGATGCTTATTTCCATGCTGGGCTGATGCAGGCTTGAGGTAAGCGCCACATGCACCAGCCCAAAATATGCATGAATAAGAAATATAAACATCATGATTGCATTAGCCCTGGGTCAATAATGAAAACAATCCAAACAGTTTTCAGTAACTCTGTAACTATGCAGGTGTTTTAATTAAATTTTACCGAAAATGTATATATTTGTATATGTAATGTATATATGTATAAAATTTTCTCCTTCACAGATTCCTCCCAACCTTGATTTGGACTGTTGAGACTGTTTTATGTTGAAGTTGAATGCATTCTTTACTTTCAGCGATTATACTGTATCTAATATTGTTCATACTAAATGCCAATGCTTTTAAATGCCAATACAATTTTTTTATTGTTTAGTATGTAAAGCTATTTATTTGTTTTCAGTTTCAGTGTTCTAATACAACTCTATGTAATTAAAACAAACACTGTACATGGCATTTTTTGTATTACTTTCTTATTAAAACATAATTATCAAAGCTGGTTTTCACTGTTTTCTGTGTAATATTCTAATTGATTTATTTTCTGTGTCCTGCTCTGACATTTCAGATGGAAGACTAAAACTATTTATATATTGTTTTTTCTTTACCATATCTTCAATATGGCAGATTTGTTGACCTTGTATGCAGAGACTGGCACAGTGATTTTGGAAGGTGTGTACACAGTGTTGAGAAATTCCAGTCAACGGTTTTAAGAAACACTCCAGGTATTTAAGAAATGGTATTTCTACACAATAGCACTGCGGTTAGCATGATGTATAAAACTCTAAATAACATAGGGAATAGCGTACATGTTATCTGCATTAAAGACCTCTATTCATAAAAAGTTAGTGAAGTTATTCTCAAGTGACTTTTAGGTTTTGGGAACTGTAGACTTAAGACTCTTAAATACTATGGAATTCTGGGGGTGCAGTGGGTCTTCTGATGCAATGTGTTTGCCTAAATACTTTTCCCACAAAAGTAACTGTGCAATTACCCTGTACCCTTGTTTGTTTCTGATGCCAGTTGAGGATTTTCTAGAACTTGTGTAGAATTACAAATATAGACCTGCTTAAAAGTGGTTCATTACATTGCAGATACTTTTATCCAAAGCGATCCACACAGCCGTGCATATCAAGGTCATAGAACAAACAACAGATAAGGTACAATTCATGTATGATTGGTTGTAAGGCCATGAACATAAGTCCAGTGCACAAGGCAGATAGGCCAGGTCTGCAACTACCATAGCAAGAAATCTACAACTTCAGGTGAAACCGTACCGAGACAAATACAAATTTAGAAATCTGAGATTAAGGTACAAAATAGTAATAGTAGTAGTAGTTATTTATTTCGGTCCTTATTAACAATTCCACCATTGGGCAGCTAGGGTGGGGAAGCTGCAGTCTGGACAAGCGAGAGCCATTCACATGGCTGGCAGGATGAGCAGGCCGGCCTGTCGCAGCAGAGTGGAGTGGTCGAGCTGGTGCATAGGGCTGGATTAGGTCCTGTAAATTGGGAGGGGCTGTCTTGTTGGCTGCAGCATAAGCTAGAGTCAGAACTTTGAATCTGATTGCAGCAACTTGTAACCAGTGGTTCAAACTATCCATAGTGTCAGCACCAATCCCATGCTATTCTGTCTAAATAACATTGCCTCTCATTTTCATTTAATTTACATTAATGCCATTTGGCAGACGCTCTTATCAAGAGTGGCATAGTGCAAAGTGCATACCCATAACCAGGGATAGGTGCGCTGAAAGACCGTAGAGGGAAGTACAATTTCAACTGCTACCTGCACAATAGGTTTTTTTCATTCGTAATGCCGCAACACGCAAATGTATGAATAAACTAGCAAAGGTATTATCCTAATACATAAGTAAATGCCAGTGGAGGAAGTAAGCAGGCGGGTGACATGCAAGTGTTTGGGAAGGTTGAAGACCAGATGAGCTGCTGCATTCTGGATAAGTTGGAGGGGTCTGATGGCAGATGCAGGGTGGCCAGCCAGTAGAGAGTTGCAGTAGTCCAGGTGGGACAAAACCATCGCTTGGACCAGGAGCTGGGTCGAGTAGGGGGTGAGAAAAGGGCAGATTCTCTGGATGTTGTATAGGAAGAACCTGCATGAGAAATGTAGAGATCCAGATGGGGAGAGGTAAGAGCAGGAATGAAGATCATTTCAGTCTTACCTGGGTTGAGCTTTAGATGGTGGTTGTCCAACCAGCTCTGGATGTCACTCAGGCAAGCAGAGATGCGGGCTGAAACTTGTGTGTCAGATGGTGGGAATGAGATGAAGAGTTGGGTATCATCAGCGTATCAGTGGTAGGATAGACCATGAGCAGTGATAACAGGGCCAATGGAACGAGTGTAGAGAGAGAAAAGAAGTGGACCTGGGGAACTTCTGTGGCAAGGGGCCGAGGTGTCGATACTGTACCAGCCCAGGCAACCTGGAAGGAGCGACCAGAGAGGTAGGCTGAGTTCAGGGCTGTGCCGCAGATCCCTGCTGCTGACAGGGAGGACAGGAGGATGGAGTGATCCAAAATGTCAAAGGCAGCAGAGAGATCTGGAAAAATGAGGGCAGAGGAGAGGGAGGCTGCTCGTGCAGCATGGAGTGATTCACTGACAGAGAAGAGTGTGGTCTCTGTCAAGTGGCCAGGTCTGAAGCCAGACTGATGGGGGTCTAGCAGGTTGTTCTTAGAAAAGAAAGAAGAAAGTTGATTAGAAGCAACTTGTTCGACTGTTTTAGATAGAAAAGGAAGAGATACCGGGCAGTAGTGCAGGTTAGGCTTTTGTTTAGCAGCGGGGTGATGTGGGCCCTCTTGGAGGATGATGGAAAACAGGCAGAAGACTGGGAGGAGTTCACGAGGGAGGTGACAAATGGGAGGATGTCAGGTGTGATTGTCTGAAGAGGGGATAGGGTCACGGGCACAGGTTGCACAAGTTGCACAGGTTGTCGGGCTCTGGGAGAGCCAGAGTTGAGAAACATCAAGAGTCTGTAAGGGTAGAGAAAGTAGAAAAGGAAGGGATGGGCGTAGAGGGGGGCAGGGGCACAGAGAGGGGGGTGGTGGTTGCAAAGGATCGTCTTTAGACAAAATGTAATATTAGACAAAGGGAAACTGTAAAAACCAATTGAACACACCAAAGGTTCATTGCAGCCAGCTTTGTTAAATCTGAACTTCATATTGAACCATCAGTCCGGCTTCAGACCTGGCCACTCGATGCAGACTGCACTGCACAAGCAACCTCTCTCTCCTCTGTCCTGATCCTTCTTGACCTCTCTGCGGCGTTCAACACGGTCAACCACTCCATCCTCTTAGCCTCCCTGGCATCTACAGGGATCTGTGGCACAGCCTTAGAGTGGATCAAATCCCCCAGGGCTCAGTCCTCGGACCTCTCCTCTTCTCCATCTACATGAGATCCCTTGGCCCCGTTATCTCTGCTCATGGCGTCTCCTATCATTGTTATGCCGATGACACCCAACTCTTTCTCTCCTTCCCCCCATCAGACACACAGGTCTGTACCCGTTTCTCCGCCTGCCTGAGAGACATCCAGAGCTGGATGGGAAACCACCATTTAAAGCTCAACCCAGGTAAGATGGAGGTAATCTTCATCCCTGCTTTAACCTCTCCCTTCTCTGATTTCTCCATCTCACTAGGGGATACCACAGTGACCTCATCCCCTAGTGCAAGAAAACTTGGAGTGGTGATGGACAACAGGCAATCCTTCTCCGAGAACATCACTACGGTGACCCGGGCGTGCTAGTTCTTCCTCTACAACATCCGGAGAATCCGACCCTTTCTCACCACCTGCTCCACTCAGCTCCTTGTTCAAGCAATGGTCCTGTCCCGCCTGGACTATTGCAATTCTCTGCTGGCTGCCTTCCAGCATCTGCCATCAGACCCCTACAACTGATCCAGAATGCTGCCCGTCTGGTATCCAATGTTCACAGACATTCACATGTCACCCCCCTGCTCAGCAACCTCCACTGGCTGCCTTTTATGGCTCGCATCAAATTTAAAACTTTTGTGCTCGCATACCAGGCAGTTAAAGGATCAGCCCCGTATATATTCAATCCCTTATCAAGACCTATACACCAACAAGACCCCTCCGTTCTGCCACTTCGTGCCGTCTGGCGCCTCCCCCTCGCCACACTTGCACTTCCCGCTCACGACTGCTGTCTGTCCTGGTCCCACAGTGGTGGAATGACCTCCCGGTGGATGTCAGAACGGCAGAGTCTCTGACCTCCTTCAAGCGCAGACTGAAGACCCATCTCTTCAGGCTACACCTTTCCCTCCCCAACTCACCACCATGATTAGCCTTAGACTGTAATGGCACTTTTGTATAGATTGTATAGATATTGTTACTTGTATAGGTATTGTTGTTTTTTATTGGCTGCTGTATTGTTGTATTCTAGCTGCCAACTGTGGTATGCTAGTTTGGAAGTTGATTGTACTCTTCAAGGGTTCTGATTTTCTGTATGTTTACACTAGGACTCGGAACTGTACTGTCCTCTCAGGTCCTCTTTGCACTTGTTCTTGTGTTTGATTTGCACTTTGTTGTACGTCGCTCTGGATAAAAGCGTCTGCTAAATGCCATGTAATGTAATGTAATGTAATCAGAGTAAAGTAGTCACCACAAAGTTTATACAAGCCCAGTATACTACAGAAGAGATGAGAAAAAACTTGTTGAATTATATCAGTCAAGAAAGGGTTCCAAAACCATTCCTCTGGCTCTGGGACTCCAGCAAACCACAGTAAAAGGCATTATCGCCAATTGGAGAACACTTGGAACAGTGGTGAAGTCACAAAAGATCCCAGAAGAATGTCCAAAGAAGTGCAGACCTCTTTAGGTGTTGTTTAGCATAGTGGGTGGCCTGTAGCGTAGTGGTTAAGGTACATGACTGGGACCCGCAAGGTCGGTGGTTCGATCCCTGGTGTAGCCACAATAAGATCCGCACAGCCGTTGGGCCCTTGAGCAAGGCCCTTAACCCTGCATTGCTCCAGGGGAGGATTGTCTTCTGCTTAGTCTAATAAACTGTACAACGCTCTGGATAAGAGCATCTGCCAAATGCCATTAATGCATTGTAATGTTTAGGTCAGGCCCCACAAATGGGATTAATGGGAGATGAGTGAAGTGGAAACCACTGACAACCCAGAGTAACATAAATGCTAATCTCATCTAGATATCTAGATGAAAATACTGAGAAATAAAAGGAAATTCTGATCTGTCATCTCATGTACATCTTTTGACCTCAAACATCTTTTGATATCAAATTATAGGAAGCAATTATTGGCACTAAAGTGATGAAACAAGTCACTAAGTTCCAATTACTTTTTCACATGGGTATTATACACTTTATTGGGTATTTATTAGACTTATTTTTTAGATTCATTAAATCTTCTGTTGGCGTAGCCTATCCACTCGTTGAGTGTTCAGAGATGCTCTTCTGCATACCAATTTTGTAATGAGTGGTTGGTTTTTGCAGTACTGTCACCTTCGACCAGTCTGGCCCTCCTCTGACCTCTCTCTTTAGCAATGCATTTCTGCCCACAGAACCGCTGCTCTCTGGATATTTTTTGTTATTCGCACCATTCTCTGCAAACACTAAATCCCAGGAGATCAGCAGTTTCTGAGATACTCAAACCATCCTGTATGGTACCAACAATCATTCCACGGTCAAAGTCACTTAGATCACCCTTCGTCCCCATTCTGACATTTGGTCTGAAAAACAGCTGAACCTCTTGACCGTGTCTGCATGCTTTTATGCATTTAGTTGCTGCCACATGATTGACTAATTAAATATTTGCATTAACAAGCTGGTGTACAGGTCTATCTAATGAAGTGCTCTCTGAATGTAGGTGTCCAATAACATTTCACGACTCGAGTTCCCTTTGTCTAAAGGTCTGAAACAATTCATTGTGACAAATATGCATTAATAGAGGAAATCGGGAAGGGGGAAAAATACTTTTTCACAACAATGTATCTTGTTGTTTGAGAGAGCTTGAACCCCAGGCCTCATAAAATCAACACGTCACTCTGATCTGCCTCTGAGTCTCTTCTCAGAAGGAGATCTGATTCTTTCTCAGTTTATCCCAGCCAAAGAGAATTGGAAACTACAAAGAATTGGGCACCAGCATTCACGAATAATGAGCTGTAGTGTCCACCACTACTTTTGCTTTCAGATAGCCTGCTGCTCCATTCCAACTGTAAGGGGAAACTAATCTGAGGTCAGGGTTTTTGATTTGAGAGGGCTGGCATCTGACTCTGTCCCAGCCATCTCTGGTTTCTCTACACATGGACAAGCACTTCTTAACCCTTTGATGAGTAGTTATAACTCTCTTCTAACTCTCTTGCATTCAGGTACCTGTAATGATTTTTATATCCGGACATATTTGTGATCTCTTCAACCCCAAAGGGTTAAATACCTGTCGCTCTCTTTGAGAATGTTATCTCATTTCTCTCAAACCTGTGTCTTTCTGGCATCTTTCTGTAACTTCTAGCAGATACCTGCTTTGCCCCCCAACAACCAACATTCTCTTGACGGTCTGGTGTAGCTTACAATTTCAACTCCTGATGCAACGCCCTTCCCAAAAATCAAGCCATTTATGTATCAGTAGAGGGAGGATATTACTGCCCTGCCACCTTGGCAAACAGCATTGGGCAGTTCTGCTCTAATTCACAAATCAGCTCTGGATTCCTACGCCAGGGTTTGTGCCATCTTCCAGAGTATCTGGTTTAGCACTGGGGAGCTTAATGTGCGATTCCCTGCCGCTCAACGTTGACAGCAGAGGGGTCAGAAGCTCAGGCAACCCGTGTAGCTGAAACAGCTGATTGACGCGTCTTAATACCCCAGGGCCTGCCAGACTCCTCAACAGTTTTCCTTTGCCAAGAGAAGAAGAAGAAGAATTTATTCTAGTCTTCAGGCACAGAGGGAAATACGCTTCTCCAAATATTAACAGTGTGTCGAAGGAACTTGTCACTGAAACGCATCTGCCTCTAGCTTTTCTCTTTGTTTAATAAATATCTACTGAGAAGAATGCTGTCTAGGTTTATTTAACAGTTTTATGTTCACTTCCATGGACCTGGTTGTTTGTTAGCATTGTAATTACCTGGAAGAAGCTTGGTTGTATTGTTTTTTGATGCAACTTCTCTGAATCTTTATATTTTAATAACTTCTCCTGGCTAAAGAACCAGCTTCCTCCATAATCAGTTTTACTTGTCATTCCTTGATCATTTAGGCTACATAGAGATATGTGAACTACAAGAAAATAGGTGACCTATGGGCTGACAGCTCTGTTCCATTGCTTAGATTTAACTGATAGCAAGTGAACACAAGCTAACATGTTCGCTACAGTTCAGACAATCCACTTTTGGAATGTTCTTGGTTGCTTTTTTACATTTGTAAAACAGTTCCTATGTTATTTGTGACTGGAAAGAGGATTTTTGAACCCCATAATGGGTGAGCTGTCAGTGACTGATTTCAGGCAGTTTTGCCTTCCACAACGAAGCACAGCGATTGATTGATAATCAGGGAGTCACACATACCAAAGGAAGCATAGTAAAGTGTGGTGATAAGGAATATGGTTTGGAATTCGTAAGCTACTGGTTGAAATGTAAGTATAAATGAGGCTCTGAATTCATTCTGGTTGACTTCCAAACCATTACCTATATAAATTGATTTTCAAACATAAATGACAAATGCCCCTAATAATAAACTGCACGGCCAAATGTTTAAAAAAAGTTAAAATTACACATTTTCGGCGCGTAATGTAGGCAGGCCAGCTGCCAAATGGATGTTAAAATTATCTTCCAATATGACCCGATTGTGCAAAGACATACCCCTTCCTTTTTGGACAACATCAGTCGTCACTCAGACTTCGTTGTCTTGGTGACGAATGCGTTATAGGCTGCGCGTTGAACTACCTATGTGTGGCCAGAAAGGTGTGGCGACTGTCAGTAATGAGCTCCGGCGATAGGAGAAATGCGGAGCAGTCTCCCGTCTTATAGATACAGCTGATAACAAAACTGATGTATTTGACGGCATAGATTGGCAAATAGTTTGCTCTACTGCGTGTGTGAGTGAAGCTAGGGCGGAGCGCGCGCGCGTACAGGCGTGCGTAAAACGTTGGTCCATTTGGACACGGTGCATAAATATATTTATGTGCTATATGTTCTCTTCAGATAAAATTAATGTTTGCCTTTTAGTTAATTTTAGTGAAACTTAAGGTCATGTTAGGCTGTGCCCGTGGACAATTGAAATTCTATCTAGTCAACTTAATCTCAGTGACTCAGCGAGGAGGTATAAAAGAGGTGCTGTGAGGTCATTCTAGTTCAGAGTTACCAGATTACAGCAGGATAAAACCCTGATAGTTTTTTTTTATTTTGTTGTATACTGAAAAGACAAAATAATTTATGTTTTCTAGCAGCACTGTCAACGGATGCATCTAAACCATGAAGGTGGTACCGTGTTTCTTTCTCTGCTTATCATGCATGCTGCAATGTATTATGTATTTAGCGTTTCATGAGTGTATTGTATCACAAAGCAGAGTGTATTGACGCTGATTCGTTTTCTTTCAAGGATTTGGATATTACTGATCTCAGTGCCATGGTAGAACACGGCGGCTTGGATATCATGTGCTTGAACAAGCACCGCCACAGTTCATCGTCCTCCTCCACTCCAGAGAAAGAAAATAAAAGGTTTAATAGGTTAAGAGTTAGTTTGACAGAGGACTACCCGAAGAAAAATGCAGAGACTCTCAGCGCTCAGTATGGGACCAATTTACTCCTGTTCGGTGCGGCGCTAATGCTCGCCGTCTCGAACCACGGTCAAGTCGTCAGGGAAGAGCATCTCTTGTCATTTATCACCACCATCATGATTGTGCAGCTCCTGTGGATGCTGTCGTACAGCGTGAGGAGGGACAGGCAGAGCACAAATATGTCAGAAAAGGATGCACACGCTGGCACGAGATGGCTAAGAGGTACAAATCTCTCTGCAATGGCTTTCTGGCGTGCAGAGAAATGCACATTAATACCACAAGTGAGACACGTCGTATGTATCGCAGTTCTTTATGAGTCAGTGAGGAACCGTCACTTCTTTTTTAGCTACTTTAGAGCTGCTACAACGATTTCCAAGGACGAATTTTATGTTGTGATTCCCACCATCAAAGCTATGCAAAGAAACAGTCACAGACAGTTGCGTTTAGGGTATTACAAATATGTATACATGCATATGTTATATTTTGGGGACCCGTGTTATTTGCTGAGAGCTCTATATTGATTTATCTTGTTACAGTTTGTATTTTTCTTTTACTTGATTGGTTTGCAGTGGTCAAAGAAAGTCATGAGTTTTATTTAAATGTAACGAAGAATCTTATCTCAATATGGACTAAATTCGATGCAGTTCACACTAATTGCTTTATCTTTTAGGTGGGATAACGGTTCTAGCGCTGCTTTCCTTGATTATGGATGCTTTTCTTATTGGTCAGTACGTGGGTTATAAGGCATGTGCGTCTGCAGCACAGGCGGTTTATCCCGTCGTCCATACGCTCCACACAATATCACAGGTAAGGACCATTTTTGTGTGCCCTTATCATAATAGGCTTCCTGCTTTCCAGAGAAAAGCATACGCTTTTATGGTTTAGACCAGATGTACTTAAAAAAACGTAGTAGGGTGGTCTCCATTGTGAATAATACCTTCTTTGTTTCCTGGGCAATATCTTGAGCTTCGCAATGGACAACATAATCCTTCCCATTGTTCGTTGTGTTTGAATTTTTTGAAACTTTCAATAGGCTGCATATTTAGCGTTATTATTATCAGTTATATGTCAGATACATTGTCGGCTTATCGATCATTAGGTTTCAGTATTCTAGTCAGGTAATATTGTATCAATAGTTTAAAATGTTTTTGCACGCCATCTTGGTGTAATGAAGTACACGCTATCGTTTTAGGTGCATTTTCTTTGGTTTCACATCAAAGACGTGATCAAGACTTTTGAGACGATTGAGAGGTATTCGTTTTAAAATGCAAATTTAGTAGGCTAAATATGTGAAAAATACATTGGATTAGATGTAGGATTTATTTTATTTACAAAAAAGTTTTCAATGTTTACAGCTAAATGAACTATTTTGCATGCATAGTTTACTACATCCAAATACCAATTCCTTAATTTAGGAAAGTTAAGGCAGTATTTCAAAGTCTCAAATATTTAAAAGTAGTTTATTACGTCCATTTATTTCGAATAATAATCATGAATTTACTCGTATTAGTCAAAGTGAATTACAGACCAAGCTCAACATCGTTTCTTTGTGTTTTGTTGAAACTGTTACCCTCAGGTTTGGTGTCATCCACGCAGTCTTTACCAATCTGCTCCTGTGGTGTAACGGCATCATGTCCGAGTCCGAGCACTACATGAACGCCCACAGAAAAAAGCTTTCTGCGCTGGATATGAACCACACAGAAGGTAAAGCGTACGACTGAGCATCATTTGTAATGAAATAAAAGGACAATGGCTCACTTGAAGACATGCTTTATTGGATCATGGGGGGTGGGGGGTCTCGACAGCTCTTGTTTGTGTGGAACCCTTCTCTTGGGTTTCATGCGACACACAGTTGCTCGCCTTTTCTTTCAACCTCAAATGGATTTATCTGAGCAGATTTGTGGCGAGAGATCCCTAGGGTGCTGCAATTACAGTAACTGATACAGCCAGCCAGCACGGTTCTATCATTTCCTCATATCCGGCTGCTCTGTTCTTTTAATTAAAGGGAGCAGGTGTAGGGGACCGAGACCGCCTATAGAGGGCACTGTTCCAAGGCAGTGTTGACAGGAAAGAATACCTTTTAAAAGCGTTTGTTTTGTGGGGATTTGGTTTAAATAGCGCTGAACGCATGCTACCTGTCTCAGATGCCTCTTATCTGCCGGTTACTAATGACGAAATCGTTTTTGGTGTTAAATTTGCTCTTTGTTTATTGAGACAGCTACGATAAAAGTTGTTTTAATTTGCTGTGTCAAGCCATCTCTAACAGCAATGCTCTGTAGACTGTGACAAAGGGGTTGTCTGTATCTGCTAGGTTTTGTATTAATTTGGAAAAGGGCCATTATAAATTAGACACATAAGTAGGGCCAACAGTTTGTCTCTACCATGTGACCTGCATGGATTTAAACTTGTATTTCTATGTTTATCCTCCAGGGGTCCCCATAAGCAATCCAACAGCACAGTCAAGTTTTTGAGATATTTATAAAAAAAACAGTTAGTTGATATAAGGAGAGTCAGGAGGGAAAGTGAACATGGATCTTAAAGCCAGTGGTCCTTACTCCTGGTCCTGGAGTGCTGCTGGCTTTCATTCTTATTCAGCATTTGAGTAGCATAGCAACTGATCAGTTAAAGCAGTTGAGTACACAGTTATTTCAGGTCACCTGTTTTTTTTAGTCTGAATCGGTCGTTGATCTTAAGGAAAAAACAAAAAGCAGCAGACTCTGTGGCTCTCCAGGACCAGGATTGCATATCACTGCAGTAAAAAGAACAATGCATCCATATAAAGCTGGGGTGTCTTATCTGAATAGGACCGGTGTGGGTGCAGGTTTTTGTTATAGCCCAGCATTAAGACACCTGATTCTACTTTAGATCTTCATTGAAGACCATAAATAATTAGTTGAATCATGAATTTATTTTTATGTAACTTTTTTGTGCAATTAAATGTTTTATAACTGCTCACATTTTGGCATTTCCTGCTGCTTTTAACAAAACCAATCATACCCCCGTACAACATTTAACAACACTGCTGAATTTAACGCAGGGGTGTCACTTGTAAACATCACTTGTAAAAGATGATGTCAACCATCATCTGTGCTTAATTTGTGACAAATACTTCATGACTTTTTGAATAATGAGGTGGTGCAACTGGGATACTCATTTCAGAAGGGGCTTGACAAAGAAGCTCTCACAACCTTTTTGATCACTGAGGTATTGATGCCTTGTAGTTAAATGATTAGGGGAGTTGGCTTGTAACTGGCAGGCTGTGGCTTTGTTTCCCAGCTGAGGTGTTGCTATTGTCCCCTTGAGCCAAGTATTAACTTCAGTATATTTTTCAGACTGCTTCAGTAAAATATATAGATGCATAAATGGATTGTATGTTTAAACAGAACCTGTGTAAGCCACCTACCATGTAAAGGATCTGCCTAGCTCTGAACATGGTCATTACTGCTCAGTTATGACACCCTGAGAATAACTGTCAATTTACAAAAAATGGAGAGTCAGATTTTGATATGTTGATTGTCAACATTTATTGGGCTGATTGGTCATATCATTGTTGTGGATTATCATAAACTGCTTACAAAATATAAAGAAACAATATGAATTAACAATCCATCTAGTTATGTTTTATGATGCAGAAGAATGGCATGAATGCTTACATTAACAATGAAAAATGATTTATAAACTAAATTATTTGATATAAATCACAAGTCATACTTTTTTATTTCTGTGGCAGATATAGCCAGGAATCTGTTGCAAACAAGTTAGCAAGAATTTCAGAAGCCTGTCTTACCATTCTAATGACCCATCAAAGTTAAATAAGCATTTATTTCTTTCTAGATGACATTTTTCTTTTCTTATACATTTTTCATTTGTGAGGCTTGTGAGTTCTTTTTTATGTTACATTGATTTAGCAGATGCTCTTATTCACAGCAACGTACAATACTTGCATTTGGTGGGTTATTCCTTTGTTGTTGTTCAAAGTCTGATGCAAAAATGGAACAAATACACAGTTACACATACATAAGAAAAGACTGAAACACCATTGTTTGTTATTTGTCAACAGTTAACTCTTGGCTCCTAAAATCAAAATTCAAAGAGTTCATTCAACTCTTAAGAGTTCATTTGAGTCCAAGAAGAATCAAACATAATCTATCAGATTAAAACTCTGTCAAAGTTGATTTAATGGCAGAAACATTACTGTGCTCTTTTCTCAGTGGAAAACATATCGGAGTGCAATTGCTCCACCAGCGCCTGCTCCATGTTCTCTAACAGCCTATACTACCTGCACCCCTTCAACATCGAGTACCACATCCTGGTCTCCGCCATGCTCTTTGTCATGTGGAAGAACATCGGTCGCACCATCGAGCCCCTGCACAACAGGAAGAGGCCGGTGACCAGGAACACAGGCCTGATTTTAGGCCCCATCCTGGGGCTGGTGGCGCTGACCGGCACCATCACTGTCCTGGTGGTCTATACTGTCAAGTTCAAGGAGCCGTCGGAGAGCCACGGGGGACCTGAGAACACCATGTTCTACAGCCACGGGATCATCATGCTGGCCTGCATGTGCACGGCGGGAAGCCTGGGCCTGGTGCTCTACAGGTTGGACAACCGGCCCCTGGACGCCTCCAAGAACCCTTCGCGGCAGCTGGACACGGAGCTCCTGTGTGGCTCCTCCGTGGGCGGCTGGCTCATGTCCTGGTGCAGCATGGTGGCAGTGGTGGCCAAAGGCGTCCCTGGCTACAGCTGGACCATTTTCCTGTTCTCCCTCCTGCTGGTCCTGGAGAAGTACGTCCAGAACCTGTTCATCATCGAGTCGCTGTACCGCGAGCAGGAGGTGACGAACCCTCTCTCTACTCCAGAGGTCTTCACCGTCTCCACGCCCACCCACGACCTCCCCTCCAACGGCATCGTCAACCGGGCCTACGTCAACCAGGACGGCGGCTGCGAGAACGGGCGGTCGCACGGCTGCCCTCCGGAGCGCCCCGATTTCTCACTCTCCGCGCTGGCCAGCAGGGCGGAGACACTGAGCATGAAGAGGCAGGTTCTGAAGAATATCGCAGTGTTCCTCTTCCTCTGCAACATCTCTGTAAGCTCCTCGTGCACTAATAGCAATATTATACCGTGATATACCAAGGTTTGTTGTTATGAGACACACACAATCTGATTTTGATACAGAGATATGACATTACATTGCAATCAGCTTTATAAATGAAAAAAACTGTTTCCACCATTTTGTTTTTACAAAAATTCATTTTTAATCATTACATTCATGGGTTATCCTCACTCTAGTATATGGACTTTTATAAACTAAAAGAGGAAAGAATGACGCATTATTAGGACAAACCGAAAATAATTTTCTACTCATGCGCTTGATTGTTTTTTTTTTCCATCTCTTTCTCTGTCTCTGTAGCTGTGGCTGCTATCAGCCTTTGGCTGCCGGCCCCAATATGATAGCAGTTTGGAGCAGGAGACCTTTGGATTTGCCATTTGGACCACGGTGCTGAACTTTGCCATGCCCCTCAACCTCTTCTACCGCATGCACTCTGTGGCCTCCCTCTTCGAAGTGTTCCGGAAAGTGTGACTGAAGAACAACTGCTAATAGAAACAAATATAAACGCTCGCACACTGACTGTGAGCAGGTTCCACAAAGTACGATTGTAATGGTGATCAATAATCCAGAATGAGGTTGGTTTAGTCGTGTTGTCTATGATCAATAAAAACACAAGGCGCTAGTGGTGTATTACTTGAATTCATCACTCTCTTTTTTATCATCACTCATAATTGTAGGTTCTTTACGATTTCTAAATGGCTGTATCCTTTCACAAAGAGGAGTATACTGTGTTGCACAAATGCATTGATTATTTAATGTTGTATCTCAAAAAAGTGCCGAATATAGAAAATTAGATTTGTAAGGTAAAAGCCTTAAAACATAATAATTTTATACATATATTTTGTTTATGTATGCATATGTTATGGATGATGTTCTCACAAACATGTTACTCGATAGATTACATATCAATGTGATATGTAGAATCTGTAGAATTGCGATGTAATTTTACTTTGTCTCCGATGAACTGTTGTCTTATTATTGATTTCCTGGGGGGGTATTTCACAAAGAGTTAGCTGGATAAGTGAGCTGAGTAAGACCCGGAACAACTCTCCTACTTCAATCCATATTCCAGATTTGGGAGGGTTCCAGGTTTTACAGAAAGTATTTAGCCAGCTAACTCAGTATTTCTGTTAAGGAGAAGATTAAATGCATATCATGTTCTCAAAATAATCATTTTTAATTATAAAGAGGATTTGCCTTGTTGCCTCTTCTTGAGAGTTCTGCACACTTCAGAAATGAAGTGTGTTTGCTGATGAACAACAGGTCTGATTTAGAAGAGCCGTTCCAGGAAATGATGTTCTCATTTTTGCCTGCACTGAGGTTAGCAGCTCTGCTTTCCTCTGCTGAAATTTTATCCTGACGCACATGGAATGTAGTGCTCTATGTTGTAAATATTTAGACTTTTTGGAAAGTATAATGATAAATATACACTCACTGAGCACTTTATTAGGTATTCTGCATACCACTCTTGTAATGTGTGGTTTTTTATTTATTTTACTGTCACCTTCCTGTCAGCTTCGACCAGTCTGGCCCTTTTCTGTTGACCTTTCTGTTTTTCACGCCATTCTAAAGTAAAGTCTAGAGACTGTTGTGTGTGTGAAAATCCCAGGAGATCAGCAAACTAAAAACTAAAAACTAAAACCAACACGTCTGCCAATCATGCCACGGTCAATATCTAATTTTTTCCTATTTTGATGGTTGATGTGAACATTAACTGAGGCTCCTGACCCATATCTGCGTGATTTTATGCTGCCACTGCTGCCACACGATTGGCTGATTAGATAATCACATAAATAAATTGGTAGTTCATAATAGTGCTCAGTGAGTGTATTTCACTACAACATTTAAGTCATATATGTTACATTATCTGGAAGAACCAATCATTTGTATATTTGCCCATATATTCATTGTGAAGCATTACAATATTGTTTGTTTTCTTGAGGATATATATTCGAATTTAAATATTGACAGTATATTCTGTTTTCATGAGGTTATGCTCCCGGTCTGGGTTTACATCAGTTTTCGAGCCCCTACCTTGTAAGAATGGTTACTGACCCTGGAACAGAAAGTTCCAGAAGCAGAAAGGGCATGTCGACTGGCATGCCAGTCTGGACAGAGCATCAGGGAAGTTCATATTTGTGCAACTCAGTGGCCAGGCTTCTGTGGGAAGTCCTCTCCCTGAGAAAATGCACAAAGGGGGTATGGTTTTAGTAGTTTAAACATGAAATAATATAATGCAATTCATGATTTATAGGGGCTTACATGTACTCTAGGTAAGATTTCTGTGTTAAAACATTGTTACAAGACCATTGTAAATCCCTTCCTATCATTGAAAAAGGGTCACTGACATGTTGACTCACCCTCTGCCTGTGTTTATAGTCCTTAAATTCAGGTTTCAAAATCTACAGTTGATGGACCAACCCTCTGTCTATACTCTGTCCAAAACATTGTATAGCTGTACAATAATTCAGACTGAAATAATTCATTGGTTGAAAATTGGTTGAAAACAGCCAGTGGCATGGGGGCGGGGTTTCAACATCAGTGTGTTCACAGAGAAGGGGAGGGATAAACAGAGTGGTTTGAGAGTGTTTGTTGCTGCAATTCCTCTCTTGACCGTTAGAATTGACCTATTGTACCTTTAAATATGAAAATATATCTGGTAATGTATGTATTTTTATCCTGAGCCTTCAACGTGGTGCTAATATAGATTACACATGTCTGAGTGCCATTGATTCCTCTTTAAAATGAAATTAGTGATGCTCCTTGGTTCATACCTGGTTGTGTGTGGGCCTGTTGCAGTCATATAGACCCTGTTAGTGTTGAATAAATGCTGGCATTTTTACATTTAATTTCATTTAGCTTTTATCCAAAGCGACGTACAAAACTATGGACTGCTCAGTTTGTTATTGGCTGTTGTGTGCAATGAAAACCCAGGGAGAATTTTTCAGGGGGTAAACATGTTGACTGGAGATTGGATCAGGCTGCCCCCAGGGGTGCCTCACTTGACCCTGACGGCCCCCCCTCTGTAGCGGATTTCCTACGCTTATCTTTATACGCACCTACAAATGTAATTAATACGTAGTTTTTTTCAGTCTCCGTCTTCCTCCCCTGGTTCCATTCACAGCTGAAACCTGAGCTTGGGATTTTCTTTAACCCCCCCGACCCCCCCCCCCCCCCCTTTCTGTGCTTCACTCTGAATGCTGTTTCTACACCCCCCCCCCACCCCCCCCCCCCCAATGCTATGCAAAATGGTGACTAGGATTTCTTATTTTCTTAATCATTTGTTTTGCCTTGTGATTGTTTTTCCTATTTCAGTACCTGGGCTTAGGTTTCTGATAAAACAAAACCCCTCAAACCGCAAACTCAACCGCAAATTCTTCTGTTTGCATAGCTCTTTGTACTTCAATTTTAATAAGGCAATTGACTATTAGACTCAGCCATCTCTGTTCAACTAAAATAATGATTGTTTTAAATTATATACTACATAATGGCCCAAAGAAAGTACTATGTTATTAAGTCTATTTTTTAGTTGAAATGTACTTTTTTATGCTGAAAGCAACAAAGTTCTCATTTATCTGATGACTGGAAATTTTGTTATTGGTAATATCGGAGACCATATTTGTTGTGTGATTAACAACTTAACCAACTGGCAATGCAGTGGGTTTGTGGGCTGTCAAACAGATGTGAACCTGAAATAAAAATTCACAGAGACCTGAAATGAGCTTATTTATATCAAAAGGAAATGTTATTTCCCTGTTTTTCAATTTGGGAAAAGTTGATAACAAAAGGTAACATCTGTATCTTGTGGTTGATTGCACAAGGTGTAAAATTGAATCATTGGTTGAAGACATGTCCGAAAATGTCGCTGTGTACCATTTCAGCGCAGTCTGGCTCACCAGCTTTGGTACTTTAACCCTCCTATCATGTTTGGGGTCACTCAGTATTTGACATCTCTTACAAACCAGTTAACCCTCTTTTTATATTGATACTATGATTTTTGTAATTTGGTGTTATTAAATAGTAAAAATGCAACCTGTACCAACTTGGAATACAAATGTGTTGTGCAGTGTTACGTTGACCCTCTGTAACTGTATAAAATGTCAGAAAATATACAGCCTTTTTTTTTTTTTTTCAGATTTCTTTGTGAATGATTCTGGTGTTTATTTCCATTGTTGGGCTCAATTTCACACCAAATATAAAACCGGTCGTAAAATCTGAACATAATAGGAGGGTTTAAAAATAATTATGACAGAATGCACAGTAGGGCATGTTTGTTTACATCTTCCTCTGGCATTATAAAACAATGATCTTGCCTCTTGGCAACCATATTAGAAAGGGGCTGCTTGAAATACCTAAATCTGACTTTCGTCTGAGAGATTTACTAGTACTCACCAGCATGTGAGATACTCTCTTAAAAAGTGGAGACAATTTTTTTTTTGTTAATTGCCAAGTTTCAAGATGAAAAGCATTCAAAATGTGCCAGGTGGCATCATATTCTGTGCAAGCAAACTGTGCCATGTATTCTACTTTTTAATAAACTGAAATGATTGTAAACCGTCAGGTGTTTCACTGCTCCTGTTTCACTCTTGTAAAAGACAGCATTGTAGTATTATGATTTGGGACCTGGCTGAGGAACCCCACAGGTTGCAGGGTTGATTCCCTGGTAGAACACTGCCATTGTACCCTTGAGTGAGGTATTTAACCTAAATTGCTTCAGTATAAACTCAGTGACCACTATATAAGGAATATTTTCATGGTTTCATGTGTTGCGTATTCCGCATACCACTGTTGTAATGCATGCCTATTTTTACATTACAGTACATTATAAGCGTTTAGCAGATGCTCTTATCCTGAGCGACGTACAATGAAGTGAAAATTGAATGCGGGGACAAGTGCGATGAGGCCCCCCAAGGAAAGTACGATTCCGAGTCCTAGCGTGACCACACAGATACAATTTGAACCCTTGAAGAATACATCAACTTACCAACTTCCCAACTAGCATACCACGTTTGGCAGCTAGAATACCCCAAGTACAACAATAACTACATATAATTGCTATTATAATCTATGGCATACAAGATACTATGACAATATTTGAGTTACTGTCACCTTTAGGTATCTTGAACCAGGCTGGCCATTCTCTTCTGACATCATCTCTCATTAACATGCTGATTTTACCTATAGAACTGTCGCTCACTGGATGTTTGTCATTCTTTGCACCATTCTCTGTAAACTCTATAGACTGTTGTGCGTGGAAAATCCCATGAGCTGACCAGTTTCTGGACCCAAAATCATTCCACTGTCAAAGTCACTTAGGTCATCTTTCTTCTCCGTTCTGTTGTTTGATCTGAACAACTGAACCACTTGACCATGTCTGCATTGATTTGCTGCCACGTGATTGGCTGATTAGATATTTGCATTCATGAGATGGTGTGCAGGTCTACTTACAACGTGGTCACTGAGTGAATATCCACCTGTATAAATGTATATGCAAAAATGCAGAAGTTGCATAAGACACTTTTGATAAGTGTCTGCAAAATGCTAAAATGCTAAAACAAAAAAAAGGTTCCTTCTCATGATCAAAAGAAACATGAATATATCTTCTCATGCACATGTTTACTTACAGTACATTTAGGAATAAGGACCCAACTACATCAACAAGTCAACAGACTTGCTTTACACATTACACCGCCAACATAAAATAGTTTTTTTTTTATATAAGCTGTAATTTCATAATTTGAGTCACCAGCTGAGTTAATAATTATATTTCCAAAGTTTATTGCAAATTACTCACATCTAGCCTCCAGCTGGTTTGATTGAATATTACCATGAATAATGCCATAGATCTAAGTGTCATTAATTTGCATAAAATGGCACACATGGAATTTCAATTAAAAATCTGTTATTAAATAACTGCTTCTTTGGAAGAATTCTGTCAATATCTTGAAGGGAGCAGAGACTTAAATTAGAGTATACTACCTCAGCCCTCTGTAGGAAAAATATTTATAGTATACATTTTTCTTAAACAGAGCAAATAAAAATGTTGAACTTTAAAACTGAAAATGGTAAAAAAAAAAAATACTTTTAAAAAAACTGGAGAAAATAGACCTTCAAAACCCAAACACCAAACTCTCAGTTGTCAACAGGCAGGTGCCATAAGTGTGGTATGGTCTGCATTTATATAGCACCTCTATCCAAAGTGTTGTACACTTAATGCTTCTCATTCACCCATTCACACAAACACACACAACACACTCACACACCAACGGCGATTGGCACATTGAAAACGTTGTCAAATGCCTGAATGAATTCCCCCCCATAAAACTCCTGAACCGCCCCCCCCCCCCCCCCCCATCTTCAATTTACTCCTGTATAAATTTCCCTGAATTTTCCTCCTATCACACCTTTTACAATCTCCCATCTATCATCTACTCCCATACATTTTTACTGTAAAACATCCCCAATTATTTATTTTGGAAACCCTGCAAAGAACGGCAGCATGGGTGAACCAATGGTGAGGTCAGAATTACTCAAACTTTACAGAAGTTTGCAGCACAACACTCATTCTTTTTTTTTTTTTTCGCATTCCCTGAGATGGGGATGACTGCCCTCTGCTGTTTGCACTGAAGTAACTGAGTCTGGAGTTACTGAAGGTGGGCCTGTCTGTCACAGTCTTGCCTGAGGCACGGTGTCTACTTGTATAACCAAGGGCAGAGAATGTGTTCACAAATTTACACTTACCTTGGCAGATGCTCTTACCCGGATTAATTTACAAAAGTGCTTTGAATTTCAGTACAGCTTTGCATGTACAGTCAGGTGCAGTTTTATTGGCACCCTTCATAATTATGTGCTGAAATACTGAACAATACCGTTATTTGCATAAACTTTATTTGCATAAACCTTCCTAACATGTGTAGTGTAGTGTGTGCTTTATTAATGATTAAATGGATTCAACCAACATCTTACATTTTTCCGATATCATTTTTTAACCCAAAAAAAAAAGAATATTAATTTATTAATTTAATTTATGATAAAGTTAAAATAAAGTTATTTCAAGATTATTGATATCCTTGCGCTTGTAGAATTACCTCTTCAGTTCAGACCACTGGCTTTCAATGGAATTTAAGTCTGCCTTTGCAGTACATGGAACTTGTTTTTACTTGACCCTTTTTGTATAGATTTTTGTGTATGTTTAGGGTCATTGTCTTGCTGGAATGTGCACCTACGACTAAGTCTCAGCCTCTTAGCAGAGAAAACCAGATTGTCTGCCAACATTTCTTGGTACTTTGTTGAATCCATTATGCCATTGATCTTAAATAGTGCCCCAGGAACACTGGCAGCAAAAAATAATCACTCTCCAAATCATAATTGACCCACCTCAATATTTGACAGGTAAGAGCTTCTGCATTCCTCTTTTACCACCAAACATGTCGATGGTGTGTGGTGGTTGTTTTTGAGACTTTGACCCCAAGATTCAACCAATCTCTGTTAACCAGACCATCTATCTCTTAAACCGTAATCTTGGGTTTGTTATGGCATCCCTAACCATCATTCTCTTCTGTGGGGACAACATGCACTTGCATCCAAGTTTGCCATCCAATCATTCCATATGTTTAACATTTTTGGATTATTGCCCTTTTTTTATTGTATTTTTAACCACTGTTTATGCATATTTTTTTTCCCATTGTCAAACTTGTGGAGATACATTACCAAGTGGAAGATATGTAGGATGTCAGTGTACCTGACTCATTATTTCATATGCCAGAATGCTAGAATTGGGATACTTGGTTGATATAAAACCTCCACTTAGTAGGTGGGGGAGGCTGGTCATTCTTTAAAATGCGAGTAGAAAGAGACAATGTCTGCCAATTTACTTCCAAGGGAAGAAATATGTGTTTTCTATTTGTGCAGATGAACTTTCTTTTATTTTTCAGCACCATGGATAGTTCCAGGAGTGGAACTCTGGGAAAGAATGGTATTGATTTGGGATCTTTTTGCCATATTCATAAAGTTTGTACAGTTTAGCTGAAATTTCATTTGACATGGGATTTCAGTTACTTAAGGATTATTTGATTTAATCACATAAATAAATGTAACTATACTTTTTTATAAAAAGCACATAGGTATTTTGTGTTATTCAAGTTTGGCAAAGTGACTAAGTATCTGTATTTCCATTCTTTTTATGTAATTTAAAGGTCAGCTGCAAATCTCCGAAGATGGCAAAGCATAAAGACCCATTGTTAATGTAGGCCACAATGAAAGGCAGATTCATTTTTGAAAGGATCATCACTTTCGCACAATGGGAGGCGCCCCAGGTCTAAGGCTCAGGCCAAAAACAGATAACTTTTCACATTTCAAAGCAAGATTAAGTAGGCAGACCAGTTTCTTTGACAATGGATGATACAATGGGTGTGTGAAGGAATGTCTGAATAGACTGGATGGGCCCATGGTTTTAGATCAGTCTGATAAGTCTGTGAGGTTTATTAGACTTTAATGTTTGCCAGAGTAGTTAAAGACAAAATAGGATGGAGCAGTACAACTGGCAGATGAAGTCAACAGGAAACGCAAGGGCAGGGACAGCATTGTCTATAGTGTTGATAAGATGATTAGGAACAAAAAACATTAACCACAAACAACAGAGGGAGGAAACGTATCAACTGATGAGTCACAGATAAATTATGCCGTGATTGAGCAATGTTATTGAAATGAGGTTGATACAGTACGTAGAAACAGATTATGATATCATAAAGAACGTAAGAGTGGCTTGGAGGATATGAGTGCTGATGGTCTATCCAACTTTTGGTATCAATATTTTTTTGGTAACCATTTCTTTAGGGGGAAAATGTTTAAAAGACCAACTCCAGCTCGGTATCAACACTTTGTTTCAGTGAGACCACTGGAGGATGATAAACAGAGGGGTTTTATTTTATAAGCTTGTGTTTATATTTGCTTTTGCAATTATAGGATTCATAGCAACACACTTTGCCAAAGCGTAACTCACTGGGTAGGTGGTGCATATAACCTGCAGAAGCTATAAGCGATATGAATATGTGATGATTGTACTCAAATAAAAAAATAAGAACTGTAATCAATAACTTGGTTATGAGGTCTGATTAAATTCCAACTCCAAGCAGACAAATCGATCTTACAGTGGCTCACAAACGGCAAGAGAGATTGAGCCCATTAACCTTGAAGTAAAACAGATCTCTATACTATGGTGGACCCATACCAACAACATCTACTTCCCTGCATACAGAGAAGATTTTTCAACTCAGATACAATGTAATTATAGTTGGCTGAGCAGTTTATCTAACGTGATTAAGGAGGAGGGTCTTCAGCGTAAAGCACTAGTTGGTGAAATATTAGCTATTCAACTTCTTTCAGTGAATCATTAATCCTTTGAGAAAGCAGCACCAGAAATGCTTGACAACCAACCTGAGGCTTGACTGGAGGCTTGGGCACTAGAGGCTAAGTTACATGACTAAGACGGTTGGTGGTTCAAGCCATGGTATAGCCATGATAAGATCTGTTGGATCATTGAGCAAGGCCCCTAGCCCTGCATTGCTCCTCAGGGGATTGTCCCCTGCTTTGTCAAATCGACTGTTAGTCGCTTTGGCCTACAGGGCGGCCTGTAGCGTAGTGGTTAAGGTACATGACTGGGACCCGCAAGGCCGGTGGTTCGATCCCTGGTGCAGCCCCAATACGATCCGCATAGCCGTGGGCCCTTGAGCAAGGCCCTCAACCCTGCATTGCTCCAGGGGAGGACTGTCTCCTGCTTAGTCTAATCAACTGTATGTCACTCTGGATAAGAGCAAATGGCAATAATGTAATGTAATGTAATGTAATGCATGGGTTAAATAACTGTGATGTTAGTCTAAACATGAAAGATCTACACCAGTTTTTCCCAAAGCCGGTTTTTGTTCCAACCACAATTGCAATCTCAGAATTTTAACAAGCAGTTAGTTTTTTTAAATTATGTGCTACTGATGTATTTCAATGGATTATTTCCCCTTTAAACCACATTATGTCAGATATGGCCAGGGATAATACAATTCCCATGTTCATATTGTGCTTATTGTGCAAGTAATTACATAAAAAAGGCAGATGCCCTTACATAAGTAATTATGTAAGCCCTCCCCCCCCCCCCCCGATCTATAAGGAATGCAGCACTTATGTGTCTCATGTTATTCAAGTTTTAGAAAATAACAGGCAGCTCTGTTCTCACCATCTCTGTTCATCTTTATATTTTATTTTACTCATGGTTACGTAAGCTGTAAGTCTCCAAAGATGCCATAACACAATGAACCATTGTAAATGTAGTTCAGTAATCAAAGCCCGGTTAATTTTTCAATGGATTAGCACATAAGCACAATAAGGAAGACCCAGGTATAGGGTTCAGCCTGAAAATTGAGAACCTTTCAAATGTCAAAGAGTAAGAATAAGTAGGCAGACCAGTTTCTTTTACAATGGATAAAAGAGCTGTAAAGCAAGGGCCATCAGTCTTGGAATGAGGAAAGAATCCCAACTAACAGCTACAAAAGTATAGCAGTTTTTAGGAATAAGCAAAAAATACCATTCCTAAACCCGAATAACATTCATTTAACTTTCAATAAGTGAATTAAATCCCATATAAAATCCAATTTCAGTTCTGTACAAACTCTTCCATCAGAACTGCTGCATTCTGTATAGCCATTATATGTTAGAAATCCTCCCTCAAAATGTTTTATAGTCATCTTGCCTCTGTGTCAAGTTGAGAGGTAATTTGAAGTCACACTTTGAAGTACTAGGATTGCACAATTGCGACAGGAGCAGGCTAAATGCTGATCAAGTTAGATGTTTAGTCCTGAAGAACACATTAGAAACAACCAGGACACCATGGGATAAGTGTCTTCACAGGTACCTGATGGGGGAAGCAGAGTGTCAGTAGCACAATTGGGAGCAATTTGTGACTAGTTAGTTTGGGCACTTGCTCTCTCCTTACAGACACATTCTGGTTTCTGTTTAGGCGTTGACCGCTTTTTTTGTTTGTTACTTTCTGGTTTACTCCATTCAACACAGCTTTTCCACACTCTCCACACATCCACTCACCAACACTGCTGATGACACTTACTTTCACACCCCACAGTTATCTTTATGTTATAAAAAAATAATTTCAACTTGATTTCTAAATGCCTTTGTGTCTATCTCCCTTTTCGCCACGGCTGTTGATCCTGGTTGTGACAAGCTGAGAGCTCATTACATTACATTAATGCCATTTGGCAGACACTCCTAAAATTTCCCTCGGGATGAATAAAGTATCTATCTATCTATCTATCTCTTATCCAGAGCGACGTACAGTTGATTAGACAAAGCAGGAGAAAATCCTCCCGTGGAGCAATGCAGGGTTAAGGGCCCAACGGCTGTGCAGATCTTATTGTGGCGGGACCGGGAATTGAACCACCGACCTTGCAGGTCCCAGTCAGGTACCTTAACCACTACGCTTCAGGCCGCCCTCAAGCTCATCTGCTTGTAACCATTGCCATTTTGTCAGTTTGTGACCAATTATCACATTGGTTCTGGCAAGCTTTAGTTTTTGGCATATTTGTTTGCATTGACTGGCACTGGTAGTTCCTGTTTTTCTTGATTTTGCATGGGATCTGGCCTGCACATTGAAGAGAGTAGGTCATTAGTTTCTGGCGTCCTTCATGCATACTCTGCATGGTTTCTTGGTCTGTGAGTACTGCTGGTGTGGCTGGTGGATTGAGCAGATGCGTCTGCCAAATGGCAATAATGTAATGTAATGTAATGTAATGTAATGTAATGTAATGAATGTTGGCAGAATATTGGGAGCACCAGGAAAACATGGAAAACTTGGGCTAAACTTTCAGCAATAGACTTCCTAGATGTCAATTGAAATGTCTGGGGTGTGTCCCAATACATTAAAAAATGCCTCCTCCTTACCTTCACTCGTCTCCTCCTATTCTGAGGTATGGGGGTGGGGGGGACTCATGGAAAACTGCCCCAAAGAAAAGTGACCCCATTATTGGGAAATTACCTACATATTGTAGCATAGAAAAATGACCTGTGCATTGTAATGTTGGTGTTTTGGGGTCACTTGTTCATAACTCATACTTGAAAACCAGTATGAGTTATGACAAGAACTATTGTGCGAGAAGAAAGCTCCTGCAGCAGGCTCTAAACACATAACACTGATTTTGAAACCATGATAGCTTGCAGAGAGCCACTTTGGAAACCTTAACCAACAAAGGGGGTGAAAACTTGCATCAATCAGCTGGTTGGAGATAAATGATGGTGTGAGTTGAGGGCTGTCAAGGAATAATGTTAATGTGAACTCAGATGCAGAAAAAAAAAATGCTGAAATAGATAATGATGCATGGCGGCACAGATGGTGCAGTGGGTAGCACTGCCGCCTCACAGCAGCGGAGGTCCTGGGTTTGAATCCCCGTCGGCCGGGGCCTCTCTGTGTGGAGTTTGCATGTTCTCCCCGTGTCTGCGTGGGTTTCCTCCGGGTACTCCGGTTTCCTCCCACAGCCCAGAGACATGCAGATCAGGCTGATTGGAGAGTCTAAATTGCCCATAGGTATGTGTGTATGAGTGTGTGAGTGTGTGAGTGTGTGTGAGTGTGTGAGTGTGTGTGAGTGTGTGAGTGTGTGTGAGTGTGTGTGAGTGTGTGAGTGTGTGTGAGTGTGTGTGAGTGTGTGAGTGTGTGTGAGTGTGTGAGTGTGTGAGTGTGTGTGAGTGTGTGTGAGTGTGTGTGAGTGTGTGTGAGTGTGTGTGAGTGTGTGAGTGTGTGTGAGTGTGTGAGTGTGTGTGAGTGTGTGAGTGTGTGAGTGTATGAGTGTATGAGTGTGTGAGTGAATGGTGTGTGTGCGCCCTGCGATGGACTGGCGACCTGTCATTTCGCCCAATGTATGCTGGGATAGGCTCCAGCCCCCCTGCGACTCTGTTCAGGATAAGCGGGTTAGGATAATGAATGAATGAATGAATGATTATGATGCCATCATACAAATGTGTGAGCAGAGAAGCTATAAACGGCTGTTGAGATGGGGCTTCCAATTGTTGGTTTCCAGCTGACCATCAACACTTTCCTTGAGTAAGACTATAGAGAATGAGAAACAGTGGGGTTTTATTTTATAGGTTTATGTTTATATTTGCTTAGTGGTTATATGATGCATAGTAACATGCTTAGTTAAAGATTCACCAACTGGGCAAGTGGCGCATATAACCTGTTGACGCTATAAACCACATCTTAGCTACCTACTTGTGAATGTGAGATTATTGTACTGAAATAAACGTATCTTTAATCAAATAACTGGTTGAGATGTTTGTTTAAATTCTTACTAAACATTCATAGATAAATCACAAAAGATCACAATTAGAGATTGAGCCCATTAATCATTCATTAAAGCTCTCATCTACACTCACCAAGCACTTTATTAGGAACACTTTATTACAACTACTTATTCATGCGATTATCTAAACAGCCAATTTTGTGGCAGCAGTGCAATGTATGGAATCATGTAGATACGGTTCAGGAGCATCAGTTAATGTTCACATCAACCATCACAATGGGGAAAAAATGTGATCTAAGTGACTTTGACCATGCAATGGTAGTTGGTGGCAGACAGGGTGGTTTGAGTATCTCAGAAATGGCTGATCTCCTGGGATTTTCACGGACAACAGTCCCTAGTATTTGCAGAGAATTGTGAAACACCTTGTTAACTAGAGATGTCAGAGGAGAATGTTCAGACAGGTCAAAGCTGACAGGAGGGTGACAGTAACACAAATAACCACACATTACAACAGTTGCGTGCAGAAGACACGTACATGCTTGGGTGGGCCTACACCAACATCGTCTCCCTAACATATGGAGCAAGCGAGAAGTGTCAAATCGGCCATCATTTAAATAGTTAACTTATTAAAGTTCGTTATAAGCAGTTTATCTGTCAGGTTTAATGAGGAGCATAAACTACTATTTGAAGAAAATATAGCTATTTAAACAAATGTGAGTTATTGAATCTGCGGCTCATTAATCATTTTAAAAAAAACATCCCCACAATCAAGCTGACACTAAAACACTGAACCCATTAGCCTAATTCACGAGTGTACGATTTACATAATTCTTCTCATTGTGATTTACACGTTTTTCACAGACAAATTTACCGATACAGGGTGCAAACTGACATTGTTAAATTACTAACATTGTTACATATAGCTTTTGGTAGTTTTTAAATTATCGGTTTTAAATTCCAAATAAATATTAAAGTTTAGGTAGCTTCTTTAGTTCTTTAGTTCAGAACTGAATTTTTTTATGCATTGTAATGGAGGTCATATTGACATGTATGCAATAATTCAGCGAACTACATTTAAAAAAATACAGTTCAGAGGAAACGATGGTGAAATATTCGAAACATTCAACCAGCTCATTAGCGTATCTAACTTGTGTTGCGCATCCATTATCGCTGCTGAAATTGGGGACAACTCTGATGAGATTTAAATTTAATTAAGAGACAACTGTGTGGTCAAAATATTAACCGATCAGTCTCTTGATGTTGTATAGATCTGTATCCATGCACAATAATAAATAAATAAAAACCCACTGTAAGCATACAAATTTACCGATATAAATGGATAGACCTTCGTGTCAAACGTCTAAAATCCATTTGGCCTGCAATTAAGCGTTCAAATGATCAATTTATTACCATCATGGTATACTTCAATAGCTATCAAAAGGCTGGATAGCGTTTTCTGAAGCCTAATCCTTGTGTAAGGTTGCTTGTAATTTACAAATAAAGAATGCTTAAAGAACGTACAGTTTGTGAAGTTTTACTGCAAAAGTAATAGCTACACTCATGTCTGCTGAATTGTTTTCTTAAAGTAAAGTAGACGAGATAAGACATCACGTCGAACACGTCAGTCCCATAGAGCGTATAGTGTTCAGTTGGATAAAATATGCATAGAGGCGTGGCTAATTTAACACATGACTTGAATTAATCTGGCCTGTGGGCGACATAAAGGTCAAAGTGTTTTTTTGGCCGGGTGATAGGCGCATGTGGTTTAAACGCTGCACACTGCTGGAATTTGATCATTGAACAAGTTTATTTATTGGAGCCTACTATTTTAAACTTTTACGCGCATGCATGCTTGTGGAACCGAAACTCCTTAAGAAGTTATTCTATTTCCAAAAAATTAGATTAAAGGATGGCTAGCACTGTTAATCCGTAGTCTTCACAGAAACCTAATGCGGTTCTGTGGCCGTGCACGGTCAATTGAAATTCTATATAGTTTAATTTAGACGATTCAGTGTGGAGATAAATACGAACCGGCACTGAAGTCATTTCAGTTCAGTTAAAGTCAGTTCAGTACGAGTCAGTTCTGTAGTTCTTTTTATACAGTCAGGTTTTTAATTTCCATATTTTAATTTTGAACTGAAGAGAGTTCATTTCATTTTTCCTGGCGACAGTGACTGGATTTAACCAAACATGAAGGTTGGTTTATTCTACCTCGGTTTTTTTTATTTTTAGTGCTGAAATGTTATTTTAGATGAACAGATATGTTAATCTAGATTCATTTCACAGATTCATTTAATTTAAATTGTACTGACCATTGTTTATTTTAATATTTAGGACCCTTTGAAGGATTTAAATATTACGGATCTGGCGACCATGGAAGAGAACGGTGACTTTGCTATCGTGTGCCTAAATAAGCAACGCCACAGTTCATCCTCGTCCTCCTCTATCGAGGAGAAAGAAAGCAACAGATCTGAGAAGCGGAGGGTTAAACCGATCGCACTTGATTACCCGAAAAAAAACGGGGAAATTCTTAGTGGTCAGTACGGGATTAATTTACTCCTTTTCGGAATTGCGTTGATGCTGGGTGTCTCGTACCACGGCTACTCCATCAAGGAAAAGCACTTGTTGTCATTTATCACGACAGTCATGCTTATTCAACTGCTCTGGATGCTGTGGTATGTCGTCCGAAGGGACCGACAGAAAAATTCCGTTCCAGAAAAGGATTCGCACGCCGGGACGCGATGGCTAAGAGGTAGGCCTACATTCAATTACATTTCTTTATCAGGGTTTCGTTTTAGAGGGGGGGAAATGTTACAGGAAATTCGCTACCATGTCTTTCTGAAGTAGGGGAAAATATCGCCAGTTTCTTCTTGCGATGATATTTAAATTGATTAACTTTGCTGAGTTTGCTGAAATTAAATTGAAATGACTTCAACCACGAGAATGTCGCCCAGCAAATTTCGAAACCTGCGCAAACAAGTTCATCAGTTCATTCCCTATATGCTAATTGCCGAGTAAGCTTTTAGAAACTAACGCAAACGTGTGGGCAATTTACGTACGTTTAATTGGTCCAGTCTACTTTCTTATGTTACTGAACCTTAACGCCAACACAATTAAACTGAAGGAAATACGCATGTTGTACGCATTGTTTTGTTGGCTTTGTAAGCTCCAAAGGACTAACTAAAAGTGAGATGGAGAACAGGAGGTTTTCATTTGACTAAGTTAAATGGAAGAAGAAAGATTTACAGGCTTGTACATTTTTTAACGTTGAAACGATCATTTCTCTCGCAGGTGGGCTGACGATTCTTGCTCTGCTTTCCCTGATAATGGATGCTTTTCGTATTGCCGTTTACGTGGGTTATAAAGAATGCCTATCGCCCACATTGGGAGTTTATCCTGTCGTCCACGTGCTTCACACAGTATCACAGGTAATAACTTTGTTTTGTTTTCCACAACATTCACAGTAAACGTATGACAGTCTTGCTGTTAAACCCCATTTGGTAATTTTGGTAATTTGGATCAAAGTCCGCTGTCAGTTCTTCAGTTGAACCTTTATATTGCTGAAATGTATCGGTTGTTCAATTTAAACTAGTAGACTACAAATGCATTGATTCGTGTCAGGTCATAAAGCCCAGTCAGTAGGCTGTTTGGGAAATGACTGAATTTTAAATGGTTGGCATTTGGATAGCGCCTTTATCCAAAGCGCTGTACAATTGATACTTCTCATTCACTCACCAACAGTGATGTGTGAATGCTGCCATGCAATGCACCAACCAGCTTGTCAGGAGCAATTGGGGGTTTGGGGTCTTGCTCAGGGACACTGCCAGATGACTGTTCTTACCTCATGAACTAATGTTGCCCCCAATTTTTGTTGTTTTGAAATTTAATGATGTTAAAATCACTCCTTTTAATTGGAGTGTATTTACACCAATATTTGGTGATCTGTGAAACTGGCAGGTGGTTTTTCCAGCCAATGTTCCATTCGGATGTATCGAGCCGTCTTCAGAGAGGGCTCAAGATTTTGAGTTGCTAATGGATAAGATTAGGTGTGCCAAATGATAGGTTAAATGAGAACTTGCAGGACTGTAGATCTCCAGGAACAGGTTTGAGCAGCTTTGGCATAGAGTATTTTTGCCAGTGGCTGGCTCTGGAATCATCTGTGGTTGATAAGGCTTCTGCCGTCTACACAAGCTAACTTAGTGCGAAGCATGCTCATCCAAGGCGGCGATTAACAGGTCCGGGAGCCTGGGTGTGTAAAGGCCTCAGGCAACTTGCTGTAGAGGACCGGCTCCTCTGCCCTCTCTGGAATTTACTGCTGATTTTGCCGAGGTGACAAAGGAGCTCGCAAACATTGCTTGGGTATTCAAAATGACCAGAAAAAATGACACATCCATGATTAATGTTATGCTCTCAGTTGTAGGTGAATTAAATTTTTCGCTGATTGCTGGACAAGGCATGATTAGCTGCATGCTATAGATGTTTTGCGCATGTATGTTTCAAATAATGAATCTGAATGTTTCAGGTATATTTCCTTTGGTTTCACATCAAGGACGTGATCAAGACTTGTCAGACCTTTGAAAGGTATAACTATTTTCATTGTACATTTTGGTAACATCTGCAGTATTTAATATTGCCCACCCTAAGCAACTAAATGGCTGACTGCTGTTTATCTAGATTCCAATGTCAGAATGCAAATTAGTCTTGTTTATTCGAAAACGCTTAACAAAAAAGGGTTTAGGGGGTGGTGTGTTATTGCACAAAGCAGGGGGATTTGAGTTTGCTGGAGAACTGGGGTTCAGATTCCAGATTTACCTGATTCTACTTATCACCGTCTTGATGGAAGGCCATTATTTGTTAATTGGCTCAATCAGGTATTGTAGTGCTGGGCTAAAACAATGACATGTACCTACACCACCCCTTTTTGGATAAGATTGGACACCTCTTGTCTATATAGGCTACTGATAGTCGATTGATTAATTGCCAGAGCTTATACAGTTACTGTAAATGTAAACTTACTGGGACATGACACCGTTTCTATTTTGGCCCTGTACTCCAGCATGAGGGTAAAGTGCGGCCTGTCTATTTGCACCCATACAATACCCCTTTTAGGGGAGCAAAAGTAATCTGACAAATTAACATAATATTAAACAAAGTGGTCGTATTTAGGTCTTGGTTGCAAATCTTTTGCATTTGAGTGCTTCTAGTCTATGACCCATGCAGGGTATGTCTTCTGAAAGTTTAAATGTATGTTCAAGTTGGGGGATTGCTTTGGTCTGAGAAATCTGGTTTCCTTAAGCAGTATTTTTTGGGGTCCTTGAACTGCTGCAAGGCGAAATGCTGTCCAATGAGTTTTGAGGCGTTTGGTTGGATCTGAGTAGATGAGATGTTTCTGTACATTTCAGAATTCATCCAGCTGCAACCAGCAGCAGTCACATCAACAGGGAAGACGTGTGAGCCAGTTCCAGTGGTAGCTGTACTATACACTCAATGAGCACTTTATTAGGTATTTATTAGACTTAATTTTTTAGACTTATTCAGTCTTATGCTGCTGTAGCCTATCCACTTAGAGGTTTGACGCATTGTGTGTCTAGAGATGCTCTTATGCATGCCACTGTTGTAATGTGTGGTAATTTGCGTTACTGTCACCTTCCTGTCAGCTTTGACCAGTCTGGCCATTCTCCTCTAACCTCTTGTTTACAAGGCAGTTTCTGCCCGTAGAACTGCTGCTCACTGGATGCTTCGTTTTTTGCACCATTATCTGCAAACTCCGGAGACTCAGGAGATCAGCAGTTTCTGAGATACTCAAACCACCCTGTCTGGTACCAACAATCATTCCATGGTCAAAGTCAATTGGATCACAATTTCCCCAATTCTGATGATTGATGTGAACATTAACTAAAGTTCCTGACCCGTATCTACATGATTTTGTGCATTGCACTGCTGCCACATGATTGGCTGATTAGATAATCACATGAATAAGTAGGTATACAGGTGTTCCTAATGAAGTGCTCAGTAAGTGTACATTCCCAAGCCATTAACATTTCCTCCACCCTGTTTCACAGATGAAACTGGGTATGTTGGATAATGAGCAGGTTCTTTCTCTACCCTTTCCTCTTTCTATTACTTTGTTACAGGTTGCTTTGTTTCTTGTCTCATCTGTCCAGTGTTCCAGAGCTCTGGTTAAGTGTACTTCCTAGCAAACGTGGCCATTCTGTGCTTGAGGCTTGCATCTCGCAGTGAACCCTGGGAGATGCAGGTGTAGTCTTTGATACATCTCTGTCCTTGTCCTGGAGAACGTCCTTGATCTCTTTGGCGATTGAAAAGGGTTTGTTCTTCACAAAGCATTCTCCGGTCGACCACTACAGCGGTCTTCTGATGTCATTTGTCATTTCTGAGCTCACCGGTGCAGTCTTGCATCCTAACAATGTATCAGACTGATTTTGATACTCCCAATGTGAGCAGCCATTTATCCCATTTACTTTCGCTCACCTAAAATCAGTGACAATGTATAAAAGGGCTGTTATTCCTATAGCCACGACAAAAAAAAAAAAAGTGCCACTGTCCCAATACTTTTGCGTTTAATTGTGTATGTTCTAAACTGTAATTTACTGGCCACATTTTCTTTTCTTTCTCAGGTTTGGAGTGATACATGCCGTCTTTACAAACTTGCTTCTATGGTGCAATGGGGCGATGTCTGAGTCCCAGCACTTTCTCGAAGCCCATAAAAAACGCCTGGCTTCCCTGGGTTTTATCAACTATACAGGAGGTGAGGCGTTTTGCACTTGTAATGATGGCTGTAGGGTAGTGGCTCACCAGGAGATTATTGTAGCTGCATTAGGGAGGGTGGAAAGTGGTGTCTTCAGAGTTCTTGCCCATGCCTAACAGTTCTTGGGTTTTATATTGGTACACATTTCTTTCAGCCTCAGATGGATTTATGATTTTGTGGCCAGGGATTCCTGTGATTTTCCAATTATAGTAACTGATATCAACCGGCATGCAAGATTCTATCTTCATAATGCTCCGTTGAAAATCACAACCGTGCCTTTCCAGAAGTTTGATGTAGCCCCATGGGATCAGAGCTGGCTGCCACAGTTCAGGTTTTAAATAATAATTAATTATAAAGAAGATTTTTCCTCTGTTAAAGGACATTTTTTGAAGGACATTTAAAGTATGCAGTATTCACAGGGTGCAAATAGCCGTTTCCAACACTTATGTCACTTTCAAGGTCTGCAATCGCTGTCGGCATGTGTCCATGCTGTTTATGAAGTTTATATTACTTGTGAATGTCATGATTTCAAAGAATGGACCTTATCTTAAAGGGATACCGCAGCAAATCCACTGACATACCACCATCTGTTTCCTAGGACACGACGAGCCCCATTGCGAGTGCGCTATCAGCAGTTGCTCAATGTTCTCGAAAAGCCTGTACTATCTGTACCCCTTCAACATCGAGTACCACATCTTCGTCTCCGCCATGCTCTTTGTCATGTGGAAGAACATCGGCCGCATCATCGAGCATCAGCACAAGAGGGAGAAGGATGGGCTCCGGGTGACACGGCTAGTTTTGGGCCCCATTCTGGGCCTGGTGGCTCTTGCTGGAACCATCACCATCCTGGTGATCTACATCATGCAGGTGGAGGAATCTCTGGAGACCCACAGGATGGCGATATCCATGTTCTACTGCCACGGGATTGTCATGCTGGCCTGCATGTGCATCGCAGGAACTCTGGGGCTGATCCTTTACAGGTTGGACAACCGGCCCCTGGACGCCTCCAAGAACCCTTCGCGGCAGCTGGACACGGAGCTGCTGTGTGGCTCCTCAGTGGGCACCTGGCTCATGTCCTGGTGCAGTGTGATTGCCGCGGTCGCCACCCATAGCAACCCCAGGTACCGCTGGACCATCTTGGCCTACTCTCTCCTGCTGGTCTTGGAGAAGTACATCCAGAACCTCTTCATCATCGAGTCGCTGTACCGTCAACAGGAGGCCGTTGTGGAGGCAGAGGATCAGGACAAGGAGGAGGAGGAGGAGGAGGAGGAGGAGGAGGAGGGGGAGGGGGAGGGGGAGGGGGAGAGGGGAGGACCTTCCGGAATATTCTCGGTGTCCTCCCAGGTTCCGTCCTGCAGGGGCATCGTCAACCAGGCCTTTACGAACCAGGAAAATGTGTACGTCTCCTTGAACAGCAGTCGGCTGAGGAACGGGAATGTCCCCCTCTGCTCCCTAAATCAGGAACTGCAGGAACCACCTGTGGTACCGGTGTCTCAAGACAGGGCGGGAAAACCAGACAGGAGGCAAATTCTCCGCAATATCGCCATCTTCTTGTTCCTGTGCAACTGTTCGGTAAGACTTGTTTTGAATTATTTCTTTTTTTTTTTTGTAAATGGACTTTGGCTTAGGCTTGGACATGAACACCATAAACACTTAGGGCAAAGTTTTATTTATTTTTTCCTTCAGCCACTTGCATTGTATGAATTTGACATTGTTTTCTTTGTCTTTGTTTGCTGAAGCTATGGTTGCTGCCGGCGTTTGGCTGTCGGCCCCAATACGACAACGGGTTGGAGCAGGAGACCTTTGGGTTCACCATTTGGACCATGGTGCTGAACTTTGCCATGCCCCTCAACCTCTTTTACCGCATGCACTGCGTGGCTTCTCTCTTTGAAGTATTCCAGCATGTGTGAGCTAAAATCGCCATGCCATGCACCACTCTACCACTGCACGGTTATAAATGGGAATATCTCTTCACTGTGACAGATGGTTCTGAATACGGTGGCTTTACAGGTGATAAGTTTTGTTTTCAAAAAATGGAATGTAAAATATTACTTTCACATCATGGTCAGAAATGCATTACCAGCTAATTTCTCACCAGTCAGGCAGCTGCAGTCTGCCTGCACAGGATTCACATTGGTGGTCTCCTCTGACTCTGCCAGGGTGCGTCACAATACTTCAATAAATGCTCTTTTCCTCCACTAGTCTCCTATGTGGAAGAGTGTTGGGCGGGTGGGTCGGGGGGGGTTGGAGGTGGTTGAGTGGAGGTGTGGAGGAAAGCGGAAGCAATTTTCTAATTTTGCGACGCACCCTCAGTGTCTGTGCAGTTTACCCACAAAGTATTTTTCCCCATACTAGAGTATTCTCTATCCATCCAGATAGTTTTGCCGGGATGTGACCAATATCTTAGATTTGACAACTTTTTTTTTTTGGATGTGGTTCTCTGTGATACAATGGACCCTTATTCTTTTTGGTCATGTGCCAAAAGATTATATTCTAAAAACCGATCGGCGAAGTCTCTGCCTCAGCTACTAGCGACCATCAACCGAGATCCAAAATGCATATTTTAACTAAGACCATGTCTTCTATTGCTGGAACTTGCCAACTGTGTTGGTGCAAAGTTTCCAAAGAAGCACACGAATATTCTGGGGAAAAGTGTCCATGTATTCTTCGTAGTCTGACATTGCAGGCTAAAGGAGTTCTTGTATTGTCTTGGCACAATTTTGCTAACTTAAGTTCACAGTTGAGTAACACGTTCACTTTGTTTTGATATGCAAGCCGAATGCAGCATGGAGCTGGCTAAAACACTGATCAAAACAATTGACACATTGCCCCAGAATGCCGGCCTGCTTCGGTGGAAACTTTGGTATGCTGTTGGCGTTCCTGCGGTAGAAGAAACTATTCTTGATTTTAAAATGTACCATTTTGAGCTTTGTTGATGTTTGAAAGTGACGTTATATTTGGACAGAGATTGCTGTTCTGTTTTTTTTTTTTTAATGTAAATTGTCGGTGGATTGATCACCAGAAAACCATCTGTTATATTACTGTGAACTGCATCTGAAAAAGTTGTCAAATCTAGAAAATTTGTTACATCTCAGGGAAATGACCAAGGTTGTTAGATGGTATTCTGGGTATGTCCATTATCCCTTGTCCACCAGTATGTCATGTGTTTCAGAGGAGAGCACACATGTGATTATCTGTGCTCTTCTGAATTGACAGTGAAGCCTCTGCCTCATACACACATTGAAAATCCTAAATTGGAAAGAGAAAAGGGCGGGGTGGGGGGGGGGGTAATATTATGTTTTAACGTAATCAAAGAAACAAAATGGCGCCGTTAAACAAGATTCCTTAAATTTCTTACCACACTTATTTAAAATTTTAAATGTTAGTTTAAGGTTTACAATTGTTGCATCCTCTTGCTATGCAAAGCGTATTGTGTTATACACAAGAATCAAAAGTCAATGCAATGATTTTTAAAATCCAGAATTGTAAGCTTTTCACTTGCTGATTTTTATATAATTTTAAACTCTTGGACCTTGGTATTTAATTTCTGTATCTCTTTATGTATTTTATATTTTATTGATAATGTTTGAAAGGTGTAGTGTACTGTAATTGCAGGTGACATCGAAGTTTATTTTGACTAATCATGAACCAATCAATAAATTTCCCATGCTGCACTGAAATGCATTTTCTGTGCTTTGATTTGAGCATTTTAGGTGTTGTACCGAATTGTCTTCCGTGTACGAGAATTATCTGACTGTCTGTGACTCATTCTTGCTCTTTATAAGCACCTCTACTGCTTTCCGTTCTTTTCTTCCTCTTCAGCTCAGCTGCACATAACCGACAAAGTGCTAAGATCAGACCGCAAATCAAAAGCATCAGCTATCGATCGAGCTGTTGGAGGCTGCCCAACAGGGTCCTTTGTACTTCCATTAAAGTGAAATACGACCTCTAATGAGCTTCTGTTCTGCATTCATGAAGTGTCTGTAAGAGTGATATTTAGCCCGCTGTCTAGTGGCTGAGATGCATGCGAAGATTGGTGGTTTAAGCCCCGCCATAATATATGTGCAGCTGTTGGGCTCTTGTGCACGGCCCTTAACCTCATTTTGCTCCTGGAGGGATTGTCCCCCCGTTTAGTCTAAACCCGCGGTGTCAAACTCCAGTCCTGGAGGGTCGCAGTGTATGCTAGTTTTTGTTTCCTTTTCGATCAGCAGCCAATTGAAGCCTTGAACAAGGCGCGTGGACTCTACCCAATGAAAGACTTTGAAATTCATCTCCCTTGCTGAAACGCCAAAAACCAGACACTGCAGACCTCCAGGACTGGAGTTTGACACCCCTGGTCTAAACCATTTTGGATTGGGGCAAATGACATTATCAGTGGGACGTCGAGTTGATTAGACTAAGCAGGAGACAATCCACCCCTGGAGCAGTGCAGGGTTGAGAGCCTTGCTCAAGGGCCCAACGGCTGTGCGGATCTTATTGTGGCAACACCGTGATTAGACCCACCGACCTTGCATATCCCAGTCATGTACCTTAACCACTACGTTACTATTATTATTACTATTATGAACGCCGCTCCCAAAATAACTGGGTGAATTTAGTAAAACGAATGAAACTGTCATGGAGAAAAAGGTAAGCATCAAGTTGCCACCTGCCAGTTGGAATAAAAAATATTGAAATAAAATCTATCAACTACACTATCTGTGGTGGTGATAATATCAGCAATGGTGTTGTAATGAAAAACTGAACTAATAATAAAGTCATGTTTTTCATGACAGTTCTTTGCCAGGCCAGGTTGGAAGAGACCTAGGAAATTTCCAGATGCTTTACATCCTTGTTCTACAGAAACGTATAGTTTGCCAGTGCTCATCAGAGAGCCCTGGTGTATTTCAAAGGCAGAGTAGAACTTGAGGTAGGCTAGAAGCAGGGCTCATTCCAATCACTTATTTTTCTTTTCCTTGCTCCTAACCTGGAAATCAAGGTCCGCCATCTTTAAGGACATTCCAACCCCTTAAATGTTCCTTCTAGGAGCTAGAAGTAGAAGTTTGGAACTCCCAATCCTGCTTTTGAGCAAGGGAACACAATCGCATCCTTTACAGAAGAATCCTGTTAGAGGTGGCTTTGAACTGACGTTTGAAGGAGTGGTGACGTTCCGTTTGCAGAGTTCGCATTTTCTCGATTTCCCCGTCTTCACTTCCTTTTTTTTTTGCCTCATTCTCGTCTCCTGATGGGTGATGCTCGGAGTAGAAAAAGGAGCAAGGAATAGAAAGAAAAATTTGCGAATCAGCCCACTGTCTTAACAGCACGTGAAATTATGTGTCTAATGGGCCTATACCCATCATCAATCTTTCTGATGCGTTTCACCATGTGTGGTGTAATGGTTAGAGAACTCGATTTGTAACCTGAAGGTTGCAGGTTTGATTCCCAGTTAGGGCACTGCTGTTCCCTTAATGAAAATAAAATGATTCACATTCAGTAAAATATCTGTCTAAACTTGTAAAAGTGTCATATAAAAATGATGAGTTGAGTGTAATGTAATGTAAAATGAGTTTGGGCGTATGTGTGCGGTTGTTAGTGTAGCTTATTTGCGCAACACATTTCACCTCAGGCAACATTTACTCGCATAAAATTTTTATTTGAATTGTATCCCTGTCCCAAGAGAATATTGTGCCTAATAAAACCCGGAAAGAAGATTAAAAAGTATGGATACTTTACTTTGACCACTAGGTGGAGACAATATAAAGGGCTTTATATTTCCAGTCAATGTGTGGTCTCTCATTGTATGTCACTAGTTATTTGAGCTATGCATATCATATAACACATAAAGCATAAGTGGTGTGGGTGTCACCCTTTACCTGTTCAGATTTTAGACCATGAAAGAGTTTCTGATATGGCATTTCTTTTTTATGATTTATTAAGTAAGAATGTCAGCTAACTAAGGCAAAACCATCTTTCCCCCAGGATGTTTTTTCAAAGACTGGACTGTTCATGGGTTTACATGCGATGAAGAAGCCTGCACTGTATAGGGGATAGGGTACAGGATTCTGTATGTGTTGTTGTGTTTAGGTATGTATGTGTGCAGTAATCAAGTGCACGTGCACAAACGTACTGCCAAGTTAGTGTATTGCATAATATGTTTTGCAGACAGACTAATTAGTTGATTGATTGGAATGGTCTAATGTAAGGCTAATTGTGGGCGTATTTAATATTAGGTCTGACTGAGACTTTTTTCCGACCATGTTTCTAAAATGTTTAGTTTACAACCAGGAGCCTGTCAAGGCAGCTGCCTGCTTTTATTCCTAAATTATGAAACAAAGACTCAAGTAACATGTGGAGTTCCTGCTTTTTTTGTTTGTTTTACAATAAATTGCCATTATCTTGGGAGTTTTTAAGTCTTTGGTTGTCCTGGGGGAACTGTTCATCTACTGCTGTGATGGAATGGATGTATAGTTTAAACCAGATAATCCAGTAAAAACCAATGCAATCCTGTAAAACAGTAAAATGCCCAGTGTTAAATAAACTCTTCCAGAGTATAATGGTCCCAATTGGACTCATATGTACTCTTAGTTTAACTGACAGTGGACATTTCGGTGCGCTCCTTTCTTATTGTCCTGTAAAGACACTGTTGTAAAAGCTGACAGACCTATGAGTTTTCACTCAGTGTGATGTCTGTGTTGATCTTCCTGAGGTCTGGTTGCTATACATATCATACATGGAAGAAGTAAAACGCTCTTGTTGAAATGTTAAGTCTCCTAACTAGAAGATTTCAATTAATAACCATGGTTTACACAAGGGATTCAACATTCTCTGATGCAGCACTCTGATTTTGCAGTGTATTCCTGTCTCTTTTTGGTCTTAAAATGATAGGCCCTCTGAGAATAACAGAGTTGCAGTTTATCAATCAACTTTTCTCCTACCAAAAAAAGAAACAGGTCTTCTGGTTCTGGTTTCGTGGAACACTGGGCAATGGAAAATGCAAATACAATCATATCCAAACTAGATGGGTTACTTTTTCCTTTTGACACAATCGGCTACCAATTAAGAAAGTTAATGAACAAGGAAGACATTTAACATCTCTCTCTCTCTCTCTCTCTCTCTCTCTCTCTCTCTCACACACACACACACACGCTCTCTCTCTCTCACACACACATGCTCTCTCTCTCTCTCTCTCTCTCTCTCTCTCTCTCTCTCTCTCTCTCACACACACACACACACACACACACACCAAACCATATCTGTCATTCTGATGACTCACCGCGACGCAGTGCGCATATGTACATGCAGTAGACTCAATTGAGAATTGCTTCCATCACATATTCGCCTATGTATGTAGTCTAATCGGTTCGAATTTATTGTAGAGTACAATTTGAAGAACATGCACAGTTTCGGCATTAAGAGTGGGATGAATTTGTTTTAAAATTAGCACGCATAGAGAAAATTTACCTTTTCGGGGTACTTTCGAAATACCGGTATATTTGTGGGAATTGGGGTACGAGCCACAACGATGTAAAGTGATGACACGTAATTTCGCTTAATAAATACTGTTCAGCACCACGGACAGCTCTAAAGAGTAACGCTGATAACACAAAAGCTCATCTATTAATGTGATAGGTCTATGTTTTGGCGGGATAATAAACTTAGAAATTTATTAGTTTTAGTTTATTCGTTTTTTGTTTTGTTTTTTTGGTTGGGGGGGGGGGGGGGATCCATCTTTTTGTTATTGTGAAAATGGTAATTTCATGTGGGGTATAACACATGACTTCACACTTACACTTACACTCAGCAACTCAATGAAAAACTATAATTAAGTCCGCTCAGTATTAGTGATTTTAATACATACTAGATGGTCGTCTATACTGTATCTAACCGGAATAAATGCTATACTTTTTTTGCATTTAGTGGTTCATGCTACGTTGACTTGAGAATATTCATCCCAGGAAGACATAGATGGGGGAGGGGGAGCGTTGTGATAGTGAAGGAACCCCCCTTCTAGATGCGCTCGTGGCCTCAAAATAGCTCCGTGAATTTCAGTGCCTTTGCTGCGCACTGGAAAGGCAGATCACACACAGAATAGGTTACACCACCCGCGCACTCTGACGCAAGGATGTGGCTTCATTCATTCAGCGCTGCAAACTGCCCGCGTTGGCTCTGTCTGAACCGGGCAGATCCTCTGCAAATCGGAACCTAACCGAAGCACGTTTTTAATGCCAAGATGTCATAAGAGGATAACTGTCGATTATCTTTCGCTGTTTTTTTTTCCAACGCACGCAGACCCATGCCTTCCTTTTTCACCCGAGGAAACACATGGGGTCTCCAGCGAAATACTTGTCTGTGCACGAAACCCAGTCCGTTCCTTTTTTTGTCGGAGAGATAATGTGGAACACGTCCGAATCGGCGGAAAAAACAGACGGCAAAAAGGAATTGGTAGTTCGCACGGTGACTGGTTGTTTGCTTTCTCTTCTCATCTTATGGACTCTATTGGGAAACATCATGGTATGCTCCGCGGTTCTCAAGTTTAGGCACTTGCGAACTAAAGTGACAAACATTTTCATTGTGTCTCTGGCTGTTTCTGATCTGTTCGTTGCTGTGCTAGTCATGCCCTGGAAAGCAGTGGCTGAGGTTGCGGGATATTGGCCATTCGGACCCTTCTGTAACATCTGGGTGGCTTTCGACATTATGTGTTCCACGGCTTCCATCCTAAATCTCTGCGTCATAAGCGTGGATAGGTACTGGGCCATATCTAGTCCGTTCCGATATGAGAGAAAAATGACTCAAAGAGTGGCCTTTGTAATGATTAGTGTGACTTGGACGTTGTCTGTACTTATTTCGTTCATACCAGTGCAGCTGAACTGGCATAAAGCCAGCGACGAGGAGGTCGGGATGAATGGCACCTCTTTTGGGGAAATATCTGAAAACTGCGACTCCAGTCTCAACAGAGAATACGCCATATCTTCTTCTTTGATAAGTTTCTATATTCCCGTAGCAATTATGATTGTGACCTACACAAGAATATACAGGATTGCACAAATTCAGATACGGAGGATATCTTCTTTAGAGCGCGCGGCGGAGCACGCGCAAAGTTGCAGGACAAACAGACTCGAGTGCCAACACCACAATACCTTGAAAACGTCTATTAAAAGGGAAACCAAAGTCTTTAAAACTTTATCTGTGATCATGGGCGTTTTTGTCTTCTGCTGGTTGCCCTTCTTTATTCTAAATTGCATAGTCCCATTTTGTGACAAGCCACCGACAGACCACACAGCCGGACTTCCTTGCGTGAGTGAAACAACTTTTGACGTGTTCGTTTGGTTTGGATGGGCAAATTCCTCTCTAAATCCAATTATATACGCGTTCAACGCCGACTTTAGAAAAGCCTTTGCCAGCCTTCTAGGGTGTCGTAATTTCTGCTCGACAACACCAGTTGAAACTGTGAACATAAGCAACGAGCTTGTCTCTTATAACCAAGACACACTATTTCATAAAGAAATCGTTACCGCGTACGTGAACATGATTCCAAACGTGGTGGACTGCACCGACGACAACGAGGACACCTTTGACAGGATATCACAATTTTCTCATAACAATGAAATTGCAACCGACTCAGTTTGTGACTTGGACGACTGCGAGGCAGATATTTGCTTGGATAGACTCGCGCCGTTCACCCCTAATGGTTTACATTAGCTCATTTGTCTAAAAATCAATGCAAACAGATGATGTATTGCTCTAATCAGATATTTAAACTGTGTTGTCGTTATTACATACAGTGACGTTGTTATATTGTGACAGTAGGCAGGACATTATGTGTATTTATCTGTTGAAATGGTATGGTCATATGCTTTTAAAAGTGTTGCTTAATCGCTAACAACTCTATCATGCTTTATATTATTTATTACACGTCGTGTCCAAATCCACGGGGACAGAAAATCATTACAGTACATTCATTAGGTTAATTGTATTCTGAACATGCGTGACTGAAATGAATACGATGAATGACAGAAAGTTAGTTGCCTTTGTTCAATAGGGTTAACTACCGACAGAGGCAGCAAGACTTGTTTTAGTTTCAGATAATAGGGAAATTCTTATGGCAAGCCCATCATGGTCATTTAGAGAATTTCAAAAGCCTTATTTACTCCGAACATGTGCAATATATTATAGACTACAGAGGCGTGCGTCATTTTGAAATTATGTGTTTAAGAGCAGCTTCCCGCCCCCTGTTACCACGCCTCAATAAGTGTAATTTATGCACACGCACGTGCACAGTCCGTCTTGTGAAGTCGCTCACTGCTTTGACAAGCATATCAAGGGAAGAAGTCGAAATATGTGGTATTATGCCTATTCTAAATTGATCACCAGTGAAGTCCGATGTATTTGCCCAAATATAGCCACCAAGCATAGATCCAGTGTAAAATTATGAATGTGATGTCGATTAAGATTATAATTGATGATTACTTTCATTGTCAAAGAACAGGTAATAATGGCAATATGTTGTATTTATGGAACACTTTTCATTGCTTAGAAATCTCAAAGTGCTTTACAATTGACACTGGAACATTTTCATTGTATATTGGTAAAGGAAAAACAAGAATATTTATTTATTTATTTATTTATTTATTTATTTATTTATTTATTTAGCCTATTTAGGCATTTGCACGTTGAAACAGATGCTCAACCCACACATTGGTTAGACACCACTGGGGTAGTGAGGTGTTTAGTGAGAAAAACATCTGTACATGTTTTTGTGTTTTTTCGCAGTGGCATGCCGAAGTTGAGTTGGGTGTTGCTGCATTGTAATTTGTTGATTAGACACAGGCCAGGGATCCTTACAACAAATTCTCTCAATTCTCTGGACAGGGCCTCAATTCTAGACCAACGATAATGCATAATTATTGGAAAATAAAACCAAAAAATATTTTCTCAGTCACCTTGAGCGGGAGTGAATCTGCAGTAATCTTACCCATAGAGTTGCACTTATTTATGAATTGGTGTACCCCTTTGCTTCTAACAATCCGCAGCGAAATAGCTTTTGGTGGAGAATGTGTGGAGAGGGCCACTCTATACCTCAGCTTAATTAATATTTCAGCTCTGAAACTTATTTCATTTTTAGGCTACAGATATATTTTTAGGGTCAGAAATGAAAAGTACACACACCATAAAAAAACAAAACTCAGTGACCACTTTATTAGGCAGACCTGTAGACTAGCATTCTAATGCAAATATCAGCTATTCATGTGACTGTAACTCAATGCATAAAAGCATGCATGCTCAAGAGGTTCAGTTGTTGTTCAGACCAAACAACAAAATGAGGAAGAAATGTGATCTAAGTGATCGTGGAATGATTAATGGTTCCATACAGGGTGGTTTTAGTGTCTCAGCAACTGCCAATATCCTGGGGGTTTCACACACAACAGTCTCTAGAGTTTACAGAGAAGGGTGCAAAAAACATCCATTGAGCTGCAGTTCTGTGGATGTAATGCCTTGTTCAGGAGAGAGGTCAGTGCAGAAGGGCCAGGCTAATAAAGTGGTAAAGTGGTCACTGAGAATATAAAGAAACTTGAAGAATACACAGAAGGAGAATGCACAGTGCCCCCTCACTGTTCAGCTGGATGTACATGTACATTTGATTTGATATATTTCCATTAAAAATGTAAAGATGACGCGGTATGAATGTAGACTGTTCTTCAAACTGTGAAGTACAATGACATTTAAAAAGAAATAAAATTCTGTTTACAGAACATACAATGCCTCCATCCCCCAGTGATATACAAGCCTTTGTTTTAGTTTTTTTTGTTGTTGAGAGATGATACAATTAGATCCCAATTTCTAGCATTTCAAAGATTCCTGAGAAAGCAATACTGGACCAGGCAGAGTGGAATCTTTTCAAATCTGATGAGGAGCGGTGCTACAACAAGTCAATTGTTTTTCCAATCAAATATTTACTCACTAATTTGAAGCTGAATGATTGGCTTTAGTTGGTGAGCGGTTGATTTAGGTTTCAAGAAACCTAAGGGGATTCCTCCCTCCTGTCATTTCATCTCTCTCTCTCTCTCTCTCTCTCTCTCTCTCTCTCTCTCTCACACACACACACACACACACACAAAAGAGAAAGGTAAGGTTTGTAAAATACTCCTGAGTAAGAAGAAAAAACTCAAGAAATCACACGCAATGAACGATTTCAGATATATAATGCCAACAAATACAGATAAAAATAGGAATGCATATTATTAATAGACACTCAGCGTCTCAGTCTGTTTCTTTCACCTTCACCTTCGCCCTCTGTTCTTCTCTCTCTGCATGCCGTTTCCCTTACTCCCCTAACAGTCTTACCCACCCCCTCTTCTTACACATGTTTTATTTACTTCAACTCTCCAAACTCATCTTCCCCCTCTTTCATTTTCTCCCCACCCATATGTCTTACTATCGCTATTGGCCCTCCTCTTTCTTCCTCTTTCGACCTCTTTCCCCATGTGTTTACACTCCCCCATTCATCATTTACTCATATAATCTTTTCATTATTTTCACTCATGTATTTTCTCTCCCATAGAGGACGATGGGTGTGATAGAAAGGTGTATAAAAAAGCTCTATCAAAACCTTTTTATTCTTTCTTCTTTTGAGCAGATTTAACCAACCAAACCAAAACCAGAATCTTACAACAACAACAACAAAAAAAAGAATAAAAAACTTAAGGCACAATAAATGCTCAATGCCCCAAACTGACTCAAATAAAATAATAAAAATAAACTTGGTTCAGAAAGCAAGGGACACCTCTCTATTGTCTTGAACTGTACCCCCCCCCCCCCCCCCCCCCTCCTAAATCCCTGAGAGAGACAAGGGGAAGCCAAGCATGTCCATCGAGAAAGGACTTTCTTCAAAAAACTTTCTTCAAAATACCCATCAATTTCTCATCTTCGAAAATCCTCTGAAGCAAAGTATCATGACTGAAGTCTTGTAAAACTTCAAAAAACCTGCTGGGGAACATTAATCAATGAACTGCCAAATGCTTATAAGGCCAATCAAACTGATTTTCAACATTCCAGAGAGGTTCACTCAAGTTAGGCACAGTGCAAGTGCTGGAGGACAATGTTACATGTCTTAAAAGTTCACTCAAGTTAGGCACAGTGCAAGTGCTGGAGGACAATGTTACATGTCTTAAAAGTATTTTTGCAGAGATGACGACTGAAGGGCTGAATTTAAAACAGATGTGCCCTCTCCACCAAATGAAAAATCACAGTCACCCAACCTTCACAGCTGTTCCTACTTAGTACAGGTACAACAGAGCTTCTATCTAGTCTTGATTCTAGGCTTTTGATTGCCTGACAGTAATGGGAGCCATTATGAGGCTGAGAAATGAGAAAACAAAACAGAGATATAGGCCAAACAATAGGCCCAAAAACCCAAAACACCAGATCAGAAACGCTCTTCAGGAGGCAGCCAGCCATAGATGTGACAGTGACTACTGTCCGCGGAAGACACAAACAACTATAGAGGCTACACTGAAAGAAGCAAAGCACTAGTTAGCCACAAAATCAGGATGGCTATGTTACAGTTTGCTAAGAAGTACTTAAAAGAGTACAAATATTGACATAGTCCCAGAGTGATGGCCTGAGCAACATGTGGAGGCCAAAAGGAACTGTCCAAGATCTAAAGAATCCTCCTCATCTGTGAAACATGATAGGGATGTTATAGTTTTGGCATGTACGGCTGCCACAAATGCTGGCTCACTTGTCTTCACTGACGATGTAACTACTAATAATAGCAGCAGCAGAATGAATTGTGAAGTGTACAGAAACATCTTATCTGTTCAACTTTGACCAAAATGCCTCAAAACTCATTTGATGGTGAGTTTCAACCTACAGTAGGACAATGATACATCAGTGCTCTCTTTCTTCTTTAAAAAAAAAAAAAACCTGATTTAAAAAAATTTCTCCCCAATTTGGTAGCCTCCCTATCTATTCCGATTGCCCATGTTAGCTGAGGATACATCGCTTTGGCCCAGCTCCCCGGAGAGATCTAGCGATCTAGAGAGTGACACGTCTTCTACCAACCTTATTGTCTCAGAGTGCCGTGACCGTGACTTCAAGGTGAGTGCAATCAGGGCACTATTGTATGTATGTGGCGATCCTACAGCCCCTGCCGAGTTCCTCCCCCCACCCCTGGAGCGACGTGCCAATTATGCCGCTCCCAAGTGTGCCAGCCAAACTCAGCTTCGGCAGGACCAGTGTCACGTTCCATGTTTCCCAATTTTCTTGGTGTTTTCATTAGTTCATGCTCCGGTCCTCCGCTTTTCCTTTTCTCCCAATTACATGTCTTCGCCTTCCACTCCATATATGTATTTCCTTCCTGTCAACTGTTTTACCTGTTCCTCATTGTATTTCATTAGTGTGGATTTTTTGCCTGCCTATGTCCGTGTCTCTTGGCAAGTTTGTTTCGATGCTTGTTCTCTGTAGTTCTAGCCTCTGTTTACTTGTATTTATTACATGCCTGTTTTTGTCCTATTTGTTTTTCTGTTTCCCGTTCTGCCTGCTTACTTTATTTTCGATTCCCTTTGTGTACCCAGACCTCTGTTTTTTGATCAGTCTTGGATTTCCTGTTACCGAACAATGCTTGGACCTTTGAATTTTCGGCCCTTGGATTAAGTACCCCTGCCTGTTTTGTACTGCCTACCCGTGTTGTACTTTGCATGTTATTACGACGACAAATTTGTGGATCCCCACTGTACCTGTTTTTCCTGCACTTGACCCCTGCCTGCCTTATTTTACTGTTCTGTGTTAAAGCCTGCCATTTCATGTCATCATTTTGTCCACTATTGGTTCTTCTGTCCCTGACAGACCGGGATGCCAACCCCTGTGCAACTGCATCAAACTGACGTGGGGTGGCCTGTAGCGTAGTGGTTAAGGTAAATGACTGGGACACGCAAGGTCGGTGGTTCTAATCCCGGTGTAGCCACAATAAGATCCACTCAGCTGTTGGGCCCTTGAGCAAGGCCCTTAACCCTGCATTGCACCTGGGGAGAATTGTCTTCTGCTTTGTCTAATCAACTGTATGTTGCTCTGGATAAGAGCATCTGTCAAATGCCAATAATGTAATGTAATGTGATGCCTGCATCCAGGTCCAATGTTTTAGCCGTGCCCCACTGCGGCACCCCCTCTCTTTCTTCAAAATGATGTTCCAAACAATTTGTTTTGGTAAGCCTATTGTTTGGCCTACATCTCTGACTGTATTTTTCTTTTTTCAGATTCATAATGGCTTCCTTGACTATCATTAGCCCAATTCTGGTCCTCATGTTGACAAATACCAATAACTGACAAAAGCAAAAAAAAAATCAAGACTACATACTAAAACCTACACTAAGGAAGTGATTGATGACTAATCAAAGACACCTTTTATCCCAGATATTGTGGTGCCCTGAAATGGGGGTAATATGTATAAAAAGTGCTATACTTTCTACATGGTGAAATACATTTACTTTCATAAAAGCTGAAAATATGTGCATTAACCACAAGTGGATTGTTTGATTACAAATCTAAAATTGTGAAGTACCGGGCCAAATGAAGAAAAAACTATTCTTTGTCCCAAGACATATGGAGATCAATCAGAGCTCTCCTTTCACGTTTTGATTGAATTTCTGTCTCAGTGGTAATTGTTAATTCTTAATGTCATTATAAAAGGCTGCTTTTGTCGATACTATTGAGTGATTCCCACAGAATACCTAAGTACTCTTCATCTTCTAAACCACAGACTCATATATGTAGAGACAGCTCTACATATATGTATGTAGGAACCTGTTTTGCACTTTACCTTTCATTTTGTGCACATGCACACAGACACAGACACACACATGCACCCATATGCACACACACAAACATATGCACATGTGCACACAAGCACATACATCCATCCATCCATCCATTATCTGAACCCACTTATCCTGATCAGGGTCGCAGGGGGGCTGGAGCCTATCCCAGCATACATTGGGCGAAAGGCAGGAATACACCCTGGACAGGTCGCCAGTCCATCGCAGGGCCAAGCACATACAGTACTGTGCAAAAGTCTTCGGCACCTGTATAACATTCTGTACAGATAAGATTCTTTCAAAAATAATTCAATGAAAGGTCCTCAATAAACGTACTATACATTTTACATTACATTTTAGTTTGGCAGAATAGTTAAAAACTGAATCAAATCAATATTTTCTGTGACCAGCCTTCAGCGTTAAAACTGCATCACTGCTCTGAGATAGAACTGCAGGACAGCGATGGCTAAGACAATCAGCAGGGAGGTTGTTCCAAGCCGTTTCGGTGAACTTGCCACAGTTCTTCTGCAGACTTTGGTTGGCTCCTTGCTTCTGATCTCAGACAGCCATGGTCAAGTTTTTATGTAAAAAGTAGTAAATTGCTTACAGTAATATATTGCTTTTTAAAAATTAAATACAAAAATGTCAAAAATGTCAAATTCTATCTTTTTGAAAATCAATATTTGGAAACCTCAAATGTGTTCTTTTATATTAACACACGCCAAAAAATAAAAATAAATCAACACATCTCAATTGAAACACAGAACCAGTGAGGCTTTTGCTTTAATTTATTTACTGCAATTGCCTCGTTTCTGTGGGTGGGTGCGCAAAGGGGGCAGAGCACAAAGCTTAATCTCAAAAAAATGGGACACAGCATCGGCTGTCCAAAACTGTGGCCAGCAGCGTAATACCCCCTGCTTTGCCCTATGAATCTTCCACAGTTCTGTGTGACACAAAATCAGTCCACAATACTGTGTGATAAATGCACTTTCCATTGATGTATGTTCACATTTTTACTTTATTTTTATGTTAAGATTTTATGACCGCTTTTATGTTTTTGCGGTCTAATTGAGCCCAACAGTTCAAATAAACACACAATTATTGTTATAGAAATATTTTGACATTTTGGTTGTCACCTCCTCTTTGCTTCAAAAATGGCTAGCCTTTTATCCATAAATTTGAACAATCTGTGAGAAACATTTCATTTTAGAGCCAAGGGTACAGTAAGTGAAAGTTTGGCACCTGTATGGGAAAGTGCCACCAGAGTCATCCGCATAGAAATCTGAGATAAAAATAAAAATGGTTGCACATTTTATACAGTTACAGAGGGTCAAAAGAACCCAACGCTCAAGCTCCAACCTGATTCCGAGGCAATCGGGTGCATTTTTATGCAGCGGTCCTCCCTGCCGAGTCCCTCCCCCACCCTCAGAGCGGTAGGCCAATTATGCCACTCCCTCGTGTGCCGACCAAACTCGGCTTTGGCAGAACCAAGACACGAACCCTGGTCCTCGGTGTGTAACTGATGCCTGCGTCAACGTCCGATGCCTTAGCCATATGCCACTGCGGCACTTTTACGTGAAAACTCATCTTTAATATTTTTGTTTTTAAACCAACTCTCCCTGCCCGGAGGAGAAAAGATTTTTACTTAAGCTACATTATCTGCCACAATATTCCCTGCTGGCTTTCTGTTACAGGAAACAAGATGATGGTGCCATGCTGTGGTTTTCTCCAGGATAATGAATCACATTCAAGTTCAATAAGGCACTGCATTTATGGGAAGGGCATTATTTGTCAACATTTTACATTTCTCCATTTTTTTTTACATGATATTATCATTACAAGCACTGTCTTTTGTGCTTCTATTCTAGTTTTTATGTTAATATTTTTTGAGTGAATAATTCATATTGGTCTGGTTTCCATTAGCACAGCTGGGTTTCACTATATATATTATGGTCCTGTTGATTAAGCATTGATGTCACCCAGTGCAGCCTGAGTAGGTTCCAGAGTTTCCCAATAGCCCTTCTAAGAGTATTCAATTGACCAAAAGTCCCTTTATACATGTTAATACATTTTGGGTATTGAAATAAAATGATACTTACAAAGACCTCAAGACCGGCACTAATACTAGGCTCAGGTATGACGTCTTCAGGCAACACACAACACGAAGCAGTATATAATTCACACTCTGCCTGTCACACTGAGAGCATTCATATTTAGCCATTTAGATTTAGCTTTTAAAGGCATGCTATGCAAGATTTGCACAAGCTGAACTCATACACTCTGTGGTCCAGGAGGAGGGGGAGGGAGGGCAAGAGGAGACGTGTATGGATTGGCTAATACAGTGATAAGCAGGGTTATGAGAGTTTAGCCTTGGTGGCTAACCATTAAGAAAGTGGCTGGCCACCATTTGGTAATATTACAGTAGGTAGCTGCTGTTATTAGCTAACTAAATTAATATTTGTATATGTTAGCTAGCTGGCCATGATAGCTCGGTCTCACTATGTCAGCTGGCTGGACATGATAACTCGGTCACACTGCACATTGCTACGGCTAATATTTTCAGGAGATTCTGCCGGCTTAAGTTAGCTACCCCTTAACTTTTCTGCGTATAGTTTTCAGATATGTCAGTAGAGCATTTTGGCATACATTTGACTGTCTGAATGCAGTTATTACTGCATTTTTGAAAGAAACATGATTGCAGTAGCTTAGCTAACTATAGCCTAGCTAATAAATCTATATGGACGAGTAACCTTAGTTAAATAGTCAGCTAAATGACTTGTGTGGAAAGCGAGGAATAAAGAAAATATTTCAGACTGTGGTTTTCTTTGCTCATTGGTCTAATGGCTATCACATGTCTACAATGGATAGAATCATCATGGTGTAGGCGGGTTTGGGAATAGGGGCGTAGCTGTATTTTTATGTGTAAACACTGGAGTGAAGTAAGGAAATAAATCCTGCATAGTATGTCTTTAACTATGAATGATTAATTATTTAATCTTCTGTATCTAAGAAGAAATGGCAACATAAAGATATTAGGCACCAATTTGGTATTTAATCCAAATTCAGAGTAATCATTAAAACATCACTTCTTCTCTATTCAGGTTTCTTGCTCAGAATTGGTGCCATATTCTAATATTGATGGATATACAGTGTTGTCTCTCGCTAAAAAAATGGTAAGCCAACAACAAGTTTACTTTACAAATTTACAAACAGGCCTTTGTATACACAGGATGCGGACCACGTTTCTCCGGGTTAAGCAACTTCATGTTCAGGTAATATAACTCCACAGGTAATGCATATCTGGCTGTATAAAGCAGGTCTACTCAAGGCTTTTGTGTGGGTGTCATATGTGGGCTGTAATTTGTGTCTGGTTGAGTTCCGTCTGGGCCTTGAAGAAAGGGCAGCGTCACACCACACCAAGCATGCAAAGGTCCAATGCTAGGCCCACTCAGCATCCAGTGATTACACATAAGTACTAGTATTATAATATTTCCTTCATCACAATACACAGCAAAATCTTCACTGGTTGAATCAGCTCTAATCTTGTAACATTTACTCTGACAGGGTACCCTAACATTAGTATCAGCACTAAGTTCATGCTACTTTTAACATTTTAATGTTCATCACTGCCAAAAGCGACAGTGTGCTGTGACTAATTTTTGGCGACTGATTAAAATATTGTGGGTCAAAAATAAGGGTCAAAAACCCGCATTATACCTCCGAGGTACAGATTCCTTTCCTCATCGACGCAGAATCACTATAGAGAAACAAACCAGCGCTGCACGAAAGGTTAGTGCAATTGAGTTGCATTGATAGTTGTGTCATCAATACCCATACATAGCCTGTGGTGTGTGCTTGTCTTTTAGCCTTATATTGATAGTTGGCTGAACAACTGCCAATTATTTCAATACTAAACTGTTCTGTGACCAGGACAGAGAGCACATGGTGGGAAGTTGTTTGTACACTTTCTGAGTGTGACAACATAGCCGTGAACTTCAGCAAGAGTCATTATCAAAAGTGCTCCATTGTTGAAATCTGAGCTGGATCAGAGCTGTATATGAGGCAACATTCAACATGACAAGGAAATAAAGAGATGGAGAGAATAAAATAAGAGGAAGAGTGAGAAGAGAACGGGCTATTGTACACACAAAGAATGCAGACCATGTTTCCAGGTGACACATCTTCCAGGTAAAGTAACTCTATGTTCAGGTAATATAACTCCACAGGTAATGCATATCCAGCTGTATAAACAGGTCTACACAAGGCTTTGTGTGGGTGTCGTATGTGGGCTGTAATTTGTGTCTGAGTTCCGTCTCGGCCTTCAAGAACAAAAAAAAGAAAAGGATAAAGAAACAGCTTATGTGAAGGTAAATAAAATAAAAACAACATCCTCAACTGCCAAGTTGATCAATAGTTTTTACTGCGGTCAAAATAGCTCCAGGGTTTTCTGTGCCTTGCCACCAAAGGGCCAGAGATCAATCAGCCCCCTGCATCGCCACAACTGGAGATTGATTGGACACAGGCAAAAGGACAGTGGTCATGTTGATTGATTACATTCTGCTGTAACCTTCAGACTTCAGGGTATTAGGAATAGAAAGCTAGACATCAGATCCATATTATCAACATGATCAACACACATACAAAGCAAACAAAAGGAAAAATGAAGGTTTTTCATGGTAAGGGTCATGTGACTGACCTTACCATGTGGCATATCGCATTACATAGCTATCCTCAGGCATCTGAAGATGAATTACACACTGTGTGACCGAGGCATGTTAATAAATGTCATTGTACTAGTTGAAAAATGACAGTGGCGATCAATGGGAAGCTCTGTGGTTTGAATTTCAAAATGTTTCTCCACAGTTTCTCCACAGTCCAAAGCCTGTGCCATCTGCCTTATCCAGCTCCCGGGGAAGAAATAACATTTCTTCATTAAACTGAAGACTTGAACCACAGTATATTTTGCTTTGATAGACAACATTTATTCAACAATTTAGTGGATTAACAATAAGCAAACACAGCAGCATGCCACGACTATTGTCTTTTATTCTTTTGTTTATTTCCCTGTTTGCTTGTCATTTTTTCTGTTATACTTTGATCATAAAGCGCTGTAAAACTGGTGGTAGGTAGGTAGGTAGAATGGTTAGTCATTGTTTTTGTTCTTTTACACTTTTGTCGTCATAGTCAGGGTAGGTCAGCAGCAGGCCAGAAGAGTTATATTCCCTTTTCTCCCCTTTTGTTCCCAGTCTCTGTTCCCCATCCTCATTGTTAGTGAGGTCAGAATGTTAGAACTTTGTTCAGGGAGCTCCAACTGGTTTTGGACTGTAAGAGTTGTGTCAAGATCTGCTGGCTCTGTCCTGTGTTTTTATATTTGGATTTGTATCTTGTCTATTAATAAACTGATATACTGTGCCCTCCATAAGGGTTGGGACAAAGACCCATTATGTCTCGATTTGCCACAATTTTAGATTTGGAATCGTACAATTAACATATGGTTACTGTGCACATTCTCAGATTTATACATGTAATAAATACCTAATAAAGTGCTCACTGAGTATATATACACTCAAGAGCACTTTATTAGGTATTTATTAGACATATTTTGTTTACTTCTAATGCTGTTGTAATACCACTGTTGTAATGTGTGGTTATTTGCGTTACTGTCACCTTCCTATCAGCTTTGACCAGTCTGGTCATTCTCCTCTGACGTCTCTCATTAACAAGACGTTTCTGTCTGCATACTGCTGCTCAGTGGATGTTTTTTGTTTTTTTGCACCTTCCTTGCAAACTCTAAAGACTAGTGTCCGTGAAAGTCCCAGGAGATCAGCAGTTTCTGAGGTACTCAAACCACCCTGTCTGCCACCAACAATCATTCCATGGTCAAAGTCACTTGGATCACATTTTTTCCCCATTGCAAGTATGTGTAATAAAGCAAAAATGTTCCTAATAAAATGTTGGGTTAGTGTATATATTTATTTATTAGAGAATGGAGGAGATAAGGTACTGCCCAAGATCCAAAGCATACCACCTCATCTGTGAAACACAAACAATTAAAAACAGAAATAAATACAGGAAATGATAAGAAAAAAAACCCCAATAAACACAATGTACAACGTATAGTGAAAAATAAATACGATGTAATGGATTAATTTTCTGCTTGTGGGATTTAGCAATATCAAAGACAAAATTAACAGTATACTATCAACGAAAACTGTTAATTACTGAAACTTGTGCCTTAGACCTGCTTTAGCTGGTGGGTGGCAAAAGGATGAAATGCAGACCTGTCTGAGCAGACACCCTGAGGAGCAGCTCTCCTTCCACTTCGGCGTGCTGTGAGTCCTGAAATTACCAGAGGCCTCTGGATCGTCCGGAAAATGCTAAATCAACAAGCAAGGCTGGTGCTCGCTGCATCATCTTCTGAGTCGGACGTGAGCCGTAGCTTGCGGATGGTTCAGCCCTGTAGGGACGATGAGATTGATGAATTTATTACCTTTTCTGAATGTGCGGTGAACACACATAAGTGGGCTAAAGATTATGGATACTGCTGTTGCAGTGTGTTTTTATGGGCAAAGTGCAAGAGGCTTACTCGGCACTGCCGGCGGAACAAACCCTTGACTATGAGTTTGTGAAATCTGCTGTATTGAAAGTTTATGAACCTGAGGCTTATTGGCAGATACTTCACCGTCATAAAAAACCAGACACCGAACCATATGTGGAGTTTGCCCAAGAGAAAGTCTCTTTTTGATCAGTGTTGTACATCACACGGCATAACTTCCTTTGAACAACTCTGTGATTTGGTTGGACTAGAGGAGCTGAAAAGAGAGTGTTGTGTATGTATATGAATGAACATAAAGTCAGCAAAGCTGCAGATGAGGCAGTTACTGCTGACATGTTTGTCCTAAACACAAAGGAACTTGTTTGTATCCTCTGTGAAAACCCCAAGCTGTGAGGGTGTGTGAAAGAACTGCTCTTATGATGGGTCAGGTGCTTAAGACCAAGTCTGGGTCTCCCGCTGAGAGCGTGCAAGCAGATACTCAGGCAAAAGGACATTTATCTCTTTTATGCTTTTTTTTTTAAAGAAGGCTTGCCATGTTTTAGCTGTTTTTAAAGAAGAAGTCTCTCAAGCCTGTGGCTTTTGGATGATTTCAGTCGTTCATGCCTAAGCTTGATGTGTTACTTGATAACGATGACAAAGATCACAAGGTTAGTGATCAAACTTTTAATCTGTTAATTAAAGATGATTTTGTGTCAGTGCTGATAAGCCCAGGGTTCAGTATATGGTCAAAATACTGCATGATACAGGCACTGTGCAGTGTTCTAACACTGTGGGAAGACATTTCTATGGGTTCCAGTGTCCTTATTTATGTATGTCATATTTATGTTTTAGTGTGTTGTTTATACTGTCTAACGACTTAGCTGGGGGAAAGGGTAGTTCCTGTCCCTGTTGACCCAGATGAGATGTTGCCAAAATACCCAGAGGTGTTTCCTGCATGCGTGGTTACCTATGCTATGGCATCAGAGACATGAAGAAACCCCTGATCATGGTTCGCATTGTGGCCTTGAAATGAACCTTTGTGGCACATTTTTAGTCACCTCTGAACCTCGTTGTGCAGTTTTGCCACCAGCATCACTTAAGCCGGATTTATACTCGTCTACCAGTATCAGTGATTTATACTCATAAAGGACACTTTTGTCGCAAGGGTTGTACGCGGAAAATGAGTGTCACATGACAAGTGACTCATGACGTTTTCCATTTTTACTTTGTGTAATGTCTGCAATGATGGTTCTGTTGTCTCAATGGTAACAAGATGCCAAACAGCTGACGTTTACATATTTGAAAACATGGTGGAGCCTATCCATGACAATGAATTTCAGTGTTCCATCTGACTGTCCAATGAACACTGTTCAGCAAAGTATGACTGTGCCTGCGACATGACAAAATTGTACAGGTGAGCGACACTGAGAAAAAGTGTCATACTAAACTTTTTTCAGTTGAATAATTATTGTCATACGTCACTTGTCACAAGGGTCATACGACGAGTATGGATCAGGCTGAAGGATTTATCAGCAAGTTACTGCAAGGGCTTAATAAAGCGTCTCTGTTTTGCGGGCAGCTTGTTGCAGAACAGGGAAAGGATTTGTGCTTGTCCTCCCTTTCTGCTGTGCCTGAAACAGACACTGAAAAGGAATCCCAGGGGTACTTTGTGTGTGGCGATGTACTGATGCGTAAGTGGAAACCATCTACAGCACAGGAACATGACACATGGTGTAATTGTCTATCAGATTGTAGTCCATTCGCCTGGGGCCTGTTCCACAAAGTAGGATTAATGAGTTAGCTGGATAACTGCACCAAGTAAAACCCAGAGTTTTATTCTGGTTAACTCAATCATCCTGCTTTGTGGAACAGGCTCCCGGTTTAAAAAGTGTTAGGTTTATCTCTTGACAGTGAGGTGAATAAAACCTATGTCCGCATTTTACATCACATTTATTGGCATGGTTTAAAGGGGGATGTAGTGTGTTAGCACGGAAGTTGTCATGCACTGGAGAGAAATTGGCGCAGTTGACTCCCCCAGGTTTTGTTTGCTGCTAGAGAGGCAGTGCAGGAGTCACTTGATTTCAGCCCATCAGAGTTGATGTTTAAGCATAATGTTTACAGTCCTCTGAAGTAGTTGAAAAAGCCCCTATGAACTTCCTTGATTGCACCTCAAATTTTCACTTCAAGCTCCATTGAGCATGTGAATGAACAAAAAGTAAATCTGGAAATAAATGTGATCGCCATGCCGTGGCCCGCTCCTTTAATCCAGGAGATAAAGTCTTGGTTTTATTACCTGTCCATGGTACGTTGCTGCAGGCTCGATATAGTAGCTCTTATCACATTTGTGACAAGTTAATCTGCTGAAACGGTATTGTGAATGTGACTCCGGCATAAGTTTTGTGCAGTTCAAACTGACTGTCACTCTACCTGCTTCTGACATTGTAAGTGAAGTAAAACCTGTGTGATACTGAAATCTTTAATCTCCATAGTCTCTATGCCTCACCTGTCTTTTTGAATGTGGGCATGACAGCCTCATCTGATTTAGAGGATGAGGTGGCTATGCCTTCAAAGGACATGGCAGGCTGTGGAATTCTGAAATTTTAAATTATTTGAATTCGCTTCTCAGTCACCCGACTGTCTCTGAATGCATGGAAGTTATTACGCTTATCCAGTGTTCCTTCACTTTTTCTTGATGCCCCAAATTTCACTTAATAGAACACGACATCGACATTGGTGATTCTCCTCCAAAAAGCAAACCCCCCCTATCGGGTTAACCCCACAATGTGTTTGTGTTTATCAAAGGAGGTCACCTACTATATGTTGGAAGACAACATCCCCAGATAGAATGCGTGGAGTTTGCTGTGTTTGCTGATTGGTAAGCCTGACATGACTTATTGCTTCTGCACAGATTATCACCAGAAAAATGAAGTCATGAATCCTGATTCCTTTCCTCTGCCCCATGTGGACAACTGCTTCAATCGTGTTGGTTGCACTACATTTGTTAGAAAGTTTTACCTACTGAAAGGGTTGGGGCAGAACCAGGTGAATTCAGAAGCGAATTCAAATAATTCAAACTTTCAGAATTCCATAGCCTGCCATATCCTTTGACGGCATTACCACCTCTGTCGAGAAATATCCGCTTTCATGACCCCAGATCACTTTTTTGTGTAATAGCTTTCGGGATGAAAAATGCCCTAGTAACGTTTCAAAGGTTTCTAAACATAGTTATTCTGGGGTTGTCACACTGAGGCTTATTTAGATGATTTAGTCATCCATTCTACTTTGTGGGATGAGCATATCAGTCAAGTTTAGGCCCTTTTTGGCCAGTGCCAGAGTATGTGTTCAGTGAAGCCATAGTAAACTACTTGGAAAAGGTTGTTTGGCGAAGACAAGTTTAGCCTGTGGGTTTTAAAATAGACACCATCAGTCAATTCCCTTTCCTGAATAATGTTGTTTCCTGGGAATGTTTGGAAAGTTTTTGTAAAAGTTTTGTAGCCGTCTCTGTTAACTGATCTCCTTAGTCATAAGGCTAGCTTTATGTGGTCTTCGACTGTCGACTTAGACTTTTGAGCCAGTGAAAGTATTTCTGTTAAAGCCCTGGTTTTGTCTGCTGCTAATTTCATTGTGCCTTTAAAAATAGCTGTGAAAGCAAGTGATATAGGCACTGGTGCAGTCCTTCTGCAGGAAGGAAGTCCTTCTCAAGGAAATGTAATAAACATCAATAGGCCTACTTTACTCTTGTAAAGCACTCTCACACTGCCACATATTCAAGTGTGCTTCTGATACAGTGGTGGTTTATACTGACAACAATCCACTCGTGTTCCTCCACTGGATGAAAAACAACCAATGGAGCAATGTAATCTGATATCATATGATTACATATATGTCATATACGTGGCAAAGATAATGTTGTGGTTTCGTTTTGTATAATATAAATACATTGTTTTTTTATTTTGAGGGTGTATCTGAATTGGTAGATTGGATGTTTCTCATTTAAATTATGGAAATCTGAAATGTACACATGATGAGGGCAGTGGCGTTTTTGGCATATTACTCCTGGTGGGGCACCAATCAGCTTGTCAAGCCTACAGTGACTATTGTGGGCCTCAACATTGCTGACACAGAGATGAAACCCTTATAACACACTACCAACAGCTGTTCAATTGCAGAATAGGGCTACAAGAAATTAGACTACCAGGGAAGAGCAGATGGGCCTAGCATTTTAAATAAATGACATTCAAATGTATAATCGGAATGTATAAAAGGAACATGAAATAAAAAAGTGGTTCATGGTTTGGCTCGATCATTGCCAATTTAGTATTTGATCACACATGAAGATAATCAGGGGAGCTGGCATAATTATAATTTCATCAAGTTAGCCAGTATACCTGCTAATATTGTGTGGAAACTGGTCTGCAACTGCACTATGCAGTAAAGAGAAGGTGAAATAAACAACAATTATTAAAACAGACAAACTAATTTCAGTAAGCTATGCTTTATTACTGTTGAATATTAGGAGTGAGAAAAGCACATTAATAATTAAATAGGCTACAAAATCAGCTCAATCTCCCTGAAATTATGTGTAGGCTATGCCGACTATTTTAATACATTTTACAATAGCGCAGCAACTATTTAGGCTACAGCTAAGCTACAACGAAAGTCTCCTAGTTATAATGAGACTGCTACTACTGCTTCAACTCCTATGAAAATATCTACAAACATAGCTATGATTTCTATGCCAAGATGATTGCGGCCCACAGGCCAACATAGAAAACCCGTTACAACATGCACAGAAGGGGTTCCCTGTCATACTGCTAGGGCTATGAGTTGTGGGGCCAGCTCCGCTGACAGATAATTGCAGGCATCAAGTGCCATACGCTACATTACAGATTGCACAAACATTTTTATTACTTTGAGTGCATTTTAAAAGAGGAATTATGGATAATATAAGGTTGAGCGATTCAATACAACTTTTATTCATTGAACTGCAGCGCTTTAGAGATAAATCAATGAGGGATAAGAACGCAATACCACCAAATAGTAGTGGGGTCGGACCCCACCAGTCCCTAATGTAGAGACACCAGTGGAAGGGAGACATGTAGTTTATGTGTTCCAATTTATTTTTTCTCTCAAGGGTGGGAGTGTTATATGCTCATAGTTACTTTTTATAAAATTGGATTTTGCTGTAATTCTTTTTCTTTCTGTCATGTGAGTGTGTGCTTTTTGTGTTGCTTGTAGCTTATGTCTTTTCCATCGATGGATGTGCACAAGGCTCCTGTACTATAAGACGGTGAGTTGAGGCAGCTGCTCGCTCTGTTCCTGTAGGCAAGCAACACTGCAGTACACCACGACTCTTGTCTCTCATGTTTTATTCTTGTTTTTTTGTCTGTTTTGCTTGTCCATTCTGTTATACTCTGATCATTATGGCTTAGTTTACAATGCTAGAAGCAAACTGGGTAGTAGTCTGCACTTTCCCCTTGTCATTGTAACTGAGGTCAGAACATTCAGAACTAACTTTGTACAGACAGGCCAGACCAGACTCTAGGCTTCTAGACTCAGAGAAGTAGGCCTAGAATTGCTGGCTCTGCCCTGTTTTTGTATGTTTGGATTTGTATCATGTCTATTAATAAACCAGTATATCTTTTTTGGCAAAAAGACATTATGGTGTTTTTAAATGTGTTTGGCTGGTTATTGCAACTTGGCAGTCTTGACCCATAACACCATGGATCGAAACACTTAATATAAGGGAAAGCAATATTCAGTCATAAAAAAACATTTTAATATTTAGTTTCTGCTGCACCACAACAAAGCAAATTCTACTAATATAATGGCTCAGTTGTTTCAATCAAATGAATCCAAGGGTTTCAGTATTGTAACACAGTTGACTAGTCTGTGAAGTGTTTATATTGAATACACTTTCTTTTAAGATAGCTTGAAGGTTTTTAAATGAACTGAGGAGATAATCTTCTGAGGAATTCTAGATAATCTCTTTAGGTCTCTGCACGAGGGAAAGGACAACTTTTGAAAAACCAACCATTTAATCCCAGATCTTTTTGCTTCTCCTGATTTGCACAGCAAATTGTATTTGTGGGCCTATCTTTCTCTTGTCATAGGCTGCACTTTCCTGAGCCTACTTGTGAGAGTAGAGGCAAGCATAACTAACCAACTAAAATAGTCATAAACCCACTAATTGTTCTTTTTAGAAATTTAGATGATATGAGGAATATGGACACATGACTTAAAAGATTTCAAAGTTATTGGATGCTATCACATACAAGGAACCCTCATTTCCCCAAAAACATACATTACAAGACAAGTTATTTAGCTGATACTTTTATCCAAAGTGACTTACAGTTGATTAGACTAAGCAGGGGACAATCCCCCTTGGAGCAATTTGCAGTTAAGGGCCTTGCTCAAGGGACCAACGGCTGTGCAGATCTTATTGTAGCTACACCGGAGATTGAACCACCAACCTTGTGGGTCCTGGGTCCGAGGGCACAGAAACACAAACACAAAGACATTCTCCACTGTAAGTGTACTTTGAATGCGCTGGTCAAGTCCATTTGCTCAGGTTAAACTGAATTTGCATGCAGAATAGGCATTTTGAAGAAACCACCAAAACCCTCTTCAATGCATTAACACTGTGGGGGTATTCTACTACTGTCGGAGTATTTCCTTAGATAGGTCCAAAAGAGCTTCTTGGGTACAAGACCATAGAACACAAAGGAAATAATCCCAATTATCACCACCTACGTGGCATTCGGCCCAGCAGTAAACAGAAAAAACCTGTCCAGGACCCGACAGAATGCAGAGCTACTCCAGGACTACTGTATCATCTCTGTCTACAAGAAGAGGAAAAGCCTCAAGCACCATCTGGTCAGCAGCAAACCAGAAATCAACACTGTACGAGGCCCAGTATTTTACAAACAGCCCACTACAGTGAGGAACAACACTACAAACACAACTAACATAATTGATGATCTCCTGGGATTTTCATGCACAGAAGTCTAAAGTTTACGGAGAATGGACCAGTTCAGCTACCAGTTCAGACCAGCTCCTAGTTTGATACTGTTTGACCAGCTCTAGCTAGGTTTTCAAACCAGCTACTTGCTCAGGCAAGCAACCAGCGCTAGCTCAGCTCATACCCAGCTAGACCAGCTTAACCAGCTCAATTTTCAAGCTGGTCAAGCTGGCATCGCTGGATTTTACAGTAGGGCAGTGCATTTTTTTCTTTCTCAAGGGATGCCTATGAAGGGCAACTTTGGAAAGAGAGATATTTTACGAGACTATGCTGAATTAACCCTCACCATAATTGTAGCCCTGTGCAATCATCTAGTTGTAATAAGGAGACACAGAGGATCCAAGTGCAGAATAAGAGTGTATTCAAGAAATATCCAAAGGTAGGTTACACTAGTGGATTGCTACCTAGAGGAGGGGGTTACTTTAAAGAAAGTCTACATTGCACCTTCATGAGCCTGTCTTGATAACAAAAAAAATACATATAAAAAACATATTGCGCTTCTTTTCTTTCTCAGTCAAACTCTTGCCTCTTTAATTTCTGTCCCTTTCCCTATCTCTCTCTCCTCCTCCACTTGTGCATTCATCCCCCTATACCCGGTCTAGCTACAGTGAATTCCTTCATAATTACATCTCTTATTAATGTACATGTGTGACCTAGGGTCCTCCATTCCTTGCCCTAGAGCTCTAATTATACCTCACCTTGTACCATGACCCAGGCATGTGCATTCTGGGGTCAAAACACCCTGCCCTGGTTCCCCCCTTCCCTCCAATTAAGCTTTAGATCTCAGCTAGACTTCTGTTGATTCATTTTACGCTTATGAACAAGAATGGCAAAGATTGCGTTTATTTGGCTTCTGGGCCCTCTGTGGATGTATAAAAGAAAGCCCTCTTACATTAAAATGTACCCCCACTTTGAACAAGGACACACTCAGTTACATGAAGCAATCATCATCAATCATCAATGGCATTTGGCAGACGCTCTTATCCGGGGATCGAACCGCCAACCTTGCGGTTCCCAGTCATGTACCTTAACCACTACAGAACCTCAAGTGGCATGGGCTTGTTCTTTGCTTCTCAAAGAGAGACTTCTGCATATCCACTCACCGTTAGCTGTTCACTCCACCAATAAGAAAACAGGTGAAAGGTCAAGCCCGACAAGTAACCAATGACAGGCCCATCGATTTTATTTTTCAACAAAATTGCCAATATGTGTCCTTTCAGTTACTGGTATGAAAAAGGAGTACAAAATTTCATTTATACAAAAGTGAGACTATAGCTGCTATTCCGAATCCCAACTGTAAATAATATTAGCTTATATTATTCTGTGGCCCTTTGTTGATGAGGATAAACTGTGCTTGGATGAGGTGGGGAACATGGATGGTATCCATAGTAGGGATACAGGAGTACATTATCAGGGAAGACCAGAGACATTATATACAGAACAGAGCAGTCTGGATGTATTTGGATAGCGGTACAATTTCTGTTCTTCTGGCTCTGTACTCCAGCACATTAGATTTGAAATGAAACAATGAGTATTACTTAAAAAGTACAGACTGTAAATTGATTTGAGGGTATTTACAGCCATACTGGGTGATCTATGCAGGAATAACATCAATTCAATTTACAGTCTGTAAATTGCCTTAGGAGGCTGTTGTTGGCAGCATGAGGACCAGCATTGTGCCAATTTAGCTATTATGAGGCTTAGAAATAAGAATAAAACATTAAGAGACATATGCCAAACAATATTCTTACCAAAAGTAATGAAGGAAAGTTCTATAAAGGACACCATGTTATGGTGATTTTAGCAAATTAACAGGCCATTCAACTCAGCATTACTTGCCTTTTCTACCACTAAAGTGTACCTACTGCTTAGTATGCCAAACAGCAAAATAGTATATAACACCGTATTAAACCTGGTCTTGAAAACCCCCAGTGTTTCTGCTTCCAATACATCTCCTGGCAAGCTATTCTACACAGTGAGCACTCTGTGTGAAAAAATACTTCTTAATATCTTCATAGAATTTATCCTTATTTAGCCAATTTCCATGTATGCCCCCTCATCGATCAAGTCCCCCATAGTCTCCTTTTTCTTACTGTTACTGCACATTGACTAGAACCTGAAAGGCTTTGATCATCTATTACCAGCAAATCTTTTTCAACTTGAGGACCTTCCAATTTTGTACCACCCATAAAGTTATCCTGCCTTATGTTTTTATTTCCCACATGTAGAACTTTAATTAATTATATTAAATTTCATTTGCCAGGTTTCCACCCACTTTTGGATTCAACTTAAATCTTCCTGGATTACTTTAGTGGACCCCAAACAGGACGGCCTGTAGTGTAGTGTTTACGGTAAATGACTGGGACATGCACGGTCAGTGGTTCTAATCCCGGTGGAGCCACAATAAAATCTGCGCAGCCTTTGGGCCCTTGAGCAAGGCCCTTAACCCTGCATTGCTCCAGGGGAGGATTGTCTCCTACTTAGTCTAATCAACTGTACGTTGCTCTGGATAAGAGCCTCTGCCAAATGCCAATAATGTAATGTTAGCGAAAACCCCTAGTTTTGTATCATCTACAAATTTAACGGAATGTCTCTGTCATTTATTTAGTGGTCCCAGCACCGATCCCTGTGGGACTCTACATCCGACAATACCCTGCTCAGATAAGATCCCTCCTGCTACTCATCCTTGTGCTCTATCCCGTAGCCTGTCCCGAACCCACTCTGAAATGGGTCCTATCGTCCTCATTTTCATAACGAGTTTGTCATGCGGTATCTCATCAAATCCTTTTTGGAAATGTAAATATACAACACCATAAGCCCTCCTGACATCAAAACATTTGGGAGCATCCTCAAATAATGTCAAAAGGTTTGTCAGGCATGTCCTACCCTTACAAAAACCACACATTGCAATAAACATACAATACGATACAAATACATAGGCTTTGGTGTGGTGGCTACTCAAACATCAGAAGCATGTGCTTAAACACAGAGACTCAACAAACTGTTTATAAAAAGATTTAATTCCATGTTTATGTAGATTGAAAGTGCAAAAGGAGGTAGAACAGTTAATACTGCAAATTGATTTCTCAGACTCATATAGGCTACTTATGTCTTTGTTCCACAAAATTACAAGTCAAGCAGGTCATTTTGCTGTTGATTCACCACTATGAAAAGAAGTCAAGCTGACTTTCACTGTTGATGTCTCTCTTAGAAATTCAATGAAAGTTGGCAATGAATGAACAAGAGACAAACGTGATATTTTTGTAATAATTAATTTAAATGTGCACATATGGAGAATATCTCTATCAGCTCTTATATGACCAAATGTCATCAAATGTCAACCACAAATGACCTTCCTCTCCTCCCCCATTCTCTTGGACCACCAGCATTCTGTAAAACATATGCTCTTGCCAGATTTATTATGATAACCAAATAGTGCTTGACCGTGTTTGAAATAGCTTGCAAAGAGCCAACTGCATAAATAACAGTCATCCAAAACATAGCTACATTAAACCTATGAAGCTCAATTTTCTTTTTCGTAGATCATAAGCAGTAAAGTGAACTAGGGAGCCTAGATTTCTTTCCTTTAGTGGCGAGTGAGTGCTAGTGAGTCGTTTAACCCTCTCTCCAGCCAAGTAGTAATGCCCAGCCACAGTTTATATTCAGCAGGAGACCTGTGACTAGCATTATCTGACACCTGCCCATGGACTGTAGTTGTAGTCTTTAGTAAAGCATACCTGGGGCATGCACAGTAGTTTGAGGCTATATCTCTACACTCACTACTTACCATTGTTCCAACTGGGCTGCTGCAAATGGAAACAGCTTCCAATTCAGCACACACAGAACCTGTTGAACCATTAATCTCATAAGAGTACAGCCAAATTGTATCAGAATTTTGAAAGAGGACCTTTATAGCAATTACTGCTGTGGGGTGTGGTACCATTTTTAGTCCACTCCTGGCACAGTTGCTCCAGTTGTGAAAATATCCTTGGTGATCATGGATAGACTGCAGTCTTCAAGTATTCTCATAAATCTTATTTTGGATTGGAGTCTGGGGTTTCAGTGGGCTACTCAAATACATCATCTCCCCTCACTGTAGACCATGTCATGTATATTTTACTGGTTTCCTGATTCTTGACTGACCCGAATGCATTTCCTTGGGGACAGATCAATCACCCCCCTCCCCCCACAGATCCTGCCCTGCTTTCTAGTCTCAGCCATTGAGAACCACCTCCACTAGTGCAGATGAAAGATTGGGATGTTCTTGGATTCACTCCAGAAGTCAATGTTTGAATTTAGGTGAAAGTTTCTTCTTCAATTCTTTGTCTAGTTAATTCACAAAATAAAAATAAATAAATAGATGAATAAAATAAAAAAATACATAAATAAAAAATAAAAAAAATACAAAAGACCTATATAATATCTCAGTTGTATAATCTATGTAACCCTCTTAGAAATAGGGATTATATATCGTACAATGGGATCATTTCTGTTCTTGTTTTTTGTGTTGTTGATCATGCTTTTGTGATTGGTTAATTAGTGGTTATTTTTATTGAACTTTGTTGTAGAATAGACCAGAAGATCGCAGACTGCAGATACAGAGCAGCGGGTGAGTTCGGACATGACATTTCTGGGATTTGGAGGAGGGAGAATCATGTTGAGATTGTTTTTTGCGAGTGAGTGCACTGCTGAGTGAGCGCACCGTCAAATTTTCTGAGGACAGGAAGTTCATCAGGAACGGATAGACTGTGCTAAAAACCTGGTGAGAATCTAGACCAAGATATGGGAAGAACGTCAAAGAGTTATTATCTTCCTACAAGAGAGACCTGGCCATGACGCCAGCTACAATAAGTAATCATAAAAGTAAATAAAACATAGATTACAGCTAAAAGAAAGAAGACAGAAAGTTAGGGCAAAGGGTACAATCACAATAAAGTGTTCCACACAGGGAGTGCCACCCTTAACTATAAAAAGTTTCTTGGATGGTATATTTAAAAAGGGCAATGTCTCCAACTTGCTTCAGTTGTATATTAATTAGTGATTCAAAGCTATAAAATCTGAAACTGTCTTTAAAAGGTAATAACCAGCAGAACTTTTGCAGTCAATGCTTTTCTTGGCCTGACATACCTCTACTGTTGTGACTTGATCAAATCTAAACAGATTTACCGAGGCATTTGTGGCAGAACTCATGTTAATATGATTTGAGCAAATCTGTGGCTCAACATTTGATTGATCAAAGATTGATACAGATGAGATAAAATGCTTGTTAATAGTTTCCATAAATATGACTTAGCCATTTTCACTCTCCCTCCAAATATTCTCTACAAGGCTTGTGTGTGGATTGGCCACTGGGCTCCAACGATAAGCGTGCTAAAAGTTTTTTTTTATTTCATTGTGTACATTATCTTTTTTAAAGCAAAAAAACTATTCTTAATTTAACCGTTTTGTGTGATTGTATGTATGTGGGGGCTCATCTATTGTTTTTATATTACCAGGTTTACTTTCCAAGAGTAGCTGGCTAACAGCTAATTTCATTGCAGGCCCAGTTCCCTAAATTCAAGACATAAACAGAGTACAGTGTGGATGTCCCTGCCTCAGTTTATCCGGGCATGAATTGAATTTCACACTAGATAAAATGTATTCTTTCCTCTGCTGGTTCAGAGTCCCGCCGAGACAAGTGTTGCGTTTACACACTTTGCCACAAGCTCTGTACAGAGCTTTACGATGTTATTACTCTTGAGTAATACTGTATCTCTCTCTCTCTCTTATCACTCACTCACAGAGGGCTGGTGCGCTGCTGGTGCACAAACTCTCGCTCTCATCTCACGCACAGACCAGTGACCAAGTCACTGCTGAATCCACAGTGGTACCCCTGAACACCTGCTCCCTCAGCTGCTTAATTCACAAGGGCTGCCTCATCCGAAAATTAAAGAAGACACAAAGCATATTTCGCCGTGTAATGACAGCAGGTCTGCTCTGCACTCTGGAACGTTTGCCAGCAACAGCTTGGGTGCTCTCTTTGACTGTGACTTGCTGCAGAACCTCTATTTGGACTTCATTAAGAGTTGCATTTACTCTTAAATCAGGGTAAAGTACTTCAAATGCATACAGAGAGAGACAACATACTTTGAATTTATTGTTCATTGTCCGTTTCTTTTTTTATCATTTTGACTCCTATATTTATTAATTATTATCCTCCGTACAAGAACAGAGCACAATTATGTTTAAGAATATACTGGGTCCGTTGCCATGGGTCGGATATGGATTGACCTGCCCCATATCCCGCTTATAGCTGGCCAGAAACGGATCAGTACAATTCTTAATATTCTCCGTTCTCAAACGGGGCCGTATTGTACGCTTAGTGGTTACTATAGTTTTACTCGTTTATCTGACTCCATTTAAAATATAATTTAGAAATTTGGGTTTGCAACTTACGCGGACCTCGGGAGTGATTACATTCGACTTGTACCTGCGCCACCATTACTCAATAGATGCTCCCGGGATTAGCATTACTGCTGAAATCTCAGTTCGGTGGAGAACTCAGAGGCTGCGGGTCCAGTCAACACAATACATGCAAACCTGCCATGATAGTTGCGAGCCCAGGTTGGCGTAGCATTAACTGGGCTCCTTAGAGCTAATTTGGCAGGAACCAGCGCCATAACGCCCAAGGGTTCCCTTCGCACCAAATCACAAGAGCCGTGCGTCACCCGACCCTTTAAGGGACAGAAATTGCTGGCCGCACAGCTTAGAACTACCACAGGTGTACCGCCCCGCCGATCGGTCGGTCTTCGGCCACCATTTCCCCCTGAGTATTCAGTTGTAACTTAGGCTGAAAAGGTACAAGATGAATTAGAGTCATGGAGATCACGCAAGTTCCAAACAAAATAGTTTATTCGCAGACAGGTAGGTTATTAGCTTTAGAATATCACAATCAAGTATAAAATACACAAATTAAGAATAGAAATAGAGTAAATAATCATACCTAGCCTGCTTGGACTACACACAAACACAGAGTATAGAATATGCCGTATGGAAAGTCGAATACGATCTTCCTGATACTTACATACACGTCAGTGGAGGCTTCTCCATAGAGGTGGAGGAGGCCTGGCCTCCCCAATAATTTGAGAGAAGAGAGAGATTTAAAAAAAACAATAAATATATTTATTTTATTTATTTTAACAAAAAACATATTTTTTATTTTTTATATTCATATTATTTTAGTTTTGTTCATAAATCTAAATTTTCCCATGGCTAAAACCCAATATTGCAATTGTAAAGCAACAGGCCAGATTTCCCTATCAGTTTGTATTAAGGGAGGCCAGGCCTCCCCTAGGAAATTCGCTTTTCATAGAAGTCAATGTAATGCATTTTTTTTCATGCCAATATGTGATTGGCCAGATCACTGAAAATGGGTGGGCAACGGAGGCCTGGCCTCACCATGCATTGTGTCCAGGGCTGAAAGATTGACATTTTGTTCGTCCAATCACATGCTACTGGTTCATTTGGAATCAACTGTCCTTTCCTTTCCTATTCAACACAGAAGCCATTTTGAGAATTCGCTAGTCACTTCAGTCAAACAAACACTCGCCATAGTGGCTACGAGTGTCCCATCAACTTGTGCTTTTCAGGAAATTTAGACAACACCCCTGGCTATCATCCCTGGAGTTTATAGCTCATTTGGCCAAACACTTTTGCTTAAAACTACCTCGGAAGTCGGTGAGATTCTGGCGCTATTTGAGATCTTGGGCTGGAGATATGCAGATTCCAGATACTAGGGAGTGAGAATGACATTCAATAGGTCATGTTAGACACCATTTGGGATTTATTGAACAGTTTTATTTTTAATGTAGTCCATTTCGTTTTATTACAAGTCAATTTAATAATCTTCCATATCAAATTACTGAATTGTTGCTCTGTGAGGAAATTCACTCTAAATACGAAGAGTGCTGCCCTCTAGTGGATAACGTTAACGTTAGATAAAGCCAACTGGAACCATATTTTTACATATTTTATATGAAATATATTGAATAAAACTACATATGATAAAGAAACTGTTATCTTATCTTTTTTATATGCTAAACTTGATTAAATTGGTGATTACATGTTGAAGCTGTAGAAGAATGAAAAATGTAAGCTAAACAAAATTGTTTTTAACTACATAATTAAAATTCCTGCCTTTTACACATGTTCACTTGGCATTTATATTACATCCAAATGTCATTTCTCAGCTTAATTATCAGGCAGGCTCATAGACTTACAGCAATGTCATTTCTTCAGGAAGGCACAAGGCTAAGCTCTGCACAATGAATTTAATCAGCCAGAACTTTCTGACTGTAGCTTACACTCCAAATAGTATGCCTTTGGCCAGCGCAAAGACAGATAAGAGAACAGGGAACATTCCATCGCGAGTGAAGTGAGCAAGCGGAAAAAAATGGCCTCCTCAATTCTGGAAGTCACCAGCCTCCACTGATACACGTACAATATGCTGTGTGGGAAGTCGAATACGATCTTCCACTGCTACACATACATACATACATACACAAGACATGTTGTGTGGGAAGTCGAATACGATCTTCCCAGATTGGTCTGTCTCCCTTGCTTTTATGCCAAATCATACGTTTGGAACCAGGCGGCAGTGCCATACATCAACCTGGAGGGGTGGTCAAATCTGGAATTTAGACCCCCACCGTTGGGGGTTGTTGAGTAGGGAAAATGAGATGATTACCAAGAGAGGACGTGTAGGTTTTCCCTTGGGATACTGAAACTATAGTTATTATTGTTAACTATATTAAATTCCATTTGGTATGAAATGTATCTCATCCGATTCCTTGATTTTATCAGATCACATCCATACCAAACAGATTACCCTTATGTTTTATTATGTTGCAGTTATCATGAAACTTCCCTCCTGATTATCCATTTTACATGCAATTCCTGTTACCATTACATAAGACTTAATGCAATAATACAAGGATCACATGGGCAATGTTTTCAAGGTGTTACCGGGTCTATTTACTATCTTAATAGCAGTTTTGAATATTTAATCTAAGAGAGCAGTCACCGGTGTAATGACAGCAGTGCCCAAATGAGGGCAATGTGGCATTGTCCGGAGTCTTCCCCCTTGGAAGTGACCAGGTATGGGGTCACAGGGAGGTCACCAATGTTCGGGAGGATTCTTTTCCCATGACCCAACTGGCCTTGGACCACTCATACATCTTAACTCCCCAACAGGTAATCTAAACAACATTGAAACCCCAGCTCTCACGCCCCTCACAAATGGCAGCCCTTCATGACCTTAACCACTAGGCTACAGGCCGCCCCATCCTATCTATGAATGCTGTAGTTGGGAGTCTTCATGATAACTGCATTATGCTGTAAATATGTCTTTGTGCCTCTCATGGTAATATACCTTTTGGATAAACCTGATTTGGGTGAATGAAAGGAAAGGAGACATCCCAGACTGTTTGGTTTCTTCTCCTTATCTCCGAAATCCAGGCCTTAGTTCTTGACCCTAAAAGTGAGTCACCCATCTATAATTTACAGCCAGGCCCACCAGGCAGGGGGCTAAAACACATGGCTTCTACAGAGACAGCTTTTGCCCAGTTTCCCCTCGGCTCCTGAATGGTTATGATATCAACGGTAGACTGTTACAAAAACTAGACCATTACACCAGTCGCACTGAACCAATCAGAATAACACCAAACATCAACATATTCTGACCTGGGATTATCATGAAACATCTTTATACCATCTCCAATATTCCTGTTCTGGAATGTGAGAAAAGAGGGCCCAAGAAGGCGCCTCTAAGAATCCTTCTCTAGCTCTCCCCCACAGGCATGTGTGCCAACGGTGGGGGCTAACAATGTATGCTCCAGGAGGGGGAAGTCAGCAAGCTGACCAGCGCATGAGACCAAATGTTACTTATGACTGGCTTACAACCACCACCAATGTGTAGCAGCCAACTGGCATCCATTTTGCATAAGAACGCTCACCGCACATCAGCCGAGGTGGAGAGAACAACCATATAGCCAATTAAATCGGGATGATTAGGAGGCAGATAGAAAGAGACCGTTTTTGCCAAGACATCAGGGAAACCACTACTCTTTGCTATGGGAGTGTCATGGGATCTTTAATGATCGCAGTGTCGAGGACCTGGCCCTAGGCCCGCCTGATGAGAGATTGACAGAAGATGGGTTAGGCAGGAATGCATTGTTAACCCCTCGCACACGCCAATGGGGTAGGAGTAAAAGCTCCCGTAAGAGGAGAAGTATATGGTACAAGATAAATGTACAACCGTATATGGACACTGAGGAGTCTGAAGCCAGAGGACTTAGATTCAGGGTTTTAGAGAGCAAGGCTAAAGGCCTGACTGAGGCCATGCGTAGAATGTGTTCTAGCATGATCATGGAAGATGCTGAACAAGCTGAACGGGAAATTGGTGACCCAGGGAGTTTGGCATTCAAGGAGACGGTAGATGTGATAACATACTTGGTTGACACGTGTGGGCTTGCTCCTACAGGGGAGGAGCACAAGGCCTGGTTAAAGCAACAGGATGAGAAAAACAATGAAGATAATTGGAAGATCACAGAGTATGAGGAGATGGAAAAATGTAAGAGAGATAAGGAAAATGGAAAGGATGTCAATACCGAAAGAATATTAAGAGGCTTCAAGGGCCTTCCTGATTATAGCACAAATAATTTATCGGATAGATTCAAAGGACTAACAGTGGAGGAGTGAAATGATGAATTACACTTAGCTATTAGCTGGATGTCCTTTGTAGATCCTTTAAGGCACCACAAAAAGGGACACTTGAAGAGTGTATTGAGATGGTGGCAGGCATTAACTTCTGGCTTGCATGAGATCAAGGTGTGGAGGAAGTCAAGGAGAGACTATGAAATTGAAACAGACACCAGTGATGAATAGGTTCCTTAAAAAAATACAAAAAAGCTAGTGTTTTTCCACTCGTATATTAAGATGGTGGAAATTCCCAACCGGAGGGGCACATGAGATAAAGTATTGGGGAAATTTCTTTTGAGGTATGAAAAAATGACAGTGGGAAAAACAGAAGTGATGAATATGGTCACTAAAAAACAAGTTGCATAAGAGATAAATGTCTTCCCGCTTGAAATATTGGGGACATTTCTTATCAAAAAGGTACACTTTTGTATGCAAAAAAGATATATAAGGAATAAGCTTTTAGACCTTAGGATGGCATCTTAGAATTTTGCTTCAGAAGATATCTATGGGCTGTTGAAGAGAGAGCAACACAAGACAGCTGTAGCCAAGCTGGAGTGACGCGCTCCCTATGCGCGCCACTCCAGGATATGGATATGGAGAGAGGAGTGACGTACGCGGTGCGGACTCAGCCCAAGAGTTGTGGCAGCGGGACTGATGTCGAAGAGGTGTTCATGCGCATCCCTCATCATACAGAAAAGCTGGTGAAAGAGTTAAAGGGCTTTTACGACATGCTTGGAGCCGTGAACTGCACCTGGAGGCCAACAGACGGGACGCGGGGTTCCTCCACGCTACAGAACACCTTCCTGCTGGACCCACGCAAGAACCTGAAGCCTCCCCCCCTAACCTCAGTGTCAGTGAGGAGAGGCATATGCTGCGGCTGCACTGCAAAACCCCCGACGTGTTCGAAGACATACCAGTGCACATCCCATACAACAGGCGGGAGAAGAACGAAGTGCAAAGTCACGTCTTTCGAAAGTCTCGGTCCTGATCCTGCCCCAGATTCCCAAACCAATGCAGCTGTTCATCAACAGCAAGGAGGAGGGATCAAATCCCACAGAAAACGAGATGGCTATATTTAGGGCATGGGTGGTAATTATAATCTATATTACTTGTAGAAGTAGGAAAAGTAATACATTGACTTTTAAAAATCATGGTGGAAAGGTAAATTAGAAAGAGCTAAAGGGGTATATGTAACTTGCATGTGATCAGCAAACTGAAAAGATGATATTTACACTGTAATCAGTATAACTCTATTCTTTTGATTGATTATAATAAAGTATATCTTACTATAATCATAAGTGATAAAGATTCTTTAGAGGAATACATTGAATACAGGACATCGAATACCAGATTTGCTTCACACCCTTCACTTCGAGACTGGGCTGGAAGTTCAGTAGAACTTACCAGGGCTCCAGGACGTTCGGAGTACTTGAGTTCGTCCCCGAGACACCTCCTCGTGGGGTACTGCTCGTGGGAACGTGAGGTCTGAGCTCGGCAAGGGGTCCGTGGCTCACGACAGCAGTGAGTCAGGACCTTGATTTAACGTCTCATCCAAAAAACATTGCCTCCTACAGCGCAGTGTCCCCATCACTGCACTGGGGCATTGGAGTTAATTTGACCATTTGGCAGAAGCAGAGTGCATGGTGAGCAGTGATCAACTGTTGGAAATGATAGCTTTAAAATGTATTTATTTATTAACTGTTTGGAATATATTTCACAGACCACTCATGTCAATAACTGCACCAAGGTGCCTTGCAACATTGATTCTGGAAAATAGAGCCAAACTTTGTTAGCTTTAAAACCACAGGTTGACTGGATCTATTTAATGTTGCCATAAGAACAATGTTGAATACTTTCATCAGCATTTTAAGGTTTATCTGTTTCCAGCAGGTTGAAAATTTTTTTTATAAACATGTTGAATATATAGCCCTTTTTGGAATTTAACATAATTTTGAAGGTCTGACAGCAAACATAATACAATTACACCCTTTTGTAGGGTGGTCTGGGGATATTACCCATCGAATAAAAAAACTGTAAAATTTAGATTTCGATTTTATGATGGAGGGGAGTATCCTAGGCAGACATTTATCATTTCATGTAAACTCAACTGAAGTGTAAGCAGCTTAGTTTTTGTCAAGTGTTTCCTAAAAACTGAAGACATGATTTTACGGGCTGTGCTGCCTGTGTCTATAGGCCTATTGCTATCTGTGGAGCTGGATGATCAATGTGACCCTCAATATATGAATTTATATTAATTCATAATTTATTCATGCAATAACTACTCAATGAAGTCTACAGTCAGTTTAAATGTTTTCTCTCCTCTCCCTTCCAATAAAAATGAGCATGAGATGCAGTGAACTACAAAATTAGGATAGATCAAGCTTAATACGCTATAGGCATACATAAGCATATATGACTACATCCTATGTCATTAGCTACCAAAGAGATGTTCATTGAGAATGTGAACAACACAAATTTCAGCAGTAAGCCAACATGTTGCAATTTATTTTTAAGGATCTTTATTGGGTGCAAATTTTTTCAAAAAAGAAAAAAGAAAAAACATTGTCAAAAAAAAAAAAAAAAATAGGTATCTCACTGCTCCCCTGCCCCAAAATGATAACAATACATAAATAAATTAAAAAATCTATAAAAGACAAAGAAGAAAATGTAGCAACAGCTCTGACATAACTACCTTGTTCAAATCCAGGACCGTGTCTGCCCTGTAATAATAGAAGACCATCTCGCTCATCTCCAAGAAAGGGAGAGAGTCTACATGTGAAAGTCGGGTCCCATAGTTTATAAAAAATATCAGAACAGCCCCTTAGACTGTATTTAATTTTTTCTGAATGTAGGAGAGACATTAAGTCTTTTAGCTATGGAAAAGGAGGTGGAGGTTTCGGGTCCTTCCAGGGCAGAAGTATACGTCTATGAGTGAGGCAAATGCAACAATTTTTTTGTGAGACAGCTGAAGTCTTCCGGGAGACCAAAAGTAGAGATAAAAGCACTAGGAACCATTTGCTTGTTACGGGCTGAAAGTAAGACATAAAAAGAGGACCACAATGAACCCAGCTTTAGACAGGAAAACATATGAGTGTGATTAGGTGGAGATAGAGAGCATCTATCACAAGTGTCACTAGTATTGAACAATTTCTTTGGTCTTACTTTACAAAAGTGTACCTATGTAGGACCTTAAGGTTTTTACATGCTATTTGCACAAAAGGGCAATGAAGAAACACAATGAAAGCATTAAATATGTCCTTTCTTTAGTTTTGGAGAGGTAGGCATGTTACATTTATCGTCCTATTCTCAACCGGTTGAGAAGTTCTTCTTGTAGTGCGTCACACAAGGATAACCACTGGATTGAATAGAGTTTATTAGCATTGAAGCAGTAGGGACCAGATTCAAAGAGCCATGAAGTAAATCTGGGCCCAAAACCAAATCTTTCAAGAACTGAAAATAAATAACCCCACTCTAACACATTTTCGGCGTCTAGAGAGACCACTATTTCAGGATCTTGTGCATCAGAGGTCCAGACGGCAAACCAGAACCTTAGCTAATAATTTCACATCAGCGTTTAACAAACTGATAGGCCTCCAGCTACCACATTTGTCAGCCAGTCTTTTGTTTAAATTAATGAGATGGAAGCTTGAGTCAGGGATAAGGGAAGGGATCTCTGTTCCCAGAAATTGTTAAACATATCTAATAATAAAGGAGAGAGTAAAAAGTCAGCTGGGAAGCCATCCGGGGCTGGTGCCTTGCCGTTCTGCATTAAGCTGATAGAGACATAGATTTTGTTTTGGTAATTCTGTCAATAGAGGGAAAAATTAAATTATCAAAAAAATTGTCATGCAGCAATTCTGATTAATAAAGTTTGGAGTAATATGATGCAAAAATTGTATTTATTTCAATTTATTCATGGACAAGACTATCAGGTTTTTGGTGTATCTATGTAATGAAATGGGAAGCGGACTGGCATCTCAACGGTAATGCAAGTAGCTGGCTGGCTTTGTCGCCATATTCATAATATGTACCTTTTGTACCCTCAAAAGATATTCTGCCTTGTTGGTGGAAAGGATATTAAACTCAGTTTGAAGTTTTAATCTCTCTATTTGGAGTGTGGGGCTCAGGGATCTAGAGTACTGTCTGTCCACATGAAGAATCGCATACATCATCTCTTGTTGTCTCCGTTTTCCCCACTTTAACACCCTGGCATTATATGAAATAATCTCTCCTCGCATTGCTATTTTCTCAGAGGATGGAGGGAGAAACTGAGTCTGATCTATTGGTTTGGATTAAAAAGTATTTTTGGAAATTAATTTACAAAATTCATTGGAAGCCAATGACCCAGAGTTAAATCTCCAGTTTGCCTGCTTTCCACCCTTAAGAGACATAGCTAAATCTAACAAATGTGGGGCATAATCCGAGATGACTATTCTTGAATATTCACAGGATTTCATGTTGGGTAGTAAGGCTTTATCCAGAAAAAGATAATCTATTTGTGCCTGGTGAACATGGGAGTAAGAGGAACATTCTTTGGTGGTCAGGTGGAAGAAACGGCAGGCATCACCACATCCAATTTAGGTAGGTTAGGAATGTGCTCCACGGACACAATTACAGAAAACTACGAATGCTCATGAAACAGCTATAATATAATACAGTATTTTTCCGGTTTTCATTGGATGAGCAGATTATTCCAAGGTTTATCTCTGGGTGAGCAATGCCCACCCAAGCCCGCCCGTAGACATGCCCCTGTTCTGAACTTGGCAAAATGGCACACCTTCAAAATAGCCAATAGGAAAGCAGTGCATTTTTTGATGACCAATGACTAAATTACAGAAAACTATGAATGCTCAAAAATAGCTGTAATGGGCATTTTTCATTGGATGGGATTATTCAAACCAGCCCACCGGTAGACTAATGATTTTATGACATATCTGCTTTGACATGACATGTCCCTACTAGTTGGAGTAATGGGTGGTCTTCTGAGAGAGTCTGATACAATCAGGGGTTGATTGTAACTCATCATGTACCTGTATTTTAAGAAAAACCAATTAAACCGTTGTCGTCCTAAAATTATGATACCCTTTAATTAAATAGCACATAATACATAATATATCATATATAAGATATTAACACAGCCATTTTAGAAAAATGCCTAAATCCATGTACATATGTTTAAGCAGTTTAAACCGTTTGGGCTATTACTAGAGCATAATTAAGACCATTTGGCTGGGATATATACTCACTGAGCACTTAATCATTATTACTTTATTAAACCTACTTATTCATGTGATTATCTAATCAGCCAATTGTGTGGCAGCAGTACAATGCATACAATCATGTAGATATGGGTCAGGAGCTTCAGTTAATGTTCACATCAACCGTCAGAATGGGGAAAAATGTGATCCACGTGACTTTGACCATGGAATGATTGTTGGTGGTAGACAGGGTGGTTTGAGTATCTCATAAACTGCTGATCACCTGGGATTTTCACACGCTCTAGTCTCTAGAGTTTGCAAGGAATGGTGCAAAAAACTAAAAACATCCACTGAGCGGCAGTTCTGCCGACTTAAACATCTTGTTAATGAGAGACATCAGAGGAGAAGGGCCAGACTGGTCAAAGCTGACAGGAAGGTGACAGTAATGCAAATAATCGCACATTACAACAGTGGTATGCAGAAGAGCATCTCTGAACACACAACGCATCATAACTCTTTCATCATAACACACAATGCTTTCACCCTGCAAAATTTTCAGCACTTGAAATCTGTCAGATTCTAGTCCCAGTGCAATGGCTGATGTCTGACTCTTTGACCTTCATATTGACTTTTGTTCTACAGCTCTTAGCGTATGATATGGAAGTACCTCTGAGACACTCTGGGTTGTTTTGTGGTTGACCGGGAATAGGAATAGAGAGGGCTGTAAATAAAGAACATCTCTGGGCACTGTTGACATGTTACAGTGGATTCCAATAAGGGAGGAACCTGTAACTAGTCTGACAAGGTACAGACAAACCAAACCAATCCAAATATCAATAAGGAAAATAACATTGTTTATACATCATATAGTTTCCCCATCTAAGGAAGGATCAATTCACCCCTTAACTCTCAATGGCCCAGGGTTGCATTTCCCTGGAGCTATTATCATTATTATCCGTTTCCCCATTGTATACTTCTACAAAAGTACTTGTACATAGAAACTGTCAGAGTGCAGGATGGAGAAACCAAGCTCAACCCAGAGGTAGATGAAACGGGAGTTTTTAATTCATAGTCCAGACAATCACCAGAAAAAACTTACGGCAGGGGTAAGCAATGGGGTGGATGAGGTCACAAGCAAAGTTCATACAGATCAAGTAATCCAGAGAGGTAAAGGTACAGAATCGGAGTTCAGGTATCAGAAGTCTAAATAAACAAAAAAGGGTCGGAATACAAAGCAGACAATCAGAATAATGCTTAAGAGTAAGCCGAAGAAACATTACATATATGACAGAATGCTATTATCTATGCTTTGTATAGGCTCTCTCGAACACGATGAGCCCAAGTACAACCGTCTCTGAGCAGTATTTGTAATGTAATTGCAGAGAAAAACATTTGTGTGTAAGAAAATTCAGTATAACAATGAACCGACAGCGGCAGTGGCGACAGTATATCATTTGTTAGTCTTGCATAAAACAATATAGCATTTTTTCACCTAAGTAATTTTCAATACTATATTTTCAATGTTGTGCATTGGCAAAAACTGATTTTATGGCACAAAAGGTTGACATTTTACAATGAAATCTTTTTTTTGCGATGCCTACGTCTAAATAGAGGACTTCCTGTGGAAGAGTTCCAAGGAACTGTCGTCTCAGTAAATATTTCTGAGAAAGACAGTGGAAACACCGTTGACAACACAATAGAGGGAATTTAGTGGAGGAGATAGAGAAGAATGTATTTAATCTAAATACATTCTCAAAATATTTTATTATTATTCAGTATGTTTATAAATAAGAAGCCAGCCTGCTTTTGAATAATAAATAGCATATGCAATTATGGAATGTTTTTGACTTGTTGATGGGGGTTGGGTATGTGACAGAAACTTCAATCAATGGACCTCAATTAATATATTAGTGTACAAGATACAATTATTGTACTTATTTTCTATAATTTTCTTATTTTCTATGATATTCTGAGGATATTTGCAAGAAAGGTTGTTTGGGATAGAGAGGTAGGGGAGGGTGACAAGCGGAGAGAAGTGCAAACACTTTTTTCATGATAAATAGATAGTTTAGTAAGCAAAATGCAGTATTTTACGCCCCATCAGACCCATAATATCATGTAATGTCCTTTTGGAGTCTCCAAATGTCCTTTTTGGAAAACTGCCAATACATTGATTGTATAAACAATGTGGGATGCTCACTTTTGGTGATATTGTCCTCAAATTTGATAGGGGTCAGTGTTGTGTCCAGTGTTGTGACTTAGCTCCATTGTGTTTCTAAGCGCACTAGCCACAGCTACAATAATCTCTATCCAGTAAAAAACAGAAGAAGCTTCCACTTGTTGAGCTTTTGTAACTCTGTTTCAGTAATATTTGGAGTAATTCTGACCCTTGGAAAATAAACCCCAAAGGGTTACCTTTCAGAACAGATCAGAATTACACCTATAGTCAAAAAGGTTCAAGAATAGTAACCATTTTATTTATGGTATGTCATTTTTAAGGTTGTGTCAAGAAAAGGGGTGATACTTAAGGGGTTAACTGGATGAAATTACTGTGGTGCTTATTGGATTTTGTGAATTTCTTACTGTTACACAATAAGACAATCATAGTCTCCTTTCTCCAAAATGTTGACATTTTTTGGACCATAGAAATCATCACTGCTTCAGCAATTGCATTCATCAGAGTCAATTTAGCTGATTCAAAGAGAAAAGCGATATAGACTTTTCAATAATGCAGTGATAAGACTCTTTTAAGCACAAACCCTGACATTCTTCCTTTCTTTTTTCTGGACAAAGTAGAGTTCCTGAGAGAACACTGCAAAACAAAATATAGCGAACATCATAGCGGTATCACAGATGAAGGTGTTTTGTGACATTCTCGCTTCATGTCAGAGGACATCTATTAACAGCAGAGATTGGGAGGGTGGGAGGGGAGGGGCTAGCATGTGACTGGCGAATGGGAGAAGTATATATGCAGAGCTGGGTGTACAGCCACACCTATGTGCAAGTGAAAGCTGTTATAAACACATTCCACCTGGGTTCACGCATATGCTCTGAAATCTGCATCACCTGGTGTGATTATCGCTATGAATTAGTTAAAGCTTATACCCAACACATGGATGCACACACTCACATGCCTATGCACAAAGCACACTCGTGCACACACACACACACACACACACACACACACACACACACACACACGCACAAATGGTCTCACACACAGTCACAGGATTCTGGTATGATTTTTCAGTTGATGAAAAACATTTTTAAATGAAAAAAAAAAAAAAAGCTTGTGCTGTGTATAGCCAGATAGCTTTTGTGGAAAAGCTTAGAACCATCAGATCAGCCCAGAATATTAATCAATCCTCCAGACAGAGGACCTTTCCTATAAGACCTCAATTATAGTTTTTCTGTGCAAGTAAATGATCTTATCGCTGAAGTAAACTATTCTGCCAGTCCACCTGCTCCTGGCATTTAGGGTTTGTAAAGTTCCAGTATCATCATCTGCTCATTATGCCCAAGTAAATATGTCTGCACAGTCTTTTTTTACCGAGTAACTACGTGCATTCTTTTTCACCTAGTAACTGTGCAGACTTTTTTTTTTGCAAGTTACTCCATGCAGTCTTTTTCACCTAGTAACGGTATCTGCGCAGACTTTCTCTCTTAGTATGGTAAATGCCAACCATTTACCATTTAGTAACCCTGTCCATTATTTCCACTGCAGTCACTCTCACTAAACAGTCATTCATTCATTCATTCATTATCCTAACCCACTTATCCTGAACAGGGTCGCAGGGGCTGCAGCCTATCCTAGCATACATTGGGCGAAAGGCAGGAATACACCCTGGACAGGTCGCCAATCCATCGCAGGGCGCACACACACCATTCACTCACACGCTCATACCCACAGGCAAGACTCTACAATCAGCCTAACCTGCATGTCTTTGGACTGTGGGAGGAAACCGGAGTACCCCGGAGGAAACCCATGCAGACACGGAGAGAACATGCAAACTCCGCAAAGAGAGGCCCTGGCCAATGGGGATTCGAACCCCACACCTTGCTGTGAGGCGGCAGTGCTGCCCACTGCACCATCCATGCCACCATTCACTAAACAGTCTCGTTCTTAAAAGTATATATTTATTTTTAAATCTGTGGGTCTGTTTCCCTCTTTCACTGTCTCCACATTATTTCATTCTGATGTCGCCTTTGGTGACAGACCCTGAGCTCTGGACCTGTGATGCTCTTTTGGGATGAAGAGTTGGAACCTCAGTACATTCATCACTTTTTTACTCCCTGCAGCAGCTTGACCTGGTTATAGTGGTACCGCCACTAATTCAATAAGAGATAGTGAACAATAAGAACTGTCTTAAAGTCTATGTTCAATGAGCAAAATCTAGACATCTAGAGGGGTGGGAATCTAGGGTTGAGAGGTGTTTTGACGTAAATAGACTAGGTTAACCCCAGTACAGCTCAGGTTTTACTTTACCTGGATATAACCTAGCCTTGTACTATTTGGCCAAATGTAGCTAATGTAGCAGTCAGCTTTTCATCGACTTCATAACAAAAATGTTCACTGGTTGGTCATTCAGTGACAACTAACCACATCACAGAAAATTTGAGCTCTCACACTGTTAAAAGTGTTAAAAGTTTATAGTTCAATTATTTGGTCTTCCTGAAAAGTTTGCAGGGCTCAAGAAACACCAAGATTAATGAAGATGTGCATTGCGTGGCATGATGGTGCTGTCGATTGCACTGTCGCCTCACAGCAAGAAAGTCCAGTCTTGGTTTGACACCTCTCCAGGATGAATTCCTCTTGTGCAATGCATGCTGGGGTAGGCTCCAGCCTGACCACGAATAAGCAGGTTAGATAAAATGTTTGGACAAATCTGGCCCATGTCCATATGCTTGTGCCAGTTCTGTATACTGTAAAATGTCCTGTGTTAATTGACAGTTGATTTAACACTGAACATAGCTTTTGTCATATTTTTAACCTTTATTTATAAAGGGTAGGATGACTGAGTATGCTTACTGATTTGCAGCAATGCCCTGTTAATGCCACCCAAGAAGCCTAAGCTGCATGTTCTGTGGGAGGAAACCAGAGTACCCAGAGGAAACCCACACAATCCACGCATACAAACTCCACTCAGAAAGACATCAAAATAACTCAGAGAAAAAACAGAAGCTCCATCACTAAAGTGAGGCCTCAGAACCACAGAAGAAGACAGAAAGAACTGTCAATCAGAACCTCCACCTTACCACTCCCATCACCAGGACAGAGAAGTGGACTGTGTGCTTATTGATTGTTGCTTTGATGTATTAAGATATGTTCTTAATTGAGGAAAAAATAAGAAAAACATGTCATGAAGCTCATGAATGAATAAGTGATTCAGTATTTACTAGAGCCCAAATATATTTCATATAGGCCAGTAAGAAAGCGAGGTAGTCAATCAAGCCACAAGGTTTAAATTTCAAAGGCATCAAAAAGTATCAGTGTTATAAAGTTGGGTCCTAGCCTGATAGAATTTTGATTCCATAAATTGCCTAAAATAATTCCCCTGCTTGGTCAGAGCACAATTAGATCAGGCAATTACCGGGGATTCAGCATGGCACTTTCCAATCAATAAAAAAATAATGAATCACTCATTTGCAAATCCCATTCCCACATTAAATTAGTCATTGTCAGTTTACACAATTGATGAGATTGTAGCTTTTAAATGTGTTCTTCTTTTGCAAATTAATGGCAGCTTCCTGCTGGAACATTAAATCCTTGTGTATACAAATAAAGGCCAGCCTGTTATATCAGTGAAGCGAATTACACAATTGAAATAAGATAATAATTAAGATCACCCCGACAATCAATGTTACATTCTATATTTATTTTACATTCACATTAAGTGTAACTTCAAACTTCAGCTTCAGCTCTTTTAAAACACATATAACATTATGGTCATGGTATCACAATTTAGTTTAGTTATCATAAATGTTTGATTATTAGAAATATTCTGATTCATTGATTTATATTCATGGAGACTTTGATTTGAATGTAAGCTTTCAGTCTCATCCTACATAGCTTGTGACCCAAATTGAGTGTCCTGAAATGAATGTGATTATATCCAAAAACTGCAGAAATACTGAATTACCTGAAGTTATATGCCACAACCGTCTTGGAATTATAGAAACTGGGCCTGCACATAGAAGCAGGAGAATGTTAATCAGTATAATCCACATTCAAATGGCCCTGTGAGTGGATCAGGTTTGATACACTGATATACTGGGATTAGCTTCACCTGTTTAAATTGTGGGCACATATAATAAATTGTCCCGAGTGTACTCTCCAGAGCTTTTGCCAGGGTAATTCTCGGTGACTGAATAGGTATGTGTGTATTAGTAATGGGAAATTACCGTGTGGTCCAGAATTATTGGCACCCTTAATAAAAATGGAAAAAAGCCTGCATATAATAAACAACCTTGGTAATGATTTTTTTATTTCTAAATATACAGAAAAACTATATACTTAATTTCAGTACATTTACCCTCATGTCTCAGTGTTTTTTTCTTTAGTCATCTATTTTTTAATTTCATTTACTCAGTATTGTATTCTGTGAATTATATTGTCTCATTCCATCAGAGCATGAAAATGCGGTTACAACCAAGCAAAATCCCTTTCCTAACCGTCAGCGTGGGAAAAGTAAAATATTTAATGACTGTCAATTCAGAAGACACAGATGGTAATTGACCATTCAATTACAAATGCACTGAATATTTCAATTTCTAAGTGAAGGGCCAACCCAGAACTACTTTATATTTCTGCATGAACTTGATGTCAACTTGTGTACACAATTTGGTGAAGATATCAAGAGACATGCAAATTCCACATCAGTTTCCCAAAAACTGCACCCAGATGTCCTCAAGTGTCCCCAAATATCTCCAAATACAAAACATCTGCATAATGTATGATCAGAAATACTTTTTTTTTCTGATACAAAATGTAAATAAACTTAACCTTTGTGTGTTTTATTCACAAATATGAGAGTATGTTATTATAAAGCATGCCCAAAGTGTCCAACAAGCTCTCCAAAAAGGATTACTTACCCCATGGAAATGTTGTAGGTGGGCTACCTGATCATCCACCCTTATATGATATAGCCAGCATATTATATGTATATAATCAGCAGACATCTGGGCTGAAGTCCAATATTCATGAATCAAAACTACTTTTATCTCCAGTGTCCTATCCAGCCAGAAGGTGACCTACCTAGTTAAAGAAATAGTACGAGAAAAATGGTTTTACCTTGGGAAGTGAAGACATTCCCAACCGGCTTTAAACACCAAGCTTATATTTATAGGTGTTCAGAATTTCATAGAGATGTACTGTGAAAGGTTGGCTTACCTGGGGAATTGAAGATAAATGATGAAAACCTTGCTCTGAATTCAAAGCAACTTATCCTGAAAAACATGTTGCAGAAATAAATGTTTTGTAGGGGGTTTGGATAGGGGAGGTGTGGAGAAATTGAGGGCTTTGGGTTTGGGGGGGGGGGGTGTTGTGCATTAGTTTGGGTATAGTTGGGTAGTTAGGGATTATTTGGGCAGTGTTGGGGGATTCTCATTTCTGTTGTACTGTGTTATGCTGATTGCCTCCTCATAATCTAAGTCAATACTTTTAATTAAAGCCCCACCCCCCCACCCCTGCTCCAGGCCCAGCCCAGGGACCAATCCACTCCCTCCTGCCAGCCTGAGCAAAAATTCTCAATCAGACACCTCTTCTGCAGGCAAAAAAAGAAACAAAGGATGGTTTTTTCAGGCACTCTCTAAGATCAAACGCAACGCCAGAACCCATCTCTAGAAACCTGGCTGAGCATAAATCCACAGTCAGTAAAGAGCTTGCTGATGCTCTGCTGATGAAGAAAAAGAGACAAAGAGACTGAGTTGTAAAAGGGAGAATGCCCAAGACTCACAAACTAAAGAAGTGTTTTTTTTACTCTCTGGTTTTATCGTAACTATCAAGAAAAAAAATAAGATTAAGTGGGGGTTGTAAACAGACCCCTGATACGATTGGGAGACTCTTCCCTGTTTCTGCCATGTCAGCCAATCCCAGGCCTCTACCTAATTTTCACTGCAATTTTCAACTTGTAGCTCCATCACATTGTTGTCACTTGAAATGTGGTTGTCCTGTGGAATGTCAGAAATTGTAGTCCTATTGAACCTACAACATGCTTGCATGACCCTTCGATTCTGGAAGGTGCATACTACAGCGCAAGTCCACTCAAACATGTGCAGTTTATCTGAAACGAACCTTGCAGTATCAGAGGTGGATGGTGTAATCTTGTAACCAAAAGCCCACAGAAACGCACAGCCATTGTCTGCAAACACAAATGTGCTCCGTCTCGTAAAAAACACCACGGCTGCAAAAGGAAAGTTCATGCGATGAAGGATCAGAAAAAGCTGGGAGTTTGCAGTCTTTTCAGGTCGCCCATCAAGGCGCGAGGCAGTCCTGGGCCTTGGAACCTTAGAGGAACGCCCTCGCTCTCATACTCAGAGTGAAAGCACTTACCGAAGCACTTAACCTGTTCCACCTCTTCTGGACCGCAGAGGGTCTGATGAAGACTGCAGTGTAGGCTCCAAGCGCTTCACTGAAACTCATACAAAATAGCACAGGACAGGACTAATAAATATCGTAGCAGTGAGAGGAAGTCTCTGGTGTGGGCTGGCAGTGTTTTGTATCTGCACTGCAGCTAAGCTCCACTGACACATCAGCCACTTACACAATGGCGGCGGTAAGAGGCCCGTTCACATGGGAAATTGGACCCTAACTGCACTCCAATTTATAGACTTGAAGGTCAAATCAATATAACATAAAACATAAAAGTATGGCTGGACCTATGTTCACACCAGAGCCTGGTGTAATGCTTAGGATATTCTAGGTGCAATTTGCTGGCAAGATACCATTCTTTTCCCTTTCCACGTCGCTCCCCCAGAGGGCAATTTTGTACTAGTCCTATAAAAGTGTCAATAACTCAAAAACTATTAACTGCACACACATGGTTGAAGACTTAAACTAAAGAAAAGACTTTTGATTTGACATCAAATTTATGTCAGTGTACATACAGTGTACACAAAAGATACATTAATATACAAAAGAATGACAAAAACGCCTTGTTTTTATAGGTTGAATATTCTGAAAATCTCAATTTCGGTTAAGTCAAAGACCAACCCAGAACTATTTCATATTCCTGCACAAACTTGATGTCAACTTGTGTACAAAATTTGGTAACTATATTGACAGGAATTCAAATTCCACATGAGCTTTCTCAAAACTGCAACCAGATGCTTTAAAGTATTTTTGTTATGTCCATTCAGAGACCCAAGTGCAGACCAAGGGAAGATCAGGAATTGTAGTTTATTCAGTCCAAGTGTCAAAGCCAGGTAATCCGAACAACACAGTGACAAATCGAGTTGCCGAAAGAATCATAATAAAACAGTCCAAAGTCAAAAACCCAGAAGGGCAGAAAGGCGTTTCTGTCTGCAGAACTGCTCACTGGATTTATTTTTGTTTTTTGCACCACTCTTTGCAAACTAGAGACTAGGATGTGTGAAAATCCCAGGAGATCAGCAGTTTCTGAGATACTGAAACCACCCCGTCTGCCACCAACAATCATTCCATGGTCAAAGTCGCTTAGATCACATTTTTTCTAATTCTGGAAAAAACATTAAATGAAGCTCCTGATCCGTATCTACGTGATTGTATCCATTGCACTGCTGCCACACAAGTGGCTGATTATATAATCACATGCATAAGTAGGTGTAATAAAGTAAAACCTAATAAAGTACTCGGTGAGTGTATACCTTGTTAGAAAGGGTAGCTCACCCTGTAAAAGAAGCTACCATGTTTTACATTAGTTTGGTGCTGAAAGCAATGCATTTACAAAACAAGAAGATGCAGTTCAAGATGACATTTGCTTAGGTATAGTTCTGGCAAATATATAGTTCTCAAAAATGGCTGAATGGATTACGAATTGCAACGTTAGTCAGGAAATCATAGCTTCATAACCAGATGAGATATTGGGTTCCATAAATATGTCTGGATGGAATAATTAGCAAAACAAACTTTCTATATTTCTACCAAACCGGAATTATGTTGTCTGGACGTGCAATAAAAGTTAGCTAAGAAAAATAAACAATGTGTTTATTCATGCAACTTCTAAATTGTATATGTTGTTATTCTATTGTCCCAAACATTATGATGTAACGCTTTATTTTGCCACCAATTTTGTACCTCATATTTACTGATGCCAACACAGCTACTTTTGTAGTTATTAGGTAACTGCTTTGATTTAGAGGCAATTATGATTAAACAAATTCAGTATGTACTATGAAACAGACAAGTTTGGTGAAAATATATTTTACAGCCCGTTTCTTAGTAGCCTACTTAGTTACACATTAGTACTTGTAATTTACTTGTATTACTAGGTGAGTAAAATGGGCTGTAAAATAAAGTGTTAACATTGTCATACGTGGAGTTATATCAGTAAATCCTTCCTCAACACTACTCTGTTCTCAGTTTTGACACCCATGTGACATGGTGTTATTAAATTAGATTTAGTCATGCAATATTATGATCCAGGTTGCATGGAAGTTTTAAGTGAATTAATTGGTTATTAGACATTTACATTTAACACAGTTTACTGACAATGGATGAAAGTGGGAGGGGAAAAAACTGAAAATTACTGGCTTACAAGGTTTTGTGAATTCAATTGCATATTTTATTGTTATCTCCCAGAATTGAGTGTGTGATCATCATCCCCTCTCGCCTGTTTGGTAGGATTGTTTGGTTTCATACATTTGTCCAGAATGCATGCTTATCTCTAGTTGCTCCTCTGTGAGTCAGGCAAAATACAACCTCCCTGAACATCTCCTCATTTATTATTTATCTTTAGAGGACACAGGGGTCAGATATCCCTGCCTCTTCCCAAAAATATGCTCCGCATGCATCCCAGAATTCAATGAAGACAAACTCCATCCCTTTTACCTGTGATCATGGAGCAGACCACGTTTCTGTTTAAGGTCGGCACGCTTTGTAACAATCACAGTCTTTATCTGTGTATGCCTCTCTGTGTGCGTGTGTACATGTGTGTGTAATACTGTAGTACGTGCGTACGTCCAAGTATGCGTGCTTATGGGAGACAGCCTTCGGAAGGTGCCCTCTGAGGGAATCAACAAAATGCATAGATTCACTACGTATATGGTCACAACTTTTCTGGCCATGGCAAGAAACAAATCTGATGCAGGTTTGACTATTGTAGCAGAAGCAGCTGACAGCTGAAGTGAACGTTAGGTAGATGTGTTACAGCAGAAAAACGAATTTGTCACACAAATTTGTGGTGAACAAATATTGGCACACTTTCCAACAGGCATCATGGGACTCCATAGAATGACAGAGGGTTCCATAAAGAACTAAAAAGGTTCCCCTATGGAATCAAGTCCAAGAGAACTTGAATTTGATGTGTACAGTACTTGCCAGTTTTATAAAATATGCATTAAATAAATCTAATCAAGCAAGAGTAAATGGGCATCCATCATATGCTTATCAGGCTCAGTCTTATGCATATAACCAGTGACAATGCGAGGCCTGAAAATTACTGAGCAGGATACCGGACCGTTTTATAAAGGACAAGAGAGCTTCTGTTATCTTCTTTTGCTTATTTCAGTGCAGGCCTTTGGGATATGGACAGTGCAAGATATCAATTAAGGTGTCAGAAACAAAAAGTGTTTTTAGGAGGATGGATGTTGGCACTGATCAGTTTCTGACTGATTGCCTTCTGTGAGAAGGTGTGAAAGGTGTTATTTATTGCAGCTGTGTAAATTCTTTTCAGGTGCAAGGCAATCAATACTTGAATGTATCTGCCAAAAAAACCCCACTGGGAAATTAGTGCAGTGTAAAGAAACCCCCGAAAAAAAAAAAAAATGCTAGCACACATTTGAACGCACACATACTCTGGGCATGTTCAATCTGAAAATGTTTTGTTACGTCTTGCCATGGTTGAGCTATATGTTTTCTTCCAACGGTGTGCAATGTTTTACAAAAGGCTTTGAGGTATGTTTGTTCCCGTTTGATGGGTGTGTCAGGGGTGTAGCCCAAATCAATGATGAGCTGTAGGCCTATGCTGGAAAATGCCTTCTGAGACGCCATTGGAGCAAACTGTATTATGTCAGTCAGTCCGGACACGGTTTACAACAGAATGTTCAGCGCACCACCTTTTCTGTTTAAATAAACGTTTTGCTAAATTTTGTTAGGGCTGAATGTGGCCTCTATCAGGGCTATTTTGACACAGAATATTTTATTATGTAATTCTGCCACCAATTAGAAGGTGGAGACTGTCCACTCCATGATAGGGATAGGTGATAGGGGTACTACAATTTGAATATTATATAGAATTCCCAAGGGCAAAAAATATGCCACTGTAGAAACCAGTTGGATCGGCTCTGTACTCCACAAATCAAACAATTCAGATGTGGTTAAAGTGCACACAGCTTTTATTTAAGGGTATTTGTATATTTAGGTTTCACCTCTCCGGATTTGTGCTCTGTACTTGTGGATTGCGATCACTTTGTTGACTTTGCTTTGTGTTTACTTTGTGTTTGACATTATTTTGTTTGACTTTTCATTCTTGTCTAGCCCTTCTGGTTTGTTTGATTAGATTTCCTATTTGACCATTGACTTGTTCTATTTGACTGGTTCTTGCCTTAGTCCTTCTAGTTGATCAGCCGAGTGGATTTTCTGTGTTTGAATCCATTTTGTTAAATTCAATCTTGACTCTCGTTTGTTAACCATCCAGTGACTCCAAACTGGATTACAAATCTTTCCATCAGGGCACCATTATGTAATTTTGCTTTGTTATTTATCCTCTATTATTTTTGAAGGTGACTCTGGGTGGACCTTAAAATATTTGGGGCATGCTATTCAGAATCTTGGTCTCAGCTAGCAGATGAAGTGTCCTGAAATTCAGCATTTAAAGCCCCCTGGTGTAAAATCCAGCTATGCCAGCTATACAGGGCTGAGCCGGTGAGGGCATTTTTTACATTCATTCCTTTTTTCAGCCAGCAATTGGCAATCACTATGGTAACAGGATACACCATTTGAAAGCATTAAAACTCACAGTTCTATGTATATAACCTATTTTAACATACCATGTGATGCTTTAGTGATAACAGTGCAATTTTGTGGGTGGTAAAACAAGTGTGGGGGGACCTCAACTTCTCTGCATTTCAGAAATCCACATACTACAAGAAATTAGGTAATGTCAGTTACAAAGTGTCCAGCAGTGTCCAGCAGACCAAATGTAATACTTTCTCATTCTAAAAATGTGCTAACTAGAGAAACATTGATAGAATGTCCATTGTTTACTGTTCATTTCTCTGGATGAATTATCATTGTTTCCGTTCACTGTTGTATATTTCTACAAAAGTATTTATACATAGAAATGTTATTATCTACGTTTTATATAGGCTTTCTCGAATATGATAAGCCCAAGTACAACTGTCTGACTAGTATTTGTAATTTAGTTGCAGAGACAATGCATGACCCCCATCTGTGTGTAAGAAGATTCAGTATAACTTCAGATCATCAAAGAACCGACTACAGGCATGTTAGTGAAGTAATGACCAAAAAGATTTTTAGCTAATGGAATTTTGTTTCCAATGGTGTATTAATTGTTAGGCGTGCATAAAACAACACAGCATTTTTTCAACCTGCATAACAAAACTGTAGCATTTTCAATACGCAAGCAGTCTGACAGTGAATACACCATTGACAACACAATAGAGGGCATTTTCAGTGATGTGACCCCATTTTATACCGGCGAGCATCTAACTACATTTTCAGAATATTTTATTATTATTCATTATGCTTATAAATAAGGAGCCAGTCTGTTTTTGAATAATAAATAGCATGTGAAATGACTTCAATCAATGGACTTAAATTAATATATTAGTATAAGAGATGGTATTATTGTGATTATTGTACATATGTTTTGTGATCTTCTTGACCTGTTGCTGTCTGAGGACAGCTGCAAGGACAAGGGGTTTGGGACAGAGAGGAAGGGGAGAGTACAAGATAAAAACAAGACAAACTCTTTCAGGATAAAAAGTGTTGTATAGCTTAGTAAGCAAAATGCTGCATTTGGTTGGGTCATTTCATAAGACCCATAATATCATTTAGTTTCCATGTGTCCTTTTGAAGTCTCCAAATGTCATTTTTGGAAAATTGACGAGACACAGATTAGAAAAAAACAATGCAGAATGCTATGATATTGTCCTCAAATTTGAAAAGGGATTTGTCCATTGTTGTGACTTGGCTCCATTGTGTGTGCACAAGCCACAGCTACAATAATCTGTATCCAGTCAAAAACAGAAAATCTTTTCAGTGAAAAAGCTTTTAGCTTCTGTAACTTTATTTCACGAATATTTAAGTAATTATGACTCTTGGAAAATAAACATGTGGTGTTGTTGTTAGCCAGCAAGAAGTACGCTTAATTTTGTCTGCCAGGTGTGCATTCCTAGTGACATCTTGTGAAAGCTATGAATAGTCGATGGAGATAAATAACAATGCATGGCATTTCACAAGGCCAGAGAAACTGGGATTTTCTGGAAAATGGCGAAGATGGATACATTCTTCTGAGAGTTATGTGCAGAGGACGTCAGAATTGAATCTGCATATTGAGGAAAGCTGCATCGTTCAGGTTGTGACTAGCTGTGTAGCGGTATGCTTGGTTTGTTGGTTAACTTTACACTTGCAGGCTGAAAATGTTTGTGCCTTGTTGCTGCTATTGCACTTTTGTATTACCAAGAGTAGTAACACTGATGTTCTTCACTACTGAGAGTACAGAGTTCACCTGAGGCAAAATTGATACAACAGGTTTAACAAACAACCAAAACCAGATGGGTCATCCTGCCTCAAGCAGTTGATATCTTGCAAGATCTCATCAAGTTAAGCAGGAATCCACTCCCATTGGGTGATTCCCCTCTCTCAGAACATCTGCAATTATATAGTATGGCAAGGTCAGGCAAGGTCAGAAAATAAAAATATAAAACCCACACTTCTCTGATGGTAAAAGCTAAACAAACACTGTCAATAAAGTTCACTTTACTGCAGACAAATACAATGCAGAGTTAAATAACACTCAAATAAACACTGACCTTAGTTAAAATAAAATACACAAACAATACCATACATAAAACTCACACTTATCTTATGTTAAATGTAAACAAACATTGCAAACACAACTCACACTTATCAGATGTTAAAAGCAAACAAATAACGTAAATAAAACCCACACTTATCTTATGTTAATGTAAACAAACATCAAAAGCAAACAGGTGCTGTTATGTTGCTTAGCAAATATCTATACAGTTTTGTGGTTATACCTGTATAAATTTAAAATTTCTGAGCCACTGTGTCTAAAAATGAATCTCACTAGGGGACTGGAATGGACAAAAAAACGGTGGTTGTGATAAAGGTGTGAAGAAATCAATGTACAATTCATACATTTTTCTAACAATGGATATTATTTTACTCACACATCAAATGTGCAATCCTCACATTTTATTAAAGAAAAAAGAAAGTGTGTAAACGAGTGTAAACCAGCTTAATGATATTCTTGGAAAGGGAAACAATGAAGACTACTAATAACAGGAACTGTGAGTCAATAGAATAGCCACAGAGGCTTCTGGTTAATGTTAATTTCACTTTGGAACTTGGGTTAAAATCAAAAGTTTCAATTAAATAAGAATCTTGATGAAAATGGTGCATTTGATTTTCTTAATGTTGGTTAGATTGAAATCTGTTTGATGATACGAAGCATGCAGGACATTGACAAACAGTTAATGTTCTTTGTGATGATAATGGTTGTCATTGAGGGATAATCGACAGTAATTATTTGCACTCTGGCTCATGGGTGGCAAGAGACATTTTTGAAAAGTGTAGGTGTGAGGTGGCTTAGTTTTTTTAGCATAAAAAATCAACAGAAAATGTTCAACATATAGAACCAGAGAGAAGTATATTTATTAATTGGTTCAATTATGTAATTTAGATTTTATGAAGAAAATCATATTAAATTATTAACCTACCCAAATACAATATAATTTTTTTTATTTTAAATTAAAGACCATCCCATGAGATGTGTATCATTCAAACAGTTTTTTTGTTAAATTAGCATATGTTTCATGGAGAAGGTGGTATGCTTTGGATCATGGGAATTTCCATTTTTTCTTTCCTCTTTCCATCATTCTCGTACATGTTAATCTTTGTCTCATCTGTCCCCAAAACTTTTGGGGCTCTTTTATGGAATAAATTAAAATAATTTGTTATTTAGCTGATGCTTTTATCCAAAGTGACTTACAATTGATTAGACTAAGCAGGAGACTGTCAAGTGCCATGTTTCTGCCCCATAGTTTCTGTGCATGTTTTTCCCCGTTTCTATGTATTATTTGTGTCCCCCGCACCTGATACTTGTTTTCCACATGTGTAATTGTCTCACCTGTTTCACTCAACTTCCTCACTCATGGTCACGTCATTAGTTGTGTATAAAATCCTACCTGTTTCCTAGTTCATTGCCAGATCATCTTGTGCCCTGCATCCGTGCTTATGTCCTTGAGATTTCCAGAGTTTTTTCCTTCGTGCTCCTTAACATAGTTCCTGTTCTGTCCTCCTGCCTTCCAAGTTCCTGTTCCTGAGACCCGTGTCCTGCCCTTCAGCCCCCCTATTGTCCTGCCCTCCTCTAATTGACTACCTGGCTTCGACCTCCGCTTGTCTTGTTACTTCACCCTGCCTGCTCTAATGTACCCTGATTGCTTGGACTCAGTTACAAAACTTTTGCCGTGCACTGACGTGCTGACGGAACACTGATTAAAGCCTGTGCTAGTGATTCTGATTCTGGTTCTTGTGACAGAACGATATGGCCTCTATGGAATCAATGACAGGCTACCGAGACTCTCCGCTAACAGGATGCCTGAATGGGACAGCATGAATCTGAGTTGTGGTTGCGACAACAACCTATGCACACCCTCTCAGAACAGATGTCCTTCAAGACTCTTCTGGCCCGAGACTCCGCCACTGCCGCTGTGATAGAAGGCCAATCACTGTCAGTTCCCAGAGGGGTTCCGGAACTACATCTGCCCCCACCTGACCGGTGCCCCAGAGAACGTGGATCCTGCCTTCCCTCTTCATTCCCCACCGACCGCTCCAAGGTAACCTATGTTATCACCCTTCTTTCTGAGAAAGCTTGTGCCTGGGGAATAGTGTTCTCTGGGAGTCAGGGGACCCGGCCAACGATACCTTCCTGTCATTTATGACAGAGATGAAAAACGTATTTGACTGGGCATGCCTGGTTGGTCATTCGGTGACGTGACAGATCCTGCACCTCTGCCAGGAGCATTAGTCCATCTCAGAATTCTCCATGGAGTTCTGGATGTTAGCTGCATCTGCTGGCTGGAATAAGGAGGCTCTGTATGGCATTTTCTCAGGCCACATACAAGGCAAACTCACCATGTGCGACCTTCCCTGAAATTTAGATCGGCTAGGACAGACGGAACCATCCGTCACCCATTCTGCTCCTCACTGACCCCACTCTTCCTTGCCCCCAGCAGCGCCTTCTCCTCCGGAATCCATGCAAGTGGAAGACTCACACCCCAGGAGTGTCAGCATCGTATCACGAGCCACCTGTGTATGTATTGCCGGGGGCCAGGTCACTTCCTCTACAATTGCCTAGTAAAAGCAGATGCCCATTAGTGAGAGAGGAGGTCCTTAGGGGCTACCCTGACCCAAACCTCCTCCACAGCCCCTCCCCCCCCCCCCCTTTCCACATGCCCTGTTCACCTGGAAAGGAGGCCAGCTCCCCGTCCATGTCCTCATCGACCGGACGCCAACTTCATCTGCTCTTCTGTAATTCATCTCTTGGGAATCCATACTTGCGGGATGATGAAGCCTCTTCACACCAACACCCTCACTGGTGCACCTCTGCTGGAGATTCAGAAGCTGTCCAGCCCAGTGGAGATTCTAGTCTCAGAGAATCACCGAGAAGAGATCTCTTTCTATGTCTTGATATCTCCACCAGATCCCATTGTGCTAGGGGCGCCATGGCTAAATGGTAAAGGGTTGGCATTTATATAGCGCCTTTATCCAAAGCACCTTACAATTGATGCTTCTAATTCACCCATTCATACACACACTCACACACCGACGGCGATTGGCTGCCATGCAAGGCGCCGACCAGCTTGTCAGGAGCATTTGGGGCATAGGTTTCTTGCTCAGGGACACTTTGACACAGCCCGGGCGGGGGATCGAACCGGCAACCCTCCGACTGCCAGACGACTGCTCTTACTGCCTGAGCCATGTCGCCCCATTAGCCCATTGGCTAAATTGACTGGATATTGACTGGATATTGACTGGATATTCTAACCGGCTGGAGCCTGGTGCCACGCCACCTACCCCAACTCCGCTCCGAGTTCCTGGCTACCCCAGAGTGAAGTCACCAAGCTTGTGTCATCAGGCTCCTCCAACTGGACCAGAATGCTGCAGCCCGCCTCACCACTAGTCAGCCCAGGACGGCTCATGTCACCCCACTTTTCATCGCCCTCCACTCGCTGCCTATTGTTGCACGCATCCGCTTCAAAGTACCAGTGTTGGCATTCCAGGCTGCTTAGGGGACTGCCCCACTATACATCCAGACTTTAATTGCTACCTACACCTCTCTGGTCTGCTAGCTCTGGTCACCCTGTGGTCGTTTCATTACGAGCGCCAGGTGGTCAAGCTGCATGTTCACGCCTATTCTCTGTTCTGGTTCCTCAGTGGTGGAATAACCTGCCTACCACTGTCAGAATATTGGGTATGTAATTTTCAAGCTTAAGAAAAGGGGAAATAGTGCAACAAGTGGTGCAATGAATAACAATATTGGTGGCAATGGATAGCCTGTCATTACACATTCTGTCATTGCCCTTCTGCTCCCGACGCGGACAGAGGCCAAGTTCTCTACAATGACTAGGCCTCACAGACATAGCTTACCTCGCAGTAACTAAATTAAAGTCTATAGGTCTATTACTAACCAAGAAGAATCTGGCGCATGAACATTACTGCATCAGTTGACCACAAGGAACAGCAGAAAAACGTGCAGCTAAGAACATTTTCTTCACCGACCGGACAGACCAGATGACATCACGCAGCACATGGGAAAGACACCAGTATCCCTGCCTAAGACATCCACAATTCATGGTTGCACGTTACTTCTCAAAGGACAGAACCCCGCCATCCCCAGAGCCAGAAACGCATGTGGACTCAGTAAGACTAAACAAACTTTCCAGGCATAGCCAGTGTTTAGCTTAGTCTTAGCTGAGGTTGTGAATGTGCGTTTCTGTTTGACTTCATTTATAGAATGTTGTATGTTAGCTGTGCATTTACGTGAATAGGTTTGCCATCTTTTGCGTCTATATAGAGTAAAACTACACATAGCCTTTCCTTGCAGCTAACCCTCTAACACTCCCACTCATACTCCAGCTAACTACCCAAGCTAGCTACATTTACCTTTCCTTTGTTCAAGGGATACGTGTGCTTATGTCCCCATGTGCACATGCACACACAACTACCGTACCTTCTCTTACCTAGCTCTCCCTAGTAGCTAGAACCTTTTTATGTTCTGTGTTTGAAGGTCTGTTTAAAAAATTCATTTTATTAAACCCGGCGTCTGTTTTAGTGTCACATGAACATGAGATCTGACTCATATCAGTCTTGTGAAGAACATTATCTGAATGTATTTAACTAGTGATATTTGTAAATTAAATGATTCATTACATTTCCACATTTTTAGTTTGATAGTTTAGATAATATACATTTTATGACTGATTACTTTTTGCAGTTATACTGCTGCACCAAATAATTGGCAGCATAAGTAAGGATTATTAAGACGGAAACGTCTTAATTATCGATCATCGCAATCTATAGTAGCATGTATGGGTATATCCCCTACAACAACAATTGATCAACTTGTTATTATAGAAAATCATTGGTAATTATTTTGATAATAATCCATTATCTTAACCCGCTTATCCTGAACAGGGTCGCAGGGGGGCTTGAGCCTATCCCAGCATACATTGGGCGAAAGGCAGGAATACACCCTGGACAGGGCATCACAGGGCACACACACCATTCACTCACACACTCATACACTCATACACTCATACACTCATACCTACGGGCAATTTAGACTCTCCAATCAGCCTAACCTGCATGTCTTTGGACTGTGGGAGGAAACCGGAGTACCCGGAGGAAACCCACACGAACACGGGGAGAACATGCAAACTCCACACACAGAAGCCCCGGCCAACCGGGATTCGAACCCAGGACCTTCTTGCTGTGAGGCGGCAGTGCTACCCACTACACCATCCATGCCGCCCTATTTTGATAATAAGCAATTAGATAATAACGGAATGAAGCTGTGCAATAGGCAAAAGGTGATAGATACGATGAGAACACATATTAGCTGTAATGGAAGTTGACTGTTAGTGAATGAGAATTGCTGCCATTATATTGACTTTTTCACCCTACAAAATACCCTTGTTCCTGTAGGGACGTTCCTCTGAGACTGACGGATTGACAGAATGGCATTATATGTCTGAGGAGGGGGTGTAGGGGGGTGGTGAATGGACATACTAAAATGAAATAGATTGATTTTTGCATCTAATCCTGTCCCCCTGTTGCGAGTGGAGACCCTACCCCAGCCCCCCCCGGCCATCTTTCCTACCCCTCCCAGGGGTCCGAGATGGCACTGAGGCACCAGGAAGCAGAAAGGCTCTCTGATTAAAAGCATATCAGCCTGGAATGGCTCAGGAGCCATGGCTTGGGCCATGCCCAAGGTCACCTTTCCGACATCGGTTTCGTTATGAAGAGGCCGATTGATTCAGCTGAGAAAATGCCTTTTACTCTCCCTTCCAGCAGTAACCCACAATGCCTCAGGGCTGGAATCCTGACACTCCTGCTTCCGATTAGCTCTGCAGTCCCCAAGGCAGCCTGCTGGATGAGCAAAGCTGCCCCCCCCCCACTCACAATCTATTAAACATGCAATTTCATAACTGCTCAGTGTGGTGCCAGACAGGAAAAAATGGGGGAAACATTAAAGGGACAGCGTCAAACGGAGATTGCATCAGTGAAGACTGGTCATCCCAGTCTAAAGCTCAAACACAGGGCCTCATGTGGAGGCCAGCCGTAGCGGGCAGTGCCATCCTTTCTCATCGTGCTCTCTGAAGCACAAAACATCAATTAAAAAATATGAAAAGGCCAGTGTACACCTATTGTGTTACGGGGAGGTGCGGAGAGCCAAGCGCGACTAAGGGTGATCCTAAATGAGCGAACACACCAAAAGTGTCCGCCACCCAGGCCCCGGGGAAATAGCAGAGACCGGGGTACAAACGGAGACAGCTCCGTACAAATAAGAGCCCCAAATAACGGCTCAAAAATTAAAGCTACCCCTTAAAACCAGGGCGAAGAAATAACGAAAAACAGAGTGCATAGACGTGCGCACTCAACCCCCGAAACGGGGGGGAAACCCAAAAATAAACGTACAACCTAGTGTAAAATACTAGGCACAGAAAATAAAACACCAGGAGTCGCAGCTCCGGAAAAACTTAGAAATGGTACTGTACCCGGGACACCGTCCCGCACCCACAGACTCACACGAGCCGAAAAATAAAAGAAAACCAAGACACTCAAACCCTAGGAAGGTGTTCAAATACGGCACACTGCCAGCGAGCAGAACCCCTTCCTTACCTAAATTACTAATTATCTTTTTTGCGAATAGAAAGAACCAAAACCCAGCACAATACCTGACTCGATTACCTGAGTCTACCGTGTGCGTTTACCAGCTTGGGTGACAGAGCGTAAGTGTACACCGAAGCAACGACTGAAGGGGAATGAGAGCTTAAATACTCTCCAGAGGTAGGTACCTGGCTGATACTAATGACTACCAGGTGAAGGTAATCAAGCACCCCCCTGGTGGTCACAGCCAGTACTCCTTCCCAACCCTGACATATTGTGACAAATATTATCCTGTCATGTTCAGATATGTGGCTATGTACACATTTTCTTTCACTGTTTTTGGCACTCTGCCTGCTGTGATAACCTCCAAAATAAAACTGATCGTTTTCAATTGATTGCAAGGCTACAGGAAACAAAACAACCCAATTTGCAACTCGTGTATGCAGTTGCTTGGACACTATCAAAATCTCCAATTCTGGCAACACTGCAGTTGCCGCTGGGTATGCACTCACTGTTGACGGGATTGCTTACCAGAACTGGACAACTGCCATACTAAATGCAACAGGGTTCTTTTCCCCTGTAAAACAGTAGCATGTTTTTTTATTTTGCTGAAATTTACACATTATGACAAGATCAGAAGTCCCTCAAAGTAATGAAAAATGTGCAAGAAAATAAGCTAAAATGTAACACTTAACCCTTTAAATCTCACTGGGCTGGGCCAGTGTGGGGTGCATAATAGTCGAAATATTGATAGAATGTTCATTGTTAATCAGAATTTCTCTGGAGGAATTATCATTGTCTGTTCCGCCATTACATACATCTACAAAAGTACTTATACATAGGAATGTTATTATCTACGTTTTGTATAGGCTCTCACGTACAATCTTCAGTAAATCCAATATTGGTAACGCAGTTGCACAGTATAGGCGTCACCACCTTCCACTTACAATGGAATGTATTTCAAAATTAGGTTAACTAGAGCCCCGGTACCAGTACAATTAACATTACATGTTTATCTAGAGCAAGTTGCATGCTTACGCCCATCTGCTTATTCATTCTTCTTTGTGAACGCAGCAATATTCCTAAACTGTCCTTCGCCTGAATATGACACATTATACCTTATTGGAAAGGGTAGGAAACCCTGTACAAGATGCTTACCATGTTTTACATTAGTTTGGTACTGAAATGACCTAGCAATTCATTTGTGCATCACCAAGAAGTAGTTCAAGACAACATTCACTTAGGTATAGTCCCGACAAAAGTAGAGCTTTCTTGAAAAATGGCTGAACGGATTATGAAATAAACTTCAACATTAGTTAAAAAATTGTTGTTTCATCATAATCAGGTTCTGGTTCTAGAAATATGTCTGTATCAAATAATTAGCTAAACAAATTTATATTCCTACCAAACCAAAAATACCTAAGTCTGTTGGACATGCAATACAAGTGAGCTAAGAAGAAAAACAATGTGTTTATTCATGCAACTTCTGAATTGTATATTTTTGTTCTGATATTGGAACATGATTTTTTGATCTAGAGAAATTACAATAAGGATTGTTAGAATATGCCTTTTATTGTCTGAGTCTGTGGGGAGCTCAGTGTTCAGTGTAAACCGTGATCATTGCAAGGGTGTTTTGTTAATGTTACATCGTAACCCTAACCCTGACCTCTGTTGCTACAATTATTTGTCATATGCCCATGGATTATGTGTAAATACATCTATTATTTAATATATCTGCCCATATTTTATATCTATTAAATTTATCCTTGCAATTTGAGAATGTCATTGTGGGGTGGCGCTTATCCAGGATTTGGTATGTGTGAACCGATTTCCAGGGCATGAAAAATCAGTGCGAGATCATGTTGTTTATTGCCCTGCTTTGCTAGTAAGAGGCGGGTAAGCATCTTAGCTGCTGTTCTTACTAACAATCTGGCATCGCCGTTTTGTGGTTTTATTATGTCACAGTTTTTTGTATTCTCTAAATATGAACACAACAATAATTTCAGACGTCAATGACTCAACCACAAGGGAGCATAGGGTTAACAACAGCCATATGCTAACATTTCCTTTAGGCTGCACAAAAAAACATTAGCTAGCTATTTTTAATTTTAGGCATTTGGATGAAATTAGTGAAGTAATATTTAGTCATGCTCTTTCTGTGTCAGTTGGCTAGCATCACGTCGTTCTTGTTTTGACACTGGTACCATAGGCTACTATTTAGGCTACACACTTTTTAAACTTAAAAGCCCAGGTTGTTCCTCTACATATAATGATGTGAGACAAAATGGCCCTATAGCCTACTGTATAACTGGCCAGCTTTACACTTACATTTTCTTTAGCCTACTTTTCTGTAATGGCAATGCATGTGCATTGTATGAAAAAAGAAAAGAAAAAAGAAACAGCCCTGAAAATTTATGTTACGCCATCCATAAACAGCAAAAGTCCCACTATAGGATCAATTTCTTTAAAAGTTACATGCAAGTGCTGCGGTGGAAGGTATACCTTATACCCTCACATTTGCCACCTGGTGGCAGTTGTGTGAAAAGCAAACCCTTGCTACAAATGACTTCTCCACCTGTTACAGGCCGAAATGCAACATGACTGCCCCAACTGTCAAAACCTTGCAATTATTTTTTCCCAGCTGGCAAAATCATAACCAAATTAAAGTAAATTAAATATGAAACCACTGCATGCACACCAGCCACAGCCACAATAATCTGACTACCACAGTATTCTGACTTTTGACAAACAACCCCCCAAGGAAAGGGGCAGTACTCAAGGGGTTAAAATTGCAAGGTGAAGGGTTACAGTGGTAAGATGGAATGCCCTTTCATGATTTCTAAGATTGAGGCTCATTATTTTCAATGCCCATTATTACCACAGATTTAGAAAAACTATATCTCTGCTGGCTTGGAAATGAAATGCTAAACCTGTTGTATAACCCCCCAGACACTATGCCCATTTTAAATGTCATGCCCATTTTGAAAGTCATGGCCATCTTAAACGTCATTCCTTGGAAGTGCGAAAAATGCATCATGAAGACTTAAAGAGGCAGTTCACCCAAAAATGTTATCAGAGTACAGTACCAGTCAAAACTTTTGGACACCTTGATGTGTTGTGTGTTCCTCAAATCTGATTAATTGGATTTTGAACTGTCATCTGATATAGAGTTCATTAAATGTTAAACGTTTATGATGATTAGACCAGGCACTGATCATCTCCTGCCAGGACGGCTGCCAACTGCCTCCTCGCTGGCCTCCCTGCCTCTGTCATCTCACATCTGCTGCTCATCCAGAATGCTACTGCTTGTCTGATCTACAACCTTTCTATCTCACTCCCCTTTTCATCTTGTAGGGATCTGTACAGGGGCCTCTGCTGTTCTTTATTGATACTAAATCTCTTGGCCCAGTCATTCATTCACAAGGCTTCTCTTATCAATGCAATGCCACCCAACTTTTCCTCTCATTCCCTTCCTCTGCCTCACAGGGTAGCGATAGAACATCTGCCTGCCTGCCTGGCATCTCATAGGGGATCACCTGATGCTCAACCATAGCAAGACAGAGCTGCTCTTCATCCCTCACAGGTCCTTGCTACTACAAGAGCTTCTCATGGCCCTTGCTAGTTCTGACTGTAGAAGTACCCTTCCCTAGCCCCTCAGTGGTAGAATGAACTCCTGAATCTTCTCAAACCACTCAATCACTGCCTATTTTCCACTGTGGTCTGAAGGCATATGTATATTTTAACACTACACTCCTCTTCAAGGCTATTCCCAATCAAGTAACCCTTTTTGTAACACTTGTATCTCGACCTTCTAATACTTTCATGCTGCACTTGTACTTTCATCTTGATGTTATCATTCTTTTATCACATCTCTTCTAATCATGTCTCAATTTTATCATAAGACTTAGCCAAAGCTTTACTGTGAACACTGAATTTACATCGCTTTGGATAAAAGCGTCTGCAGGGGTAGTTGGAAGAAAAAAACAAAACAAACCAAAGAGTTCAGAAGGTAAATGGAGAACAATTCCAAAGCCCCTGAAAATGACATAAAGGAACCAATGGGATTTCTGAATGACATTACATTACATGCATTTGAATCCTGCGCAGTGCTGATGCAAACAAGATGCAAATGAAATGTAAATTTGTTGTGGAGGTTGGCGGTTAGGAGCTATGTACACTTTTTGGAAAGGATCAGTGGAAGAGCATGAAAACCTAGAGGGATTGTCTGCTCATTTTTGAGTTGCGGAGCTTTTGAAAAGCACCGCTGCTACTAAACAGCTTGAATGCTAATAGCTGCCATTCTGCTCACTGGTAATGTAGCCCTAAATATAATCACCAAAATTATCATCTTCACCACCATCATCATCATTAAGTTCATCACCAACATCATCATCATCATCATTCTCATCCTAAGCTTTTCATCCATGTTTCCGATTTTTTTCATAACCCCCCAGTAAATTCAACCCTTGCACACACGCGCACATGCACAAACACACAGAGATATAAAATGATCACTTTACAGTAGAATCCAGATATAAATATTATAACTAAATTATTAATAATGACTAAAAACATTAAGAGATTTAGTCCAACATTAATAAATGCTATGTTCATGTATTATTATGTACCCATGTTTCCCATACTGAGAAGCTTCCATATCAGATCAGATATAATATAAGCTGTCTAAATATTGCACTGTTATTACAGCATAACATGTGTGCAATGCATTAGCATAAAATCTAGATGTGAATGCTTTTGTTATGCATTTTAATATGCACGCATATACAGACATATCTATCTGTTTTGATTCTCAAACAGAGCGCAATAAGGTGGAGCTCTATTGTCTTGCAGTATTGAACTCAATTCCCACAGATATAATCTATCAGCGGGTGGGTGAATTGAGTGACAGGGTGCGGTTGAAAAGAAAATTAAATGCTTCATTCATGGACTCTTATCTCACATTTATAAGCATGCTGTGTGGCATCAATTCAGCCTCATTGAATGGAGTTTTATACTAAAGTGGGTGTTTTGTTTTGTGTTTTGAGTGGGATGCTAAATGAAGTGGAGTGTGGATCAGATTACTGTCATTATAAGTCTGGCCTCAATGCAAGCTATAGATCAGAAAGATATATTCAAGTGTCCCTCAAAACAGCGACTAGAACACTCAGTCTAGCTGATCAACTACAGTGTTATCAGAAAATGTGACTGTTCCATTTAAGACAGAGGGCTAAAATACTTATCCGGGGTACAGTGCCACTGCTGTGCAGATGATATGCAACTTTATATGTCTCTTAAACCAGGCAAAGTCAATCCGCTAAACAAATTAGAGGTATGTCTTGACGGAGTAAAGGCTTGGATGACTTGGATGACTTTACTTTCAAAATGTCCTCTTGTTGAATTCAGTTACCATTGAGATATTTGTAGTGGATCCCAAATCTCATAGGGAGTAATTTAAGTTTTATTTAAATATAGATGGCTTCTCTGTCTCTGCCAAAGCAGTTGATAAAAAGCATGGTCTAACTACTGATTCAGAATTCTCCTTTCAGGCCCACATTAATAACATCATAGGACTGGCATTACTCCACCTGAAGAACATACAGTGCAGTCCCAGATAGTTTGTTTTAGTAAGACTATTGGTTGGCCTATGTATCTGACGGTTTAATTTATTTATCAGACATAATGGTTCTCTTGACACTGGGCCTCATGTTGACACAAGAATAACAAACTCCAAAGGCAATCAAAAGCCTATAATCACAACTAGATACTCAAACCTTTTTTTACCTGCACTAAGCAAGTAAATCACCTCATTAATCTGAAACTATCCAATTGCATTTGGAAAAAAGACCCAGCACTATGTTTAACAACAGAGAAAAAACTATAAATTATCTTTTTTCAACTTGAAATTTGATGACAAAGTTTGTGATGAGTGACAGGTAATGCAGAATAAATTTGGAGTTTAAAATTCAATGAAGCTGCTTTATTTTAGGGGTTTAGTGAAGGCGCGTCATTTTTTACTCTAAGGACAAAGGGAATATACAGAATGTTAAGACTACACAAGGGTTAAGTCTTCTGCTGCTGTATCCTATCCACTTAGAAGTTTTAAACCTTGTGTGTTCAGAGATGCTCTTTTGTAATGTGTAGTTATTTGCATTACTGTCACCTTCCTGCCAGCTTTGACCAGTCTGTCCCCTCTCCACTGACCTCTCTCATTTTTCAAATCATTCTCTGCAAACACGAGGGACTGTTCTGAAAATCTCCTGGGATTTTCAGAGACATTTCTGAGATACTCAAACCACCCTGTCTGGCACCAACAATCATTCCATGGTCAAAGTCACTTAGATCACATTTCTTTCCCATTCTGATGGTTGTTGTGAGCATTAACTGAAGCTCCTGACCCGTATCTGCATGAGTTTATGCCCTGAGACCCTGAGATATTCAAACTTCTCCACCTAGGGAAGTTGCTCCCTCTTCACTTTAAGAGGACAATCTTTTCTTGGGAGAGGACTATGCCCACAGACTTGAAGGTCCTGATCCCAACCTCATCACACTCAGCTGCAAACCATTCTTATATGAAGAATACCATAGATCATCTTCTAACAGCAGAGACGCCACCCGCATGTCCACCCTTGGTGGAGTGTACCCTTGGTGGAGTCTGACACCCATACAACACCCTTTGCATGAGCTTGACCTAGTGGAAAGAAAGAAAACACAGCTCTCACTCAGAGTGTACAGAACCTGAAAGGATTTCCATAGCAGCATTGGCACCCCATACTCCCACAGCACCTCCCACAAGTATCCCAGAGGGACAAAGTCGTATCTCTTCTCCCAATTCAGAAAACACACGTAGACTGGATTAACAAATTCCGAAGCCCCAATTTTATGGGACCAAAAGTAATTACACATGGACATGGGCTGCATTAGTCATTGTTTTATTTTAAATTCAATGTGCTGGAGTACAGAGCCAAAACAACACAAAATGAGTCATTGTCCAGATACTCACAGACACTGTAAAATCTTGCAATCCAAGAAGGAGGGTTCATTTTCTGATGTTCCTATATTTGTATGACCGTTCTACTCACACTTGATTTGACAGGAGACAGAAATTTTGGCAGGTTATTACATTAACAGTTGTAGTATTACATTATTCATGAGAAAAAGTTGTGACCCCGGTTAATGTAATAATAACCACCAGTTAATGTAATGAGTTCCTTCAGTAAACAGCAAAAGTTATTATGTTAACTGTTCAAGATTTGTATTACATTAACTGGCCTTTATTACATTAACTGGCAGTTATTACATTACAGAGGACAAAGTCATCACATTAACTGTTTTTATTACATTAACCGTTTTATTACTAACCGTTGTAACAGTGTTCATCCGTGTTTTTTGGCACAGAGACTACAGTTACTCAGTATATTGATAATATATACAGTGTCTGTAACCTTCTCTTCTCTGTTTTTCCCCCCTGGGGCTCCTGAGTTCACTGACTGCTTCAGCCTTGTTCCTCGCCCTGAGTTTACGTGGTCACTCCATGCCCTGTACCTCAGTCTGTGGACCACTCCTGTGCCATTGCACCACCGTTCCTCCACTGTTCCTCCACTGTTCCTCCACTGGTTCACGCCTGTACCATGATGCAGCCTGGAGCTCCAGATGCATCACCCTGCCACTCTAAACCACACACTACACTTTGCTTCATATGAATGTCTCCCAGCTGGTTTCTTACCTCAACTACTACCAGCTCACCCCCTATTATTTGCTGTGATAGAGCCTTTATTACATTTCTGTTACATTTCATTCTACCTTGCCTTACCTGGACCTGGAGGATGGGCTCCCCCTATATAGCAAGGTTACTCCTGAGATTTCTTGCCACTGTTTAAGGGTTTAATCTTCCCATTGGGGAGTTTTTTTTTGCCTCATGTGTTTGCTATTTGTGGATTTATATGATCACTTCATAATAATTTTGTAAGTGGCAGGTTATTGTTTATAAATTTATTTCACACATTGTCATCAAAAGGACTACATTTAATTGACAGCCAGTCAGAATAACCCAGCACCAATGAACACCCTCTGGCTCAAATGATTGAGTGAGGTTATATATAGAAGATTCCTTTCCCAGATTGCTTCACTGGGACTAACCTATACTTACCTGAGGTGAATGGTAAATGGCAGGCATTTATATAGCGCCTTTATCCAAAGCGCTGTACAATTGATGCTTCTCCATTCACCCATACACCCATTCATACACACACTCACAGACGACGGTGATTGGCTGCTATGCAAGGCCCCAACCAGCTCGTCAGGAGCATTTGGGGGTTAGGTGTCTTGCTCAGGGACACTTCGACACAGCCCGGGCGGGGGATCGAACTGGCAACCCTCCGACTGCCAGACGACTGCTCTTACTGCCTGAGCCTGGTAAGATTGAGTACTTTATTTTACTTCTTTGTCCTTTCTTTTGGCAACATGTTTAACAATGGTATATTTTGAAGCCACATATTTAATGAGTTAACAATTTGATACTCCCACGTGCGTAATGATGGCCTATGGCCACTCCCTAGTGTACAGGGCTGAATGAGATTTCCAGAATGCAAGATTTTCAGATTTGCGCTGAGAATGCATCAGGTGAGCAGACCCTACCTGGAGCACATCCCAAGTCGACATCCAGAGCCTGGACATCTCACTGACTGCACATTAATAGGTTTTTTGCTGCAGATAGTTGGTGCAGGGGAGGGAGAGGAGGGAAAGTAGGTGGTATTAATGATTTCTTTGATGGCTGTCTTGCCTGTCACCCTTAATGAAATGGGAAGACAATGTTTTTATTTTGTCTTAATGGTGACGGATGGTTCGGATGCGTTGGGGTGGGTGAGGTGTCACAAACTTTGGTTGTTTTCTCTCGGGGAGACCCAGCTCGATACATCACCGGGAACTGATTAATTGTTGTTCTGACCTTACCTGCCAGGATGGTGCTGTGAAGGAGGCACTTTTTTCCTTCTCTAAAAAGTAATGAAGCGGTAGCCCTGCACTGACAATTCATGACGCAGAGGCTGATTTATGGTGATACAGGGAGCGCGCGACACCGCTGCTTACCGCTAACAGGGAATGATAGGAAATGGCAGAGAGACAAGGCATCCTGAGAGGCAAATGCACCAAACACACTCAACACATGGAAATTATATGAACAAGTAAACACACCAACTCATGGACATTATAAGGACAAGCAAACACACTGAACGCATGGACATTATATGAACAAGCAAACACACCAAACACACAGACATTATAAGGATAAGCAAAGAAACAGGCTGCTTTCATGGGTGGAATAAACACTAGGCAGGACTTTTATTTTCTGACCCCTGGACTTTCCATCTCTGCAAATTAAATATTGATGTTTGCGATTTAAAAAAACAAATTTTGCCTGGGGCCTCTCTGTGTGGAGTTTGCATGTTCTCCCCGTGTCTGTGTAGGTTTCCTCCAGGTACTCCGGTTTCCTCCCACAGTCCAAAGACATGCAGGTTAGGCTGATTGGAGAGTATAAATTGCCTGTAGGTATGAGTGTGTGAGTGAATGGTGTGTGTGCCCTGCGATGGACTGGCAACCTGTCCAGGGTGTATTCCTGCCTTTCGCCCAATGTATGCTGGAATAGGCTCCAGCCCCCCTGCGACCCTGTACAGGATAAGCGGGTTAGGATAATGACTGAATGAATGAAAAACAAAATTTTCTGTGGATTGTTCAGAAGGGATTGTTTACTTACTGCCTCATAGAAAATATAGATATCATACAATGACAACAAATCAACAAATATTGACACAAACCTCTGTTATGTAACTACTTTATTTAGTTTTAAGTGCAGATAGACTGATGAAATGAAAGTACATGTATACATAAGAAATATCCAGGTTGCTCTTTCACATGCATAACAGGCACATGTACATACATACATGTTTCAGGTTCCCTTAGAAAGTTGGGGAAACTTTCAATAGCTGCCAATACAAATCAACAAGGCATCTTCAAAGTCATCTTTAAAAATATATTGATATGTTATCAAGACAGCAGTGAGCCCAGCTGTGTTTGAAAGAGTTTCACAGCGTTGTGCTACTCGCGGGTATCTGTGTTCCAGGCCGGAGACAGCGCTGGGGTGTTGCTAATTGGGGAGCTCTCCACTTCTCTCAGACACCATGGCCTGCAGAGGGTTGGGTCTCACCCTGAGAGGGGGGTCGTGTCCTTGTCACACGCTGAAATGATGAGTGACAGCGCGGCTCGTCCCCTCCTTGTGTGTGGCGCCAGGTTTCACGCCTCAGACGATAATGTCACTTTTTTAATTTCCCAGGGTTCCCCTGACAGTCTAACAAACTCAAAACAAAAGCAGGCTTAATTTTTAGCCGAGCGGCTGATTTAATCTTATCTGTCATGCCACTGCTAAGGCTGGCTAAAGCACAAATATGTTCTAATGTGTAGCTTATGATGTCATAAATAGTTTCTTCTTTAGTTTTCTCACTTTGGAACTTCTCTGGGCCACATGCCCATTCTAAAGCACATATAAAATGACTATGCTTAACCAAAGTGCTGTACAATTAGTACAAACAAGCTGTCCAAAAGAGAGGAAAAAAAGAATTGTGTACCATCAGATTTCACTTAATTCACAAAAACATGGGCAACCATCAGATTAAATTATTAACTGTGCTTACAATCGTTTCGATTAACACTTCGGCATTCATATATTCTTTTTATTGGATTTTGTTCCTTGGTACGATCAAAATCTATGTTTCATGAATCCCACGTCATGGATTTTTGTAAGCACATTTACTACAAACAGACATAAGAAGAATTTCTAGAAAGGTTTGATGAATGAGGCCCAATGGGAGTGCAGAGAAATAATTTTCTACATGTGGAAAATTTTTCTACTCAATTGCACTTTGTAACACTTATGAGGATTCATACTGTCACAATTTTACTATTTCAGCGCACTTATCCCTGGTTATGGGTATGCACTTTGCACTTTGTTGTACGTTGCTCAAGATAAGAGCGTCTGCCAAATGCCATTAATGTAATGTAATGTAATTTGGTATATAGCAGACACTCTAATCCAGAGCAAATTACATCTCGTAGAAAAGTATCTGGAGTGAGCATTCAACAATGACAGGGTGAACACCAGTACCATGAAAACAGTAGGTGTATTGACAGGAAGGAATAGACAACAGAACATACATTTATGTCGAGTACAAGGCAAAAGCAAAGCATTCATAAATACTTAATACAGTGCGTCATAGTATCATAGTGCTCGGGCCCAAGCGTAACTGTATAGTGGGCAATCGATAAGTCAAGCATATAGGCTAGAATGGACAGCTGCTGTGGCTAGAGCTGGGAGTGAGGTGTTTAAGTTGAGACAAGTTTTTGGTTTGTGGAAAAAAAAGAGTGCCTCTATTACTTTATTGTTCTGTATTTTTATTCTTGTGCAAATCACACTATGTATGGCACCTACTTTGAGAAAGTTTGCAAAGATCCAACCATAAAATAGATGCAAGAAAGCTGACCTCTTGTTGGTTGCAGAATATTATGAGATCAAAGTGGTCCAGTCTGAAACTACAAAAGGGAGAAACTTTGCACCCCCTTCACCTCTCTTCAAAAAGTAGAGCCAATCTGTTCACAACTCTGCTTTAAGGCAATTTAATAATCCACCCAATGTCAGTGGCTTATTAAATTGCCCCCCCCCCCTTTCATCTCATTTATCTTTTCTACTCCGTTGCTCACCTTTCGGCTACGACCCCACAACCATGACGGTGTTTCTGCGGACACCCTGGACACCCCCCCCCCCCCCCACACGCACATTTCTTTTGTCTTTTGTGGGGGTTCCCTGGTATCCTGGCTGAATCCCCAACCCTGGCTCTTTCAACCTGCGACTAAATTATCCCCTGATTCAATTAGTAAAAGCATTGTTCTCTCCTTCTCCACCTCAGCTGGTGTGTGGTGAGCGTTCTGGTACAAAATGGCAGCCGTGCATCACCTAGGTGAGTACTACGCATTGGTGGTGTTTGAGGCAAGTTTCCCTCTCATCACTGTAAGTACTTTGAGTGTCTGGATATGCACTATATAAATGTAATGATCTATCTATCTCAAGAGTGAGAGTCTCTCTTCCTCTTGCTCTAAAAGTCCTTCCACTGGTCCATGGCTGACTGACAGTTTCTAATGACCCCCTTCCCGCAGGTTTGCTGCTAAAATGGCCACGTCACAAAACTTTGGTGAAATGAAGCAGATGGGACATTAATCAAACTGTGAGAAGAGGACCCCCCCAACACACACACACGCACACATACACACGCACACACAGCCTGCCCTCAGTTATCTGCTGTAATATGGTCTAAATGTGAACATACATACTGTATGATAAGCCCTTAAAGCTTGCAAGGGCCAAGTTACCAAGGTCATAGACTTATATTTGATAAGGAGATCTTTTATGAAACCATTATGAAAAAACCTATCTGGAACTTGTGCTGCATTTCATTTCTCCAAGTGGATGTGGGCATGGGCTAAAATTTCCAGACAGCTTATCGAATCCTTGAGCTATTATGTCCTCTCAGAGCTTTCTAGAATTACAGTGAGATAACCTGAGTTTGATTTCTCGCTTGGCTTGTGATTTTCCAACCAAAACTCTCCTCCAAGTAATTTTACCAAACTTCTGTTTCTACACACCTGTCAGACCTTGAATTCAGTACATGGCTTTTAACTCAAGAAATGAATGCATGAGAATGAATTTACAATTTCAGAATTGGCATTCCTTTGACTGCTAATACAAAAAGAACACTTAAAGGACACAGCAAATTGAGAAAGTCATGCGGCCAATATTCATCACATTATTACTGATGTTGCCATTACTACTACCACCACTTCTTATTGAGGGACAATTACTGTACAAGGTTATAATGATAAGATATGCTATTTGAAGTGAATGCACTGCACAGAAGAGCAAACACAGTAATTGATCGAAACAGCCAGTAAATAATGATCAAGCTAAAATGATGATCTATAAGGTCAACATTGTTTTGCTCCTCTAGACTTTGCTATCATACTCAAGCCAATAGTGCAGGTCTTGCAGTGTAAATTAGTTTATAAATAGCAAGATTAAACCCACGAAGCCAAAGGTTTTTTGAAATACTTGTTTCCCTTTTTTTAAATTTTGCTTCATGTATCTATATATGAGGAACAACCAATCCTGAATCTGGAGGGTCTGCTGATTTTAGTTTTTACCTTAAAATGAGCAACCAGTTTAGTCCCAAGAAAGTGAGTGAGGTGAGCTATGTAAACTCACCTCACTCAATGAAAGGACCGCAAGTTATTTTGTTTGCAGGACTTCATGTTTAATTGTGAGCTGTGCATTGGAGGTGGACAGGAGTCCAGTTCCATGTTGTGAGGAGAGACACAGACTCCATTTCCATGTTTTGACGACAGAAACATAAACCTACATCTTTTAGAAAAAGACCCAAAATCTTTTGGAAGCAAGAGAAACAATCTCAAGTTTTTTGTTTTGAGGTGGATCCATTACATTACATTAATGGCATTTGGTAGACGCTCTTATCCAGAGCGACATACAAGAAAGTGCTAAGTGCATACCCACAACCAGGGATAAGTGCGCTGAAAGACCCGAGAGGGAAGTACAATTTCAACTGCTACCTGCACAACAAAGATAAGGACCATCAAAATCTTTTTCTTTTTTTTAAATCGTAGTACCGCAACACAAACCGCTTACCCAGCCAAACACTGCTTACCTAGCCAAACCAAACATCCCAATACACAAATAAATATCACAGGTAAATAAATTAATATTTACAGGGAGGTAGGGAGGGATCTGGTGACAAACCCCATGTCTCAAGGAGAGACACAGACTACAGTTCCATGTTTTGAGGAGAGACACAAACTCCAGGTCTGTGTTTTGCAGAAAGAAACCAATTCTTGGTGTACATTTTTAGGAAAAAGACAAAACTCCAATTGCATATTTTGTGGAAGCAAGAGATGCAATCTCAAGTTTTATGTTTTGAGGTGGATCCAGTGACAAACCTCAGTTCCATGTCTCGTGGAGAGACACAAACTACAGTTCCATCTTTTCAGGAAAGAGACAGATTCTTGTTTGACATTTTTAGGAGAAAGACATAAACCCCACTTAAATATTTGTGGGACAAGAGATACAACCTCAAGTTTTATGTTTTGAGGTGGATCAGGTCCAGTTCCATGTCTTGCAATTTCCATATTTTGGGGAAAAGAGATGAACAATCTCAAATCAGGTGTTTTGTGGTTGTCGGTATGACAAAATCCAGCTCCATGTTTTGCAGAGGAGACAGATCCAGCCTCCAAATGTACTTTGATACTCCATGAGTGCCTCTTCTGCTGAGGGCTTTCCATGACTCTTAACTGAGCTGGTGGGAGACTCAGCATTCAGTGACTACCGCAAGTATGGAGATATGAGGCAAGTACAACTGCTACCCAATGAGAATAGACTGATAATAGATAAAAGGAACAGAACCAAAACTGATTCTAGATACCAAGACATTGCCTTGATACCCAGTGCCAGACAGGAACACCTCTTTATTTTGTGTGTACTTGGAAAGCAGAATATGGACTGATCCGATGATTAAAAGGAAAAGTCTTGTGTCCACATGTGTTTGTGTGTACTGTACAGTTGTGTTCAAATAAATAGCAGTGTGTTAAAAAAGTGAATAAAGTGCAACTATTTTTTTAATTGCTGTTAGCACCATATTTCAAATGCAGTGGAAACATTACACATTAAATTCCAAATCAAAGCATTAACAAATTTTATCACGTCTGCGTTATTCTTTTACAGGAAGCAAAGAAAAGGAATATTAATCAAATGTTTCTCTTCAAACTCAAACATTACTGTATAAAATTAATACATTATTCAAGATTTAACTTCACTTTAAATTACTGAACTAATATAACCATTGTTTTTGATAACTGTGTTGCATCTGTGTTGCATCCAGTCAACCAACTTCTGGCACCTAGAAACAGGTATTTCAGCCCAGGATGAACAAACTACATTCCACAGTTCCTGTGAATATTTGCATCAGAAACTGCATTTTTAATGTCACCCCACAAGTTTTCAATGGGGTTGAGGTCGGGGATTCAGCTGGTCGCTCCATTACCTCAGTTCCTCACTTACTCGTGTTTTTGGGGTTTGTCTTGTTAAAACACCCATTTCAGGGGCATTTCCTTTTCGGCATACGGCAAAATAATCTCTTCAAGTATTTTGATGTATTGAAACTGATCCATGATCCCTGGTACACTAACCCAACACCATCGTATGAAAAACATCCCCATACCATTTGTGCCACCGTGCTTCACTGTCTTCACAGTGTACTGTGGCTTGAATTCAGTACCCGGGGGTCGTCTGACATACTGCCGATGACCACTAGACCTGAAAAGAACAATTTTACTCTCATCAGTCCACAGAATGTTACATTATTTCTCTTTGGGCCAATCAAAGTGTTCCATGGCAAATTTGAACCAATTCTGCATATGCCATTTTTTCAACATTGGTGCTTTACGGGGGCTTCTTGCTGATAGCTCAGCTTCGATCAAACGTCTTCTGACTGTAACAGTACTTACAGGTAATTGTAGATCATCTTTCTGGGGCCCATTTTACTTAGCAATTCAGAAGGAAAGGAAGAATGTGGTCTGCAGACTGAGGAAGAATGTGGTCTGCAGGCTGAGGAAGAATGTGGTCTGCAGACTGAGGAAGAATATGGTCTGCAGGCTGAGGAAGAATGTGGTCTGCAGACTGAGGAAGAATGTGGTCTGCAGGCTGAGGAAGAATGTGGTCTGCAGACTGAGGAAGAATGTGATCTGGGGAAAAGTGATATCTGGGAACTGGGGAAGAATGTGGTCTGGGGAAAAGTGGGATCTGGAAACTGGGGAAGAGTATGGTCTGGGGATTGAGGAAGAGTGGGATCTATGGAGTGAGGAAGAGTATGGTCTGGGGACTGAGAAAGAGTGGGGATTAAGGAAGAGTGTGGTTTGGGGATTTAGGAAGAGTATGGTCTGGGGATTGAGGAAGAGTGTTGTGTAGGGATTATGGAAAAGTCTGGAGACTGAGGAACACAGAAATAAAATGACAGTGGAGGTGCATTTTTGTTCTTCAAGGGTCAAATTTCCCAAATGTGCCCTGAAAGTACAGCAATGTTGCTATGTATTGCTATGGGTACAATTTGGGTCTGGATACTGAGTCAGGGAGAGTGTGGCATGAGGACTAAGGAAGAGTGTGAGTTGGAGTCTGAGGAGAATAGCAGATTGCAGGCTGCCCCGGTTCTTGACACATGAAAAGCAGAAATCTTTTACATTTTGGCAAAAGCATTAGTGGCACACTGCCCCCCTCCTATGCCCCCTCATTCCTTGACTGGGCATCCCTGCCACTTCAGTCACATACCCCCTGCTGATGCCCCTCTAATTGACCGCAGCCTATCCCAGTTAGAGAACTGCGCCACGGTCACACCATCTGTTCCTCCACGGTCCAATCCTGGTCCCGGAACGATCATCACAGGGGGGACAGGAGAGAAGCCTCAATCCCATTATTAGCGCTTTAATCGCCTCAAACGTCTCTGCCATCGTCCTTCTGTCTTTCTCTTTTTTTGCTCCCCCCAAAAAAACTCAGTTTCATGATGATGTGCAGGGATTTGAAAGCGCTTTAAAAATAGGTAAATAAATAAATTAATAAAAAAAACAGGGTCATGTCGGCGAGCCGAGTTTCTGTGATCCCTCAGGTTTTTGTTTTTGCTTCCCTTCTGTTTCTCTGGCACATTCATGAGACAGCGTTATTAGGCACACCACACACACACACACACACACACACACACACACACACACACACACATACGCGCGCGCACGGCAGATGAAAAGTGACAAAAGGCAGCAAAATCTGAAGCTGCAACTGAATAGCGCCATCTGAAATGTGGTTTGTCATTCAGCACCTGTGGGGCTGACTTGCAGTCACAGACATTCTCAATATGTCTAGCCAGCTGTGACATTCATTCTGGCTTTCAATAAACAAATTGTACCTTCGGACATAGGAAGCTGTACTCAGTGAGGTAGTTTGCTTCACTGAACTCTGTTTTCTGATAAGTGCACCAGAGACCACCAGAGCCTGGCCAGTATCTGTGCTCAAGGAAAACCAACTTGTTGTGTACTGTATCTCTTAGGCCACATTTCTGTGATCTTGTCAGACCATTCAAGGGATGGAAGGAGGGAGCTATGGGAGAGAAAAATAATTTCTATTCTATTTACTTCTTAAATGTATTATTAGATGATTACATTTGCCACAGGGGCGACATGGCTCAGGCAGTAAGAGCAGTTGTCTGTCAGTTGGAGAGTTGCCGGTTCGATCCCCCGCCTGGGCTGTGTCGAAGTGTCCCTGAACAAGACACCTAACCCCCAAATGCTCCTGACGAGCTGGTCGGTGCCTTGCATGGCAGCCAATCGCCGTCTGTGTATGAATGGGTGAATGAGAAGCATCAATTGTACAGCGCTTTGGAGAAAGGCGCTATATAAATGCCAACCATTTATGATCATCAGCATTATTATTACCAAAATCAGAAGAAAATAATTGTTTTAATGTAAAGTTACTGTTGATTTGTTCGAAGTTCAAGTATTGTTCAATGTTGAATATATGTTTTTATAACATGGTATGCTTTGGCAATATGGAATGTAGTGTTCTGTCTTGCCAATAAAGCAAACTGAATGGAAAATTTAACTGAATTGGAGGAGAGAGAGAGAGAGAGAGTCTGTGTGTGTATGTGTGTATGTGTGAGAGAGAAATAGAGAGGGAGAGAGAGAGAGAGAGAGAGAGAGAGAGAGAGAGAGCTGCAGTCAGCTTGGTGTTGCAGTCAGCAAGATCTAAGTCTTACCCACTGGAGCACTCTCTCCCTGACTTTAAATATCTGCTGTTCTTACCTCAGGAGGAAACCTTGCAGCACACATAAACGGAAACACAGTAACAAGGCTTTTGGTAAATTAAAATGTTTTCAATCAGTATTTCTAGGGACACGATTATCTCCTGAAAATACTAACATCCCTTTCAATTAAAATAAGTATAATCAGCTATATCGTCTATCAACTACAATCAGTCCAAGTGATGTTTTTTTCAAATGACACATTCATGCAGCAGAACAGATTTCCACCACTTGGTTAGCTTATTGAGGAGTATGACTGCTTGTCGATTTGGCTTGGGGTCAATTACCATTGGATACAGGGAATGAATAAATTAAATAAATGAGCTCAACACTCTCCATAAAAAATGAGTATTTTTAAATTTGTGAATTTAAATCAATTATCTGAGTGGACTGAATTTTTATAGGCCTATAACTGATCCTGCACCTGTTTTTTTTATTCTTTAAATTAATGCTACATCAATAGTTGCAAACTGGAATTGCATCATGTATGCATTGCAAAATATGTCATATTTGCGTAGTTTGAGGGGTTTGAGATTTAATCCATAATAGAATTTCAATGGAAATAATAATAATAATGCATTTTTCTCATCTCTGCAGTATATATTTGACCTATGCAAATATTATGCTTGTTAGATTGAATGATTTAACATTAATTCTTCACTCTACCCAAGATATCAAAGGAGCTAAATCCACTCAAGTTGAAATCAATTAAAGAGAAGGACAGTGATCGAGTTCATCATTTTATTCAAAAAAGGAGGTCAGACCTATGTGTAAACCCTAGAAAATGTTTTGGAGATTAAACTATTTCATCCATTTCATGGCTTTTGATTTATCCAGTTATATTTTAAATATGTATACAAAAAAAACAAACATTTGTGACGTTATCACTGAAAACACTGACGGCTCCTCTGGTCAGTCTTTTAAAACGAGCTCTCCATTTGAATGATGCCGGCTACTGTTCCATTTGTAGCTTCCTTGCTTCTTGGGGTGACAGACAGCGCCATCTCCATTTCCTTGTCGGGAGTGGTGTCTGAGACTTTGTTGATCTTTGCGAAGGACTCGCTGATCTCCATAAAGGTCTTGTTCTTGGTCTCGGGCAGGATGAAGTAGAGGAACACTGCCCCCAGGGCACAGACCACCAGGAACACCATGAAAGCAAAGGTGTCCAGGGCCTCCTGCATAGACAACAGAACACAGAGAAGGCAAAATCAAACGAGCGCAGAAAGGTATTTGAATCTAAAATAATAGTATATAATAATAATATAGTATTTGACCCAGGTCTGAAGAACAGGCTGGGGCTTATAGATGATGATTCAAACATATCTGATATTTTTGTGCAAATAAATCAAATGGATGAATGCAAATAAATCAAACATGGTTGGCAGTACTGCTTAATCTAATCTTAATCTTAATCTAAGATAGGATTCACTTGGTTACGATGACATTATTTCTACCCAGCCGTCTCCCTGGATGTCCAGCAACATATCTCAGCCTATCATTCTTAGCCCCTCAGTGCATCCAAGTGTGCAAAATCATTTCAAGGTAAGTTACATTACGTAAAACCAAGTGATTCATGTTCACAAGAAGCAGCGGCATTTCTAGAATTTTAAGACATCCGGGGCTTAGCCCTGTAGCTGTCCCCAGACCCCCTGGGAGATTTGTTTTTACATGTTTTTTTTAGATGTAGCTAGTATTTTCAGTTATACTTTTTAAAAAGTATTTTCTAAGAAATAGTCAAGGCATATGGTAGTTGCTGGCTGCTATTACTCGTTACTGTTATTATATGCACACACTTATAGCATTGAAATCCCCAGCAGATATCAAACCCCTAACACTGAATGCATTTGTGCCATGCTTTACCAACAAAGCTGCAGGATTACTACAGTAAGGATCTTTTAAATTATACTTCACCGCCACTACATACTCAGACAATATTACACGATCACATGACTATAATTTATGAATTTGCCAACACAGTTCCTTAGCACGAGAAGCATGCCTAGGACAAAGTTATGATGGAGGTGAATTTACAATAGGACAACAAGCTAAAGCAAGATGAACTTGATTTCAATAAATAGGTCGAAACCACGGCAGGTGAGGGCAAAATAAACCATAATCCCAGCTTCCAAATATATCTAGGCAGGGCGACTGGAAAAACGCCAGACCACCTTTTAATAGGGCAGTGCATTTTGAGTGCGAGTGAAAGAGTGGAGGCGGGGCAGAGGGACTGTATTATGTCTGTAAACAACCTGCGAGAGCGAGCAATTCACTAAACTAGTACACATAAAAAGTAAACCGAACATATCAACTAGTTAGGGTTGCCACTTTTTACAAACCAAAATAAAGGACACCTCCATTGTAGGGGGGTCAGGGGGCATGCTCCCTGGGCAGAAATTAAGGAAAAACAATCCATTTTGTCTGGGTGTTGAAGCTGATTTACAACCCAAAAAGAGAAAAGTGATCTTTAATGGATAGGGCTCCGGACCAACTTTTCCTCTGGTCGCACAATCACAAAATTTACGAAGCATTGCACACATCAGGCTTTTATTTCAGCTGTGCAAGTACACCCCTGTAGTACTACATGTCCACATGCTGCTATCGTTGAATGTAACATTACAACACAGGTAGCTTGTGACTGATATGTAGCAGAGTTTCTCAGGAAAACTACTGTCCAGTATTCTAACACCCCCATCGTATGGCTTCTAACCGCAGCACTGCAAGTTTTCACATACACACACACCTGCTCACTGCCCCATATCTGGAGGTATCTGGGCCATTTCTCACCACTGGGTGAAACGCCCTGTCTTTCGGATTCACGCAGTGACTCTCACTAAATTAATGAATCTAAATTAACCTGCTCTGTAATCCCCTTGTAAAGGTGATATGAGTGGCTTGTTAGATGGGCTTTTTTGGCTCCTCAGCGGTTGCTCTCGTTAGGGCGACTGTGAACATGACCTCAGACTAGTCAGAATGGACTAGGAGCCAAAAGATATGGTCGGAAACCACACACGTGTATTTATGTTCACATATAATGCAAGTATTCTTGAACATAAATAGTAGTAGATGCACAAACGGTGGACAATCCAGAGCATGTATCTAGTAAGAGTCCATCTATGGATACAGAATACAGCACCTCCTCCAAATGTGGTGACAGCCAATTATAACAGATATGGAGCAGAATGTTGCCAATGGCTTAGCTTTATTTTTGAATGGCTAGGCATTCCTGCCATCTGCAGACCCCTCACAACCAATGTGGACATTACCTAGGTGTCCAAATATAAAAACAAACAGTTTACACTTGTACCCAAGCTGTAAGACAGCATCTTTGAGCAGTTGGTACTTCAATGAACACATAAACATGCATACACACACACACAGACATCCATGTACACACACATGCCCTCACACACATACACGCACGTATGCACACACACACTTCTGCAAAAGTTGTTTAACATTCTCCAGTATCTAGAGTCAAAGATAAATCATAGATATAAATCATTAACATTTCATGCCGGCCAAGTTCACAGCCCCCGTCGTCTCACCACCACAACCAGACCCCCCCACCACACGCCTCTACCCCCACCCCCACAAAAGAAAGCAGCGACCTCCTCCATGACATGTGAAGATGATGGATGTTCTTAAACTTCAGGCCGCCCGCGTCTGAGAACGGTTGAAACGGTCAGAATGCAAAGCGTGACCGCTTTGTCACGGAGCCGTCGCCCGCGAGCCCCTTCCCTTATTCTATCAAGTTTCATTTTCTAACAGTGCGATTCCTTAAATCCAACCCTGTCAGATATGCTGATTAGCGAAAAGCCAGGCGAAATCGACAGGGCTACAATCAGTGGAAAAAAAAGGCCACCAGGACCTTCGACATTGACTGAAGCAGCATTCTCTCACAAGAGGACAAAGAATGAGGCAGTCACTCAAAGCCATCGGGAGAAAACTATGTTTCATGTACCAATTGTAATACCTTACCCCATAAGTACACTACATTTAAAAACAAATAAATAACGACAGGAACAGACATCTATGAAAAAAAAGTTCTTTTTTAATCTACGAAAAAAAAAAAAAGTATTTGAAAGCTGACCTTAAACTGTCAATTAAGAAGCTTAGTGCTGGATTATATGAGGACCCAGATTACTGATAGGAGGCTGAAAACCTCAGCTGATCTCTCCCTCAATGTGCCTGATGGAGTCATAATCCGTAGCTGTGGAGAGACGTTATCTGAAATTCATCCATAGTGTTACAGGGCACGTGACCCCCCCCCCCCCGCCGATATGACTCCAAATCTCTACAAGGCTCCATTCCGTACTTCCACACAACTTGCTGATCGTAAAGCCTCATTACGTAGCTCAAACAGTATCTTTGTCTTTTGTCCTTTTGGTAAATGAAAAACCAAGGACCCTCAAAGCCTGGTTCAGCTTCAATAAATATAATAAATAAATTTCTCATAAATAATTCATTAAATAAATCATTAAGCATTGGGTCACAGCTCCTATTTTGCAAACTCCCTTTTTAAATGAATCAATATTTTTGCCATTGTCAACAGGGTTTCTTTTATATGGAGGTGGTTTTGTTTGATTGTCTTTTTAAAATGATTTTTGGCTCCACAGACCTGCTTATCAGCATTGAAAGACCGCAGTAAGGTAACCCCATTGTAACATTGTATCCAGAAGGACACAGGGAAAATTATGTGCACACAACAGCAAAATGGAATTGGGGTGTGCTGGCAAAAGTCCCTGAACCGAGCGACTGAGTGTCCCATTACTGTATGGGTCCCTTGAGGCGACATTAAGCACAGAGGTGAGGGAGAATGAGTTCTCAAACCTGTCAGCAGATGCACAACTCTGATCATGTGACTGTGCAGGTACACCGACTCTGGTCATGTGACAGTGCAGGTACACTGACTCTGGTCATGTGACTGTGCAGGTACACTGACTTTGGTCATGTGAATGTGCAGGTACACTGACTCTGGTCATGTGACTGTGCAGGTACACTGACTTTGGTCATGTGACTGTGCAGGTACACTGACTCTGGTCACGTGACTGTGCAGGTACACTGACTTTGGTCATGTGACTGTGCAGGTAGACTGACTCTGGTCATGTGACTGTGCAGGTACACTGATTCTGGTCATGTGACTGTGCAGGTACACTGACTTTGGTCATGTGACTGTGCAGGTAGACTGACTCTGGTCATGTGACTGTGCAGGTACACTGACTCTGGTCATGTGACTGTGCAGGTAGACTGACTCTGGTCATGTGACTGTGCAGGTACACTGATTCTGGTCATGCAAATCTGCAGGTAAGCTGTAAGAACCTGGAGCCACGTGCCCTGACCACTAGTAAGTCAGTGTTAATTCAGCTGTAACAGAGTTTGTATAGTCCAAATAGGATCAAAATCAGTGTAAATATCAATGTACAATATTGTTGATATTGATCTTAAAGGTCATTGACCCACAATTGAATGAATATACACACATATTTAAGCATATTTGGAATGTGTTTAACGATATATTACAGAAATGCATATGGAAAACATTGAAATAAAATATGTGCAACACTTGACAATACACAGCAAACATAAAAATCTCTGCTTGCAGGCATTGCGATATTTTTCACTTCTGTGAAATGGTGGACACCTGAAACGTCTGCCTCTTCGTAAACTGCCACGTAACCTGTTCCCAAGCAAGTTCTTAAGAGTCTTTCCACCATCTGATACCTGAGCTTTAACGTTTCTAATCAATTAAGTGGTTTCAGGTCACTTTGTTTAAAAAACAAAAATCCAAAAATGTACCATGGTGACTGTCTCTATGCTGCCCACGTGTAATTCAAAACACAGTGCAAATCGGTGACATTCATTTGCTTCGTCCAGAATAAGCTTTGGATAACTGGTGCATGAAAGCGAAAAACCGCTCTGCTCTACCTCTCCACCTATTATACTCTCAGAGAACAGAAGGCAGAAGGAGACCCGGATAATTCCGCGAAGCAGGAAAAGCACAAAATGCGTGTAGCTGCCGTGGAAATAAATAATATATTGAATGAAAAATATCTCCACAAAGGGCTCTGCGAGATTAAGGCAATCCTTCAGCCGGTTTACACTGACCCCACCCCCCACCCCACTCCCACAACCCCCATCCCCCCATTTTCCCTTCATTCTGGGGCTTATCACATGTGACAAATTAAAAGTCTTTGGTCTCTTCAGTGGTGAAAAAAATAAGGAAGACAGACAACCTGTAGTTCAGTGAGCAGAAGAGAGACAGAATGCCTTTGAGTTCTTTGTCTTCTTCTTGAATTTTGACCTACTACTTAATCAAGCTTCACAGTGGCACGTGTTGTCTCCTTTGAAAAAACACGAGGCCTACATATAGCGCACAGGATAGTGAAACCCTGTAGGACTGTGCCAAATCTTTATTGAGAACAACAGACAACACAAACATGCCTCTCAAGGGATCAGTCCATTCAGAAGGACCAGGCAGAACAGTGATGCTTATTGTTAATTAACTGTTCTGTTAACTTTCAAGTTTTTCACAATTTTCCACCCAGGTACAAAGCCCTTTTACAAATGGAAGTGTTGTTTATTTCACAAATGGAAGCATTAGCAAAAGTGATCATGTAAACAGTGACATCGGCACCAACGGCCACCCCTGGTGATCTGCAGGGCTGCCATGACAACCTTCAGCGCAGTTAAAGTATCCGTATCTGTGACCTTAATCCCGTCTTTCAAAATACACTGTATTACAGTCCATGGCGATGAGATTATCGTTCCTGTTGATGCTTATGTCCCTAGCGCTCTTTTTTTATCCTGGGTCGATATGCATTTATGCAGAGACAGGTGTACAGATGACCTCTGGGAAACCCATCCAGCGCAAAATGGCACAAACGGTCTTAATGTTCTGAGCTCAATATCTGTGATTGATTGAGCAGGCGTTACCACTTCAAATAATTGTGTAATGACTGAGAAAAAAGATTAATGCTGGAGTTAATAATAATAATAATAATAATAATAACAACAATAATAATAATATAATTATTTATCATTTAAGTCTGGTTTATACTTGCACTATACTATACTATACACTGTCGCTGCAACCAGTGACATTCAGTTTATACTTCATACATGAAATATATTTTCAATTGAACAGAGACCATCGTCAAAGTCGGGCGACGCTGGAACTATCACAAACATTCTGCGATTTCAGTCGAGTGATGGAGTATATAAAAAGTAAGACTTCATTTGAAATATTCCTTTAAATACCAGCGAAATGATTGCAAATTGCTGAGAAATTTCATAGAAACATTTAAATCTTTTGGTTAAAAGTTTTGGTTTGTAACATTCTTCATTCAGAGAGCTTGCAGAAGAGAGGGAACAGGGTAAATGTGAGGGGGAGGTATAGAAAGAAAAGAGATAGAGGGGGTATGATGGTGAGATGGAGGGGTATATGGTAGACAGAGAAGGTATAAAATGAGATGGGGTATAAGGTAGAGAGAGTGTATAATATGAGAGAAGGGGGTAAAACGTAGAGAAAATATATAATAGGAGATAGGGAGGTATATGGTAGAGAGTAGGGTATAATATGAGAGGGGGGGTATAGGGTAGAGAGTGGGAGTATAATATGAGAGAGGGGGGTATAGGATAAATAGTGGGAGTATAATATGAGAGGGGAGTATAGGATAAATAGTGGGAGTATAATATGAGAGAGATGGTATAGGAGAGAGAGTGGGAGTATAATATGAGAGGGGGGTATAGGATAAATAGTGGGAGTATAATATGAGAGAGATGGTATAGGAGAGAGAGTGGGAGTATAATATGAGAGAGATGGTATAGGAGAGAGAGTGGGAGTATAATATGAGAGAGGGGGGTACAGGAGAGAGAGTGGGAGTATAATATGAGAGAGGATGGTATAGGGTAGAGAGTGGGAGTATAATATGAGAGAGGGGGATATAGGATAAATAGTGGGAGTATAATATGAGAGGCGGTATAGGATAAATAGTGGGAGTATAATATGAGAGAGATGGTATAGGAGAGAGAGTGGGAGTATAATATGAGAGAGATGGTATAGGAGAGAGAGTGGGAGTATAATATGAGAGAGGGGGGTATAGGAGAGAGAGTGGGAGTATAATATGAGAGAGGATGGTATAGGGTAGAGAGTGGGAGTATAATATGAGAGACGGGTGAAGGATATGGGGTGTTGCCGTGTCGCGGTACACAGTGGTCTGGCCTGTGACAGTGCTGGTTCCAGCAGGCCCCAGGAGCTGGATGACTCAGTGTGAGACACTGGCCTGCCTGGGCCGTCTTCCCCCAGGGCCGGCCGGCGCCTGTCTATTTATGTCTCTCCACCGCTAAAAATACCCCCCCACCCCACCCAACCCCCTCTTTCTCTTCCACTCTTTCATCTCTCTCCCTTTCTCTTTCTTCCCCTCTCCTCTCTGCGTCATATCAATCCCTTCTCTCTCAGTCTTCCTATCATGGCCTCTGTCATTCTCTTTACTGCAGTTTTCCGTAGGGCTGTGCACAGACGACACGATCTGCATCTAAATGTGCTCATCTAGCAGAATTGTTGGGTTACAGTGGGACTGTCGATTGCGATCGAGGCTTTTCATCTTGCACTGTTATTCCATGCAGATAATTTGGTGTCTATAGATTTTGTCATATCTAAAGTTCAAAAATTATATTTGGAAGATATTCTGAAATGAGAAGAGATGAGTAAGCATTAAAAATACATTTTAATGCCTTTTTGACAAACACAACCATGCAGAGCACTTCAGGGATCTCCTTGCCAGACTGCTGCTGTTCACGCCACTGCGCGCCCAGAGACTACGAATACTAGTGAATACGCAAGCACATACAAACAAATGTTTGTATGTGTGTGTGTGTGTGTGTGTGTGTGTGTGCGCGTCTGTGTGTATGTGCAAGTGTACATGCACATACACTCACACAAACACACATACACGCACACGCACACAAATGCGCGCACACACACATGCACACACACACACACGCTATGTCTTTTCTGCTTTCTAGACTTCAGGATGAAGAGAAAGCTATGGGTCTAAGAAGTGTTGGCCTGTCTCATTCCTGGCACAGCATGCTGCTGGAGCCATTGAAAAGCACTCAAGTATCATCAACACGAAAAAAACTAAACGAAAGTAAGAAAAAACATTAATAACAGGTCACCTCCTCCAGTGCTGCAGCTCTAAGTGCTAGAAAGAAGAAAAAAAAAAAAAAAAAACTTGCAACAAACACACCACAATTCCTCTCACAACCGGCAGAGCCTACAGCAAACTTTTTGAGGATATACTTGCGGTTACAGCCGCTGATTGACTTGAAGTATCACCTTTGGTCAATATTTGCCTGCTGTTAAGTGGAAGAGGGCATGTCAAGTATTTGGCAGAATGCCTGCTCCTTTGTACTGACATGTTTGAGATGTTGTGGCTGGGGACCTGTTCTCTCAGCAGTGCTCAAACTTCGGAGACTTATTTGAATGACTTTGATGTCAGTCTGTTTGTCACTCTTGAGTAGACCTTTGAGTCTGCTGAGAAGCCAAACAGAGTCAGTTCTAAAAGTGCCCTCATCATTACACTTGTGCAGAGCCCTGTGTCACCAGCCTGCCAGATCCCTCTCCTGCATCCCATTATAGCTTTGCAGCACCACACGTACAGTATATACTTTTACAATACTATACATAGTATATTCTGTACATCGGTATATACTGACATGCCCACACACAGTACATACAGTAGAAGTTGGAAGTTTACAAACACCTTAGCCAAATCCATTTCAACTCAAAATTCCTGACATTTAATCCGAGTAAAAATTCCCTGTCTAAGGTCAGTTAGGATCATAACTTTATTTTAAGAATGTGAAATGTCAGAATAATAGTTGAGAGAATTATTTATTTCAGCTTTTCTTTCTTTCATCCCATTCCCAGTGGCTCAGAAGATTACATACACTAGTATTTGCTACATTACCTTTAAATTGTTTAACTTGGGTCAAATGTTTTGGGTAGCCTTCCACAAGCTTCTCACAAGAAGTAGCTGGAATTTTAGCCCATTCTTCCTGACAGAACTGGTGTAACTGAGTCAGGTTTGTAGGCCTTCTTGCTCGCACACACTTTTTCAGTTCTGCCCACATGTTTTCGATTGGATTGAGGTCAGCATTTTGTGAAGGCCACTCCAATACCTTGACCTTGTTGTCCTTAAAGCATTTTGCCACAACTTTGGGTAAAGTGTGCTTTGCGTCATTGTCCATTTGGAATAGTCATGTCCGTCCAAGCTTTTCTGGCTGATGCCTTCATTTGTTGCGTCGATATTTCCACATATTCTCATGATGCCATCTATAAATGCACCAGACCCTCCTGCAGCAAAGCACCATCACAACATGATGCTGCCACTCCATGCTTCACGGTTGGGATGGTGTTCCTTAGCTTGCAAGCCTAACCCTTTCCTCCAAACATAACAATGGTCATTATAGCCATTATAGGCTACCCTATGGCCATTTTTGTTTTATCAGACCAGAGGACATTTCTCCAAAAAGTAAGATCTTTCTCCCCATATGCAGTTGCAAACTGTCGTCTGGCTTTTTTATGGCAGTTTTGGAGCAGTGGCTTCTTCCTTGCTGAGAGTCAGGACTGGTGGACAGAAGGACCAAGTGCAGACTCAGGGATGAGTAAAAAATGGCAGGCATTAATAATAACAGGCAGAAATTCTGCCACAATTCAGTCAATCCTAAAACAGGGCAACGGTACAGAAACAGAATCCAAGAAAGACAATCCAAAAAACCAGGCGAGGTCGATATCCCAGATATCCCAACGAACAGAGACAGAGACAGGTGAACAGGACGGGGAAACCAGAGGCTAGACCAGAACAGCGTGAGCATAACACAATGACAAAAGCTGACAAACCAACCAAGAACAGAACAAACAGGCAGGTATAAATACACTGACAAATGAACTAAAGATGAACAGGTGTGAGTGCCTGGGACCAGTTAATGAGACACAGGAGAGACAAATGACAGGAAGGAAGTACATATAAGGAGTGGATGGCAGAGACACATAATAGAGAGGAAAAACATGGACCATAGTGAGCACACAGAAAAACACACAGAACATAGGGAAATTAGGAAAAAAGGGCACAGACATGACAGCTGAGCAGCAAGTTATGTCGATATAGGACTCGTTTGACTGTGGATATAGATACTTTTGTATCTGTTCCCTCCAGCACCTTCTCAAGGTCCTTTGCTGTTGTTCCGGGATTGATTTGCACTTTTCGCACCAAATCATGTTCATCTCTATGACACGTCTCCTTCCTGAGCGGTATGATGGCTGCGTGGTCCCATGGTGTTTATACTTGCGTACTGCTGTTTGTACAGACAGACGTGGTACCTTCAGGCATTTGTAAATTGATCCCAAGGATTGTGTGGGCCCACATTTTGTTTTCTGAGGTCTTCGCTGATTTATTTTGATTTTCCCATGATGTCAAGCAAAGAGGCACTAAGTGTGAAGGTAGGCCTTAAAATACATCCACAGGTATACCTCCCATTGACTCAAATAATGTCACTTAGGCTATCAGAAGTTTCTAAAGCCATGACATCATTTTCTGGAATTTTCCAAGCTGTCTAAAGGCACAGTCAACTTAGTTTATGTAAACTTCTAAGCCACTGGAATTGTGATATAGTGAATTAAAAGTGAAATAATCTGCCTGTAAACAATTCTCAGAAAAATTACTTGCGTCATGCACAAAGTAGATGCCCTAATGACTTGCTAACACTATAGTTTGCTAACATAAAATCTGTGGAGTGATTAAAAATGTGTTTTAATGACTACAACCTAAGTGTATGTAAACTTCCAACTTCAACTGCACATACATACACGCATGTCCAAATACATCCATACATACAAGCATACAGTACATACAGCGCATATATGCATGCATGTACATATATACATACATAAGTACACATATCTGATTAATCTTATTCACTTTGTTGGAAGAGGTCAGAAACAGGGATGTGCCTAAAATGACCAAGCAGTGTGAATGAGACACTGCTTGGTCAGATTATAATGAGGGGATGAGGTGTGTGTGTGTGTGTGTGTGTGTGTGTATGTGTGTGTGCGTGCCTGCACGCATATGAGTGTGTGTGAAAAGGGGACTGGCTGTTGTCCTGAGCGCAGAACACTTCTTGGTAGGGGAGTTCACCTGCTCCACTGCTAGATGTGAAATGCAATGTTCAGCCACATACCAGGAGTGCAGCAGCAACTGTGAGGACATTTTATGCTAGAAATACTGACTGGTCTGTCCTTTCCATTCACATCCAAAGCCTTGACCCAGCTTATCCACATGATCGCTCTACTAGTTCTGCAGTTGTGATGACGGTCATGTCATGTATATGGATGCATTATGTAGCGTTTAGCATAAGACCACCCATAACATGCTGTCAAACATAGCTTGTTGAAATTATGCTCCATCATACTGCATTTTCACATTGTGATGCTGGTTAATTTATTATTTTCCTGGTGCTGTGACCACCATGTCCTTGGTAAACAACTCACTGCACTCTATACCCCTCAAAAATGCAATCTTGGGATTGCAAAAATGGCTATACAACTCATGTGTAATACATTATTAATTATACACAGTGCCCAGTGCAGAGCTTATAGAAAGCTTAACTGAAAAATATACAGCACTGCAGAGGTTGGTCCTGAATCCAAAATGAAAAATACAAATTCTGAACTCAGAGGCTGAGATTAAAGGCTTGTAACAGGGCAGCACTTCTTTTCATTTCCCTGCTTATGCTGTCCTTTATTCTTTTATTAACATATATTTAAATTAGGCGTCTCCAATCCCACCCAAATTTGGATGTCTGATTTGCAAACTTTGTTCAGGCATGCTCATCCACGCCCCCTGAAGACATCCCCCGAAAGGAGAGTGAAGTCAACTTGCAGCGCTCGTTCGAAACGCGCAGTGCCAGCCAGCTGTTTGTTTGCACACCGCAGCCACAAGTAGGAGGAGACCCACTCATACATGTGTATGGAGAGCAGGCCACAGGGGCCCAGATGGTCAACAGAGGTCGCTTAAGCGATGACTATTGCTATACCCACTGTCTGAATCCATCCCATATATCCCTTGAGCGATGCAACACCAATTGTGTGTTGCCCCTGAAGGGCTGATGGCCACTGTCCGGAATGGTTGGATTTGATTTGCCCGCTCATGCGCTGGAAGCGCCACTTTAACTGAGTGAGCTAATCAACAGCCTGCTGTCCTCATATTCATGTGTGACTGAACGCATGTTTGAGTTGACATCAGTGAGAATTTGATTGGGAGATCTTGAACTTGCCTCGATATTGATATATATATTTTTTTCAGATTTACAAATCACTTTCAGTTTCAAGAATAAGTGGGATGATAGAGAAGCACTTCAAGAATTTGACTCCCCATGGTTTTTGTGGTCTCCTGTTAAAAAGTTGTTGCCGCTAAGTGGAGTTACATATTTCCTTTATTCTGTCTCCAGGACCAGGAAAGAAGATTGCTGTTCTATAAATAGACTATACAGTAGGTAGCAAACTGGGAGCTCCTGTGTGGATATAACAGCATCTCCTTACTGCATAAACTGGAGCTCTGGGCTGGCAGGATATCAAGTGCTAGGAACTACTGTAGCAGGCCAGGCTGATGCAGGCTGATGCAGGCTAATCACACAGCACAGTTTCATCACACAGCACAGGCTAATCACACAGCACAGACCGATCACATTCTAATGACACAGCAAAGTCTAATGACACAGCATAGCCTAATCACACAGCACAGGTTAATCACACAGCACAGTCTCATCACACAGCACAGGCTAAAGATGCAGCACAGTCTCATCACACAGCACAGGCTAAAGATACAGCACAGCTTAATCACACCGCACATTCTAATCACACAGCACAGGCTAATCACACAGCACAGGCTGGTTATACCTCCATCAGCAGGACTCTGTCCCACCCCAGGCCTTTGTAATCAGACCTACCCCCTGCCCATGCCACAGCACGAGCCTGTTCCTCAATCACCAGGGAGCAATGGCGACATTTAAGTAATCAATCACCTGGAGAGAAAGTGGAGCTGCTGAACGTACACGTGGTCGAGAACGACCCGCTGCCATCCCTAAATTGATCGTTGCCCTCCACCTGCCTTCATTTTCTTTGCCGTTACGGACAGGCGGGCCAGATGGAGGGAAGAGATGCCTTCCCTCCAGTGCGGTAATCTCACATTGTTCTTCTTCATGTGACATTACTGTATTTTTATGACAAGATGAAAGAACAAGAAATGGATTCTCTGCTGAAAAAAAACAAAAAAACAGCTCAAGCTATGTATTGAAATGGTTGGTAGCTTTTTGACCAGTTCAGACCAGCTCCTTGTTTGAGCATGTCTGAACACACAACGCGTCAAAACTCTAAGTGGATAGGCTACAGCAGCTGAAGACCAATAAGTCTAAAAATAAACATTCTCCTAAACATCAGAATGGGCAGAAATGTCATCTAAGTGACTTTAACCTTGGAATGATTGTTGCTGCCGGACAAGGTTATTTTGAATATCTCAGAAAATGTGAAAATTATCGTAATGCTGGGACACAACAGTCTATAGTTTACAGAGAATACAATGGTAAATAACGTCTGTTTGACAAAATTCTATGTTTTTTTTTCCACAACCAATTTTACACATGGTTGGACATCTCAAACCACAGTCAATACAGTCAATAAATTAGGAGTCTACTGGGGTCTGAATGACATTGATATGTGACAAAAGCTTGTGTTAGGATCACCCATGATAAGAAGCTTAGTTACACTCAAAGGGAATCAGTCAGAAGTAAAGAGATACAAATACAGAACTGAGAGAGTATTTGGTGTTTTAGTTTTTTTAGTGCATTTTCTAAAACCCCTCTAATGGGACAATATTGAACTATAGTGCATCAAAAAACACAACTAACAACAAATGGACAAGCACAGACAACCCCCACAAGCAACAAGGCAAAGAGAGAAAGGGAAAGAAAAAAATTCCGATATTCTTTTCATGGAAAGGATCATGGAAAATGGAAAGGCAATATATGACATAAATATAACGATACATTCATATTTAAAGGAAAAAAATCTCTATCTGCGGATACAAGACTGACATTCTAAAAGGAAATGTGCAATCAGTGTAGGGTCCCTATTTTCAACCACACATTTCTACAGAGGAAACACTGTCGATCAATCAAGTCCATGCACCTTTGCCTTAACTCATTATGGGAGGACAAGCAATCTTAAAAAGACTGCCTTCGATATAACCCCCATAACTGCATGCCATTTGTAAGAAAGGACAAAGTGTACTATTCTCAAATGTCTCCTTGCTCATACTAAACTTACATAAGTCAAACTCATTGTCAAAATGTCAGCATTTCATGATCAAAAAGTTTCTCACTTCTTCTAACTTCACCATGCTACATTGTGGTAATCACAATGGCTCAGTTTCTTTATGAAAGGTTTTGGACTAGAGTAACTTTTTTCTTTGCTGGACAGTCATATTATACATATAACAGGATGCTGCTAGGCCAAAATGCTACTGATTGCTTATTAACAGACACCTAGTGGTCTGGAAATACCACACTTGTTCCAAGATAACTGCATCGGCTGCCTGTTGAACAGCGTAACGATTACGAAGATACCAATCACTACATATACAGTATGTACTTTAATGGGAAGTGTTGTAGAATTGTTAGTATCTTATATGGCAATGTGATTCTTGTTTTCAGACGACCCCTGAATAGTGCATATTGATTTGCTCAATGTACTGCACATTACGTTAGAATACCCACAGGAGACTAGTGTGGTGTATATGGCAGAATGGACAGGGGACTACAGAACAGTCTATGTTGAAATGCACATGAGATCTAAAATGCATGTCTCATTAAAAAAACCACCCTCTTAAACCACCTGCTGTCGTGCCAAATACAAAATTGGTTGGAGCTTGAAGTCACGCTTCAGTGTAGTACTTGTAGGCCAAATAGTACGAAATTGGTCGGTGCTAGTCGGTACTGGAACTCCCAGGCCCAACTGTCTTTGTGTTCTGTCTTCCGGATCCACAGTCCGAGGGAAATGTGGAAAGTCTATAGGAATTCTTTATTCAAATGCCTCTCAACCAGTGACTCATGCCTTTCATGAATTTGCAGAGGCGTTTTTAAACTTTACACCAAAGGATTCCTCTGCTCTCTAATGGATCAGTGCTGTTCTAGTCCTCTGCTTTGATATGCGGGGATTGGGAACCTAACAGTGCATGTGAGGGAGCTGAACTCTACCGCATCATAGGGACCTGATACAGGAACTGGCCTACAGTAAATGGTGGAGTCACTTTTTATTGAATCATAAAAGGTGCTGGACTTGCAAATAATATCTGGATCCGTAACCAAAGCACATATGCGTCTCTGTGAATCACTGAGGTCAGAACAAGGTCACACACGACACAAACTGTACACACACACACTCACACACATATACACACACACACACACACACACACACATGCACAGACACGCATACGCATGCACAGGCAGTCGCACACACACATACGTACATACCCACACACGTACACACACACACATATATGCACACATATGCGTGAACACTTACACACATGCACACACATACACCCCTTAATAATAAATACATGTATATGGGCATACATGCACTCACATGCACACCTACACACCTACATATTCAGGTTTGCCCTAATGTGTATTTTTGCCCCTACTGTATATTGTGAAGTATTGGTAGCATCTTTATTAAATGTTTTATTTCACAATATATTTTCAGCACGTTCCAGTCCTGTAAGGGACTGACTCCTGGGCTTTTGTGTTTGAGAGCATGCTTTTTAACCGGATTCCACTGAGCCTCTGGGGAAGTCCCAAAGCCAGCTTTTTCCTGAGGATCCTTGTTGGGGTTCCACCTCATTTACCAACAGAACGAGCATGGAAGAGCCCAAGGATCCGGACACCAATGTCAATCACCCTGCTTGTTAGTGACCGGCTGCCATTATGCCAGGACTTCAGCCTTGTGTAGCGGTGCGCACTGGGCTTAGCGACATCAGCGGGACACCGACACTTGGCTTTGCCGTGCCAGCAAATGGAGGTGCTACAGCCATTAGCATGCAGCTAGTGAGCTGGGAATCTCCTCATCATTATTTCCTAAGGTGGAGATTTGCCTCTGCCAGTCAAATAGGCGACACCCAGAATGGGGAAACAACTAATATAACTAATATAAAACAGTGTCAGGCTGAACAGGAAATATTCATGATCCATCCATCCACCCATTATCTTAACCCGCTTATCCTGAACGGGGTCGCAGGGATATTCATGATTCATACTACAAATCAAGAACGTGTATTACAAATTAAAATGGTGGTGGGTAAGAAGTGGGTAAAGATCTTACATGGTAGACAGTGCAAAGAAGGTTCATCTGTGAGAGACTGCCGGCCTAGGTGGCAGGTATCGAAGCAATTTCCCAGGGTGGCATGTGCAGGCCTGTGGGTAATGAATGGTTAACCCAAAGAGTATGGATGTGGGGAAGAAAGGCAGGACACCCATGTCCTTGGCTGGCGATTGATCTGTGTCACCTTGCTTTTCTCCCCTGCTGGGCTGGGGCCCTCATTATTTCATGGGCAGAGGGGCTTTCTGGCAGGATGAAAACAGCCCACAGACCTTCCTTTCAGAGATACAGCCTCAAAACACAAAGGCGGTCACCCGTCATCTTTTCTTTCCCTCTCTCCCTTTCTCGCTCCCACTCTACCCGTCTCTACTCGCCCCTTCCTAATCCTTTCTTCTCAAGCTTTTATAGGGAACCTACAACTTCACAAGGCAATTACAGGAGAGTGGAGCACTGCAGAAAAGTCAGTCTTAACAAGTGTTTTAATGAGATCTGAAACATTTTTTTCTCAAGTAGAAAACATTAGCTTGTGTTAAGTTAAATTTTGCTTGTCAAGAGATATTGTGTTACCCCATTGGCAAAACTTTAAATGAGCCAAACTGTCTCATCTGATTGGGAAACTCTTTGTCTTATTTAGCATAAAAGTATAATATTATAAGTCAAAATATACAACAAAAGTACTTGAATGACTTATTTTTGTGATTTTTTCAATGTTCAGGCAACTTTAGGTGGTCCATAACAATGTGAACCAGATATGGGTCATGTTACCAGCGGTCATCTCTCCCATACCATTCCCCAGGGCTCAAATGTGCCTGCTCCCCTATCACACCCCTCTGCTCTACACCACACCCCTCTGTTCTATACCACACCCCTCTGCTCTACACCACACCCCTCTGCTGTACACTACACCCCTCTGCTCCAAACCACACCCCTCTGCTCTACACCACACCCCTCTGCTCTACACCACACCCCTCTGTCCTACACCACACCCCTCTGTTCTATACCACACCCCTCTGCTCTACACCACACCCCTCTGTTCTACACCACACCCCTCTGCTCTACATCATCAGGGCTCTTAATGCTGCCAAAAATACCCCTCTCTTCCCACACATTCCTTATTCAGTCCCTGTATAGCTACCCTGCTCCAGATCTAGCACATCGCTGAGGGGGCTCATTTCCATAAATTAAAAGTGCATGAAAAAGTCAATATACAGTACTGTATATCCCTAAGCTACTGCTACACTGCAGTTAATTGTCTAATGACTTGTGGTCCCCTAAAAACGAGGAACTACGTATAAAAAAAAAAATAATATGGATGAAAATACCCTCAAATAAAATAATCTGTCCAAATATTCACAGACTGCACTGTGTATGTTGACTGACTGTTCGATAAAAATAAGGAGTTTTTATAAAAGAAACGCCTTGAGAAATGAAAATACGTTTTCGGGTTTGGCTCTACCAGCTGATCCAGCGACTGATGGGAAGAGAAGGCGTTGTGCTTGTTTCTAAAGGTGTGATGATGGCGATGATGTTGATGTTGATGATAAGCTGCCACTGATAAAAACTGACAGGGACGTCATTCACACCTGCAGACGCAGGGCACCGTCGGGAACCTTACCCAGCGAGACGCGTCTTCCACCATCTTCCGGCTGGCGCTGAGACAACAATCAAGTGTAACCGGCTGTAATTAACGACCGGGGCCATCTACTGAGAACAAAATGGTACCACTTTTTTTCCCGGTTTTGTGTCAAAATGCATTTTTTTTAAGAAATACCTCCCGAGACAATATGCTACAAAAACCACTGGGAGGAAACGTCTTACTTTCAATAAAAAAGTAGGAAATATGCAAATGTGCAAACAGAAAAACATAGCAAATGTGTTTTAATTATAACAGCGAGAATACAAGTGTGGCATAAAGCATTTGCCTGGAGTGCCCTCTCCTACGTTTATAGGAATTCAGGAGTGCTTGTGAGATTTCCGAGCTGTTCAAGAGTAGCTCAGCAGGAGGTCATGGTGGCAGGATGAAGTTAAAGAAAGTTGCAGACGCATGTAGGTGTAAAACGATGTAGGGGTACTGACCCCACGCACGGCGTTATTTCTTTTGACATTTGCACAGTTATTTTTGGGTAAAATAAATATTCCAGTGTCTGAGAGTAATGTGGATCAGGTCCAGAGTAAATAGTACATGCATTATTAAAATCAGTTGCATTTTAATATTTATGGGGTTTTTGAGCATTCATTTAATAAGTGTGCTGCCATTCCACAGTGTGGACACAAAGATAAAAAAGGAAGATGCAAATATTTAAATTACTATATTTGTTGATGCCAGAAATGTCATTTAGCTAGTCTCTTATTTATGTATTTATATATCTGATGTCAATGCATAGTTTTCAGAAACTTTTATATTTGCGTCCTTTTTTTATTAGGTAAGCAAATATAACTTTGAAGTGTTTTTTTACTTGGTGAGGGGGTTTTATACTTTCTTTTATACTTAGTTCCTTAGTACATTTCACTGAATTTCTATGTACATCAGCCCTGATTTTTTTCACCCGCTGGTACAGTAGCATTAAAATAACAATGGAATGGAATCAAATAAACTGCCTATTACTGAAGGTGTGCAGGGATCAAAGCCATAGCACTGAGGATACTTTAAGGACATGGGGTTCAAAGGTAGGTGGAAACCCCATACTATATGGAGAAATGAGAGCACCAGTTGATTAAACAGAGTCTGGTGTCTGATTCTGCTTGTAATTGCCAGGTTCTAACTGTCAAAGAAGGAAAATCGGCAGTATGAATTTGGGGAGAAAAAAAGAAAAGGTGAAAACATTGAGCTGAGGTGAAATGAAAAAAAGGTAGCTGATGAAAAGATGCTAATGAATGGACAATTGAAAGCTATGCTTCTTAACCATCCTATTATGTTTAGGGTCTATTTAACCCCATTTGTGTCCTTAAAAATCAGTTAACCTTGTTTCATATTGATACGGTATGATTTAAAAAATATAAAACCGTTTATTTTTTATCTCAGATTTCTTTGCGGATGATTCAGGTACCTCAGGCTCTAAAATGAGATGTTTCCCACATATTTCTCATATTTATGGATAAAAGGCTAGTCATTTTGGAAACAATAAGAAGGCGATAACCAAAGTGTCGACAACCACTCTGTACAACAGTTCAACTCAATTTTAGTTTGCAGTAATCTGCCCTCCTAGTCATCAATCAATCACATTTTCTGCCAGTAATTTGACTAACTGATCATCAATATGACCAGATTGGACTAAATTCATAAGAGGGTCCACAAATGAGTGACGATATTCTCTCCTATTCTTACTTACACAGACAACCACACACACGCACGCATGCACGTACGCATGCAGACACACACACAAACCTGGATGAAAGGGAACAGGAGCCCCACAGCGAAGTTAGCGAGCCAGTTGATGGTCCCAGCGATCATAAAAGCAGCCGGTCGAAATGATTGTTCAAACAGCTCTCCTGTCAGGATGAATGGAATCCCACCTGCATATGAAAACAGACACCACACGCCACATCAGTACTGGACTTGACATAATCAAATATACCGTCACTACACTGGGAACACCATCATGCTGATAGCAATGCAAATACTCCAACTATTCTTCAAAATTGTAGAATTATGCTAACAATGCCAGCAATCATGGAAAGGTGAAAATGGCAGGTAGGCAAATAATACAATCAACCATGCTTGTAATGCTAACAATCAAGATTGAAAAGATAGGGAAATGCTGGTGATCATGCACCATGCTATGCTAGCAAGCGTGCCAATAATATGATGTGTCTAATAAGCAGCAAAAGCCTGCACTGTTAGGTTGATCAGACTGCAGGGATGCGACTTTCATAAAAGCAGAGTTGTGCAGCACTGCACTTTCTAAAGCAAGGATTATGAACTGTGGCCCTCAAATCCAGCCCTGGTTTTCTTTTCTCCCTGGTAATTAGTGCTGCTGATTGGTCAGACTGTCTTCACACCTGACTCCCAGGTAAAGGGAGGGTGGAAAACCAGGAGTCCTCGGTCCTCGAGGACCATGAGATGCTGATCCCTGTTCTAAATGCAAGCAGCCAACAAATAATTTTCAGCATGAGTCACATAATCTCAAGAGCCCTATTTTACTGAAACCTAGACATCCAATGAAAAAAAAAACAATATTTTTGAAAATACTTTTCCTTCAATGTGTTTATTTTTTTGGAAATATTTTTTGTTGATGGGTCTCTCAGGATGATAAATATGCTTATATAACTACACACCATTTGCAGTAGAAAATATTTTGAATTTCAATGGGAAAGGCGGATGGATGGACTTGTGGAAAGTGGAAGATACAGTAAATGAGAAGCAAGCTGTTTTATCATTCCCTACAGCACAGGGACTTAATGGGTCGATTAGCTTCCCTTTGTGAGCTGGAGGGATCGACGTGAGCTGGACACAATCACTATTCCTTAATTTTATCCATTGGGCATACGTGGCTATATCTGACACACTTTCAATATCTTCTGACATGGATATATACATAGTCATATGTACCTGTACAGTGAGGTGCAAAAATGTGGGTACCCCTAGTAGTCTGTTACAATTAATCTGTACTTGATTGAAAGCAAACATTCATTCTAAAGGGTATAGAGTACATGAGACCTTTCTGCAAATTTTCCAGCAAGATTGCTTTTTATTTTCATTTTTTACTGTTTATAAATCATAAAAAACCTTTGGGAATCCTTTTGGATTATTCTTTGTTACTTTTTAAGAAGATTATTACCAAGGCCCAGACCCAGGTGATTTACTTGCTGGGTCAGGCGAGTATAATTCCAGGGCTGAACTTTTTTAATTTTTTAATTTTTTATTTATTAAAGTATCCAACTGCAGTGGCTGTTCTGTCTGATGTTAACAGAAACAGTTGTCCAAGGATTTCAAATGTAGCTGGTTGATTTCCACAAATGAATTCTCACAACGTTTGAAACAACCTATTTCCACTATCAGAAAATGGAAGAGAATGGAACAGTTGAAGTCAAGGCCAGGTCTGGAAGACCAATACAGATTTCAGATATAATGGCCCGAGACCTGGTGAGAAATTCTCAGTTGAACCCACACATCACTGCCTTACCAACAGAAAATAAAGTGTCTAAAGTATGCAAAAGAAAACATTGAGAGGCCTGAAGCCTTTTGGAACAATGTGCTTTGGACTGACAAAACCAAAATAGAACTTTTTGGCCAGTGCCAACAAAGGTAAGTTTGGAGAAAAAAGGGTGAAGCCTTTGTAGAGAAGAACACATTGCCAACTGTTAAGCATGGAGGTGGATCCATTATGCTTTGGGACTGTGTGGCAGGCACACAGTGGCACAGGAAATATTGTGCGAGTGGAAGGAAGAATGGATTCCACCAAATATCAAGAAATTCTTGAGGCTAATATTTGAAGGTCGGTCCAGATATTAAAGTTGAAGAGAGGTTGGGCATTCCAGCAAGACAATGATCCAAAGCATACCTCGAAATCAACCATGAAGTACTTCCAAAAAAGACAGATGAAGATTTTGGAATGGTCAACACGGTCTCCAGACTTGAATATTATTTAAAATCTGTGGAGAGTTCTCAAACATTCTGTACATGCAAGCAGGCTGAAGAATATTTCTGAGCTAGAGGTGTTCTGCCAGGAAGAATGGGGAAAAAATCCAAAAGCGAGAATTGAAAGACTTCTACAGGAAGTGTTTACAAGCTGTAACATTTTCTTGAGGAGTTGTTACAAAGTACTAACTGATAGGGTTCCCAAACTTTTTCCTTTTTCCTTTTTTTTTCTTATTTTGTAACTGTAAATTTTTAAAATAAAAAGTAATTTTGTTTAACTTTGTACCATTTAGAAGTCAGGTTCACTCCTCCTGTTCACTTATTAATTGTATTAATTATTGATATTAATTGTAAAAGGCTTTATGACCAGGGGCAGAGTACTCTTGACCTTTTTGAATTACTACCCTTCATTTTATCATTTATTTTTCACAAGAGAATAAAAACTGGGTCTCCCATTACTGGAGAATGCAAGGATTCTTGAGAAAAAAAAAAGCAGAACTTGAAAATAAATTTTAGAAAATAAAGTTTTCAGAGATGCAAGCATAGTCAATTAAAAATAGTAAAATGTATCCTGATATTTCCAAGTGCACGAACAATAATACCTTCACATTATCTGAAATTTTGAGAAGAATATTGAGGAAAGAGAGCTAATAATAGAAGATCCAGCAAGAGAGTCAGATTGTCTCTGGGCAAATTGGTTGAAATAAAGTATGCTTGCACCCTTTTCATTGGAGTTGATCATGTTCTCACAGTGTTTCTTGACTGCTCTTAATTCTGGTTTGTTCTCTACAGTGTGAGAATGCAGTATTCAGGGATGAGTATGGTGTGAATTAGCATGCACGTGGAGACGCACAGGGACCAATTTTCCCTGTGAATTCAGCAGTACTGGGAAATTCATTGGCCCAGAGGGAATTCCTGCATTCCTAACAGAAAATTACCTCTTCAAGGCATCATTTGTCATGTGTATTACTGACTCTCCTTTCAAATCCAGTCACCCAATAATATCAGTTTGGCACATTGTCTGATGTCTAGTCCTATAAAAAACCCATCAATATTGAAAAAAGTGGCACCCTTCAATTCTATTAACTGAAAATATAAGTCAGATAAAGTGATCTCAGCATATAGACATAAGTAATGTTCCCAGACAACAAGAACAGACAGACAGGGGACGCTGGGGTGAAGGGATCGAGGCACTAGTTAATGACTGGAAAATCCATACCAATTCTGCTGCAAGTGGAATTAATCCATAAATTAAAAAAATATCCTGTTCATGCTGCAGGCATAGTACAAATCACAATACAAACAATGGGACAAAAAGCAACCTAGTGATCCAAATGAAAGAACCACACTCTTTGGTAATGAAAGAACACTGCAGCTCTTTAATCTATTGAGGGTCAAAAGATGAACAGAGGAAATGAGCCATAACTACAATTTCTTGTCTCTATACAGATTTACATGTAGAACAGTTGACATTGTCAAGGTAAAATATGCGGCCAATTTCTCTGAAGCACATTGTGTTTTCCAAAATGTGCAATATAAATAACAGTTTTTATTATTTATTGTTTCCACAGCAGCGCAACAACAGCCTTCCACAGCATATAATTACTTTCGCTATTATTATTTATTATTATTTTTTGTTTGTTTTCCTTTCCACCAAAACATTTTATGAATTGAGAATACACTTCAGATTGTATTGGAGCGCAATAACCTAAAACACACAGCGGACACTGGAGGAACACACTTCCAGGAAGTGGTTGCAAAAGAATCAAAAGGGAAAGGTAAAAAAAATAACTGATGCAACAATTACATTCAGGTCTTTAGTGTGTCTGATGTTTCTAAAACGGGGCAGCCTCCATTCCACTTTTAAGTGTTTAAAAAATAAATCACTGTCATTGCAGCACTTTTAAATTAAATTCAAAAGGAGTGGCAGCCACTTAAACCCAAGGTCTCACAGGTCAGCTTGGGTCAATTGCAGGATGATTGGCAACCCCCCCCCCCCGGCCACCCACCCAACCCGGCCAGCTCGTGCCCACTACCACCCCAGGAGACCCACAGCACCTTCTGGTTCTGTGCGATTGTCTGTCACAACGATTCTACGAATATCGACAGTAATTAGTGGCAAAAACAAAACTGTCACAGTCTCACCCGCCGATGAATATTTATGAGCAACTGGCTCTCCCTGGTCATCTCTGCGGTGCAACAAAGCGAGAAAGCCATATCTCTCACTTTTAATTTGTAGTGTATTATCACGATTAGGCCTTCTTTACATTAACGTGCATCTTGTATCCAGATTGTATCTAGATACGATTTAGGCAGATTACTTTCAAACCTGGCATTAATATTTCTCAGATATTGCAACTGACTTGTTTTAGGCTAATGTTACTGTGTTGCTTTTGCAATAGAAAAGTGTCCATTGAAGGATAATGGTGGGTTTTCTGTGAAGCTAAATGAACATGTACTGTATTTATAATTACATACAGTCACTGAGCACTTTATTAGGAACATCTACTCATTCATGCGATTATCTAATCAGCCAATCTTGTGGCAGCAGTGGAATACAATCATGCAGATATGGGTCAAAAACTCTAATAAGCACCTAATAAAGTGCTCACTGAGTGTAGTTGTTGCATATAGATTGACTGCATTTGCACCTGTGTTCGATATGGCCACTATGCATCCCTGACCACCTCCAGAGTTGGTTCAGGCGATCGGATCACGATCCGTCCTCATTGAGTCTTGGTTGCAGCTGAATGCTTATGTGGTCAAGCGCTATTTGACTTCAATCCGATCACCCGAGATGCATATTAATGCCAAGTGTATAGGGGGTTTATTTATTCCATGTTGACAGGGAAAATGTTGAGGGAAAACAAGCCTCAGTCTAGCAGTTGAGATGTTAACCCTGAGTGCGATTCCTGATGACAGCACACTGGGAAGGGGCAGTGACTACCCACCAACAACCGGCTACCGATTACTGATTTCCAACATGCACCAACAACCTGTCTGTGCACAGCAGCCTTTTCAGTGCAGCCTACCTATCAGCTGAGACGTGATTTGAACAGCTAATTAAAAAATCTTGACAACTAGCCAGACATCAGTCATTTCTAGGTCAAAGCTATGCCATCACTGGCATGTACAGTTGCTCCACAGGAGCTAGTGACATTGTGGCACATATAGTTATTACGGAGAGGTGATTTAAGGCTGGTCATTTGCTGATATAGTTCAGGAACAGCACAGACACCACAACTTACCCTTTAGGACAGGAGTGTCCAGTCTAATCAGACACAAACTGGCATAGGGGTCAGCTTCAGTTCTGTCCCAGAATACTATCAGCTAATCATCGGTCTTCAATCTCCCAGCCAGTAAGACTGGTATTCTCTTATATGAGGGACACCGTTTCTTTTTTATTTTGCTTTCTTGTGAGCATGCACAAGTTGTTTTTTGTTAGAAATGGATTGAATGTCATTCCCCTGAGCCCTCTGCCATGAAATGAGATTGAATCCAACTGAAACATGATTCTACAGATTCAGGTCAAATTTTAAACATTGGACACACAACCCCGTCAGGCTCTGGTTGAGAAAACATCTTGGAAAACACCTGTAAGTCCAAGTAAGCCATGCTTACTGGGTGTGTACGTGTGTTAGAAAGATAGAGACTAATTCCAATTGCTTATTGTTCTCATCCATTCTCTTTTTGTACTCTAGGCTAGGAAAAGTGGCAAGAAAAATAAATGAAGACGGGGAAATCAAGAGAACAGGAATTAAGCAAATGGAATGTCCTCGCTCCTTCAAATGTTAGTTTGAAGCCAGGTCAGTAGCAGACATGGCAGATGAGGAGAAGTGGATCCACAGGTCAATCAATTATATTGTGCTGATGTTCTTGCTCAAAGGAGAGATTGGGAGTTTCTAACTACTACTTCTACTTCTGGCTCCTAGAAGGAATATTTAACGATTTAGAATGTTCTTAAAGATGGCGGACTTTGATAAATTTCTAGGTCAGAAGCAAGTCAAAAAAAAAAAAGAGGAGAAAATAAGCGATTGGAATGAACCCATTGAGAGTGAGAGAGAGGGAAGGGGGCTCTTAGAAAAGTACAGTGATTTACTGTCGGCCAGACTGAAATAACAGAAACCAGCAAGTCACAAAATATGCACACAGTTGGCGGCGGACAGATTGTTCCCATTTGTTTAACAGGCAATGCTAAAGTGGCAAGATTGATGATAGGAATATCATCATATGTCTCAGATCTAGACTCACAAGTAATGTTTTGTCTAGGGCAAGTCCCTTAACAAAAAATAAAACAAAACAACAAATTGTATTTTTTAGATGCCGCTAGCAAGTTTCCCCTGGAAGTTAGCACGGCACACTTTAAATGTTTGCATGCTGACGGCTGATCCACATAAGCTTGTGCATCCCGCGCTCGTTACACACACCTGCCGGCCTGGCTGATTGCTGTTTACCTTGAGTCTGTCTCCGCCATTAGGCGGCAGGAAGATATCAAGCGGGTAAGAACGGTTCATTCTAATTCACAGCTTGCTGGGCTTACGAACACGCTGGGGAACTGTGTGGATAATTAGCCCGTTTGCGGCGTCTGGGGCGCAAACAGATGTCTGCGGAGAGAGGCGTGGCTAGGATGCGGCGATCGGCTGAACTAATTTCTCGCCTTGTTCTGCTCTCACTCTCCTGGGGTGGAGGGCTGGGTTGGGTGATGAGGGGAGCAAATTGGGGGGAGGAAGGGACAAATGAGAGGCACACTGTGTAAACATTATGCTAACGTTAATTCAACCTTGTAGCAACACAGCAGCAAAGTTTTTCTTGTGTTGGGGGGTGTAAGGGACAAATGAGTGCGCTGTACCGATTATATGAACGTTAATTCAACCTTGAATCAACACTGGAGCAACGTTTCTCTCCGACGCCAGTCTCAATTGTCTCAGAGGCACGTTGTGTCAATAATATGGCAACATTAAGTCAACGTTGTAGGAATACTGCGGCAATGTTATGCCAAAGTCAATACCAATTTCCTCAGAGGCACGCTGTGTCAACATTATGCTAACGTTAATTCAACCTTGTTTCAACACAGCAGCAACGTTTTTCTTGTGTTGGGGGGTGTAAGGGACAAATGAGAGGCGTGCTGTGGCAATGATATGAACGTTAATTCAACCTTTTATAAACGCAGCAGCAACGTTTCTCTCTGACAGTCTCAATTGTCTCAGAGGCACGTTTTGTCAATAATATGCCAACATTAAGTCAATCTTGTAGGAACACTGCAATGTAACACCAATGGCAATCCCAATTTCCTCAGGGTGGTGTGCTATGTCAACATTATGCCAACGTTAATTCAATATTCTATAAACATTGAAGCAACATTACATGCTTACATCTTCATTGCCTCAGAAAGGCATATTGCCTATTCCTCTTGGTATCACTGCTGCAGCAACATTATGCCAATGCCATTCGTAATCACCTTGGAGAGGCAAGTTGTGCCAACATTACACGAATGTTAACTCAAAATCACATCAATGCCGCATCAACGTTAGGCCACCGTTGATCTTGACTGTCCCAGCATCTCACTCACAATGCACAATGAGCTACAGCACAGCATGGCTTTCTGTTGCTTCACTGAGTTTCTGTGCTAGTGGCTGTTATTGTTATGCAACAAGAAGTGTGCCAGACTATAAATACCTAATTACATAACTTGAAACAGGCAAGGCCATAGTACAAATCAACCAAGGTAATATCGTACCTGTTTTGGAATTCACTACCTCCTCAGTACACCTCACAATCAAATCTAATAACTCTAATAGCCAAAACAAACTATCAAAAAATACTCTTTGAAGCCGTGGCTGGTCATGCTTGTCACACATGCAAGCGGGAAAACAAAAACAAAGCTCAGCTGCTTTGTAGTTTGCTGTCCCCATGGCCTTTAAATCTTAATTAGGAGCTAAACTGATTCTTTTCACTGGAATGCTTTTAACATCCACCAAAAACCACCTCACGAAGGTGAAGAAATCTCAGTGGAACTAACGACTCAATTTTCTCTTTACCGACTGTAATGCTGCTGGCAGCTTGCTTTATTGCCATCTGGAGCTTGTTTTTTTTCAGCCACTGCCTGAAGAACGCCTGCTATTGCAATGCCTGTCCTGTGGTGGAACTTTCCGGACCTGTTTAACGACACGCATTCACACTTGCAAAGAGTCAGGTGCCCCCACTTAAGAACCCCTAATGCCTTCCACTTTAATACCATGTTTCCTTCAATTGTCCTCCTCTTTTAAACACTATTGCTTAAACCTTAACTTTAATCCTAGATTGCCTCAAATTTTAGAAGCCACTGCCTTGCTCTTTAGAGTTCTTTTACCAAATACAACTCCCATTTAAAACACTTTTGCCACCCATTTTAGGACCTAATGCTCTTGTGGTTTCTCTATCATGCAAATTCACATATTCTTTCTAGCTGTATATTGGAATCATGCCTTTCCCATCTTCCAGAATACCATTTCCTTATATTTTAAACTGTGGACCCACCCCTACTACTATTATGTACCCTCCCGTTTAGAAATCCAGCCCCAATTCTGTTTGGAGCCATATTGTTACCCCTTACGGAAATTTTAAAACTAGCTATTTATTTCTGGTGAGGAACAGGATGGGGGGCACAAAATGACTAAACAGTCACTCATGTTTTCCGGTATAAAATCAACTTACAGCAAAAAGACATATTGTAAATAGAAAATAGAACTAAATTAAAACTTTCATATTACTGACACTGATGACACTGATGTTAGTTAACAGAGTAAATTAATATTATAATTTGCTTAATGAATGTCAAATGTATTCTCTTGCATAACTTCACGTGGTTGCATCATTAGGGAATCGAAAACAGAGACAGCAGTGTTTGTGGCATATAGGGTGGAGTCCGCATACACAAGCCCCCGTGCAGGTGTGGGTTAATTCCCAGAAACCTTCATCTTCAAAGCTGTCATCCCTTCTCAACCTGTTACCCTCTCTGATTTCTTCCTGTCTCAAAAAAAAAAAAAAATTATGAAAGGAGGGCAGACTGTCTGCTCCCCTTTAAAAATAAAAAAAATTAAATAAATAAAAAAAACAACAGCTGTCCCTGTTGTTGCCATGCCTGTGCAGTGATGCAAAACAACTGATGATGTTGACAGTTGTGACTTATTTGTCTCCAGCCGTTATAGTGACATTGGCACATTCACGGCGTATTGAAAAACATAAGGCATTGTTCCCGACTCTCCACCATTCTAGACTATGACCTCCCTACTTGTCAGAACACCCGGTGAGAAAAATAAGCAGCACGACCGGACTGAATAGAGTATAACTCTGACCCACTCTCTAACCCCTCCCGCCTAAGAACTGACCTCTGACATCAGTGAATGCCTTTGCTGGTGGCGCTGATGACATGATGCTGACACCGACCCTCATAGACCTTACTCACATTACCAAAGAGGAAGAATGTTAGAATGACACACTCTGCTATGGGGCAGGGGGGCTGTTTGTGTTTAAACCCCCGGGGACCCGGCTGACACACAAACACGCTCAATGATCTGTGGCCCGAGGTGGGAAAACAACACTGGCCTTTCAGACACGTTCAGGTAACACGGCCCCCTTTTCCAAACCCAGTTCCGTAATTGAGCTGTCAGTCAGGTGACCATTACCACATTATTATTTATTCATTAAACTTTATTTAACCTGGTAGGGTCAGCTGAGACCTCGACAATCATTTGTAGTGACAGCTTGGGGAGAACGGTGGTGGAAAAAGGTTGCTTGAGGATTCGTGTACTATAGCTAATAGTGTGCCAGGTAGGGAGGGGTGATTAGTGTTAGATGAGCAATGAAACGGTACAACGTCCAGGAGCCATTCACATTTGGTAAACAAGGTGTTATAGTTAAGCGTGTCTTTGTTAGCAGTCGATAGGCAGGTCTCAGAAAGGTGAAGTGCACTGTAAAGGCCTCCCTGGCCTTTCTCAATATCCTGAGAAAACATGCAGCAAACATATTCCTGTGAGAGAGAAAAACAGAGAGAGAGACAGACTATCCATAACAATAGAGTAACTAATAACATTTTTACTGTTCTTCTACAAGAGAAAAATATCACCCTGAATAGGCAAATCTTTCTGCTGAAATAAATCCACCAAGGTAATGCAGTAATTGTTCCGTGCAGCTATTTCACTGGAGTGTGTCCATCCAGACCGTGTAAACAGACATAGCTGTGGAACAGGGCATTAAGTAGCTAATCTAGGCACAGTTCCCAGCAGACTATCTATTGACTGGGTCATCAACAAGCACCGAAAAGCCCTCAAGCTAATCAATCCCCCTAACACCAGCAAGCAGACATGTTTACTAAACGTCTGAAAACAACCCGGTACTTCAGAAGCCTTTGTGTTTGGAGCTGCTTGGGCCATTATATTAATTCCACCAGCAAGAACACATTTCTAAGCTAAGGTGCATGACTAGGACCTGGGTGGTAGGTGGTTCAAGCCCCAGTTTAGCAACACTAAAATCTGTGCACCTGTTGGGCCCTTGAGCAAGGCCCGTAACCCCAGATTGCCCTTGCTTAATCAATTGTAAGTCACTTTGGATAAAAAACATTGGCTACATAACTGCAATAATAATTAGCGGCATACAGGTATCATATTGTTGCTTATGACATATTAGAGCATAAGAACGGACACTAACCGTAGCAGGAAATTCAGTCCATCTTGGTTGGCCATTTACCAACAGACTTGAACAACTTGATGTCTATGCCTCTGCTACATAACCTCACAAGCTGTTCTACACATTGCTGTCTCACGATGAATAAATACTTTCTGATATTCCTGTGGAATTAATCTTTATATAATTTCCACCTGTATGCCCTTATTCTTCTATATTCAGAGAGCATCTGAGTATATTGTGCTAATCGAGGACCAGTTTTGCTTAAATCATTAGGGTTAGAGCAGGTTACAGAGGCGGAAACCTGGTCCAAGGTGGGTGTACAAGTATACACAAACAGTATCTCAACTATGTTGGCACAGCAACTTAGATGGAACCTGACAGAAATTTTATGCATTTTAAAATAGCTGTAGCTTTCTGAAAACAACAGTATTGTTTCATTTTCAGTCAAAAAGATTGGCAATTTCACGGTGCCCAAAATTGATGAGGATATTTTCTGTGCCTTGTAGCGCTGGTGAAAAACTACTCCATTTTGAAAAATGAACCATACTCTTTCCATGCTGGAGTCAATTTATTCTGACTATTCCCACCCTGCAGAGGCTAAGTATTTCAAAATACTTGATAAACAAAAAACAATATTTAGAAAATATTGGATTCTTAAAAATATATCCTATTGTAAATTCAGTCAGGGGAAATATCGGACAAATATATAGCTCTTGTTTGGTTTCTACCTAACCAGTTACCTCTGTTATGATGAGGAGTTCAATTTGATCTGAGATTGCAAAATCACCTCACAACAGTCACAATACATCTTTTAGCGTTTTGAGAATTTATGATGATTTTTGACTAGTGTCCATGTGAAAACATCTTATTGGAAGGCTGCTTGTCTCAGATGCTCTCTCTCAAGGTGCAGCTGGTTGGTCAACAATGTAGAGCTGTACAGTAAGAAATTCTATGATGGAATACAGTCATTAAAAAGGTCAACATAGCCCTGTTCTTTTTCGGTATTGGCAGGAGAATTCTATTCTATCATCTCCGTTGTTCCCCCTCTGCCTCCCTCTTTCTCTAATGCACTATGACACTCATCCATCTCTCCCTTTGCCCTTTCCAATCTCAGATGTCTGACACTACCCTTCCACTCTGTCAGCTCCTCTTCATCGCAATGTGGACGAACCTTCCCCCTCGCACTGAAGAGGGATCCCAGCAACAGCGCATGGACCTTCATGCAATCACACCTGTGAAATGACACCCAACACACACTACAAAAACAGAAAAACCTGAATAAATAAGTAAAAGGGAAGTCAGAGCTCAGTCAGAGCTCATTGAGGTGATAGGCACGTGTTTGCTAAAAGACTGCATGTGCACTTCAGGCAGTAAAGACGTAAAATGGATCAAGGATCAAATTTCTCAAATATACCCTGAAAGTACAGTAATGTTCTCTTTGGGTACAAATTAGTACGTTTTCTAAGAAAGAAAGGTACAAATTAATGATATATTGCTGGCTAGGGGTACAATTTTATGAAGCTAGCTATAGGGTACTGCCTCAGCGACAAGCATTTATCGCTTTTTAGGCAGTATTTGTACCTTTATTTCAGAGAGTATATATATCACTCTCCCTCTCTTCTTTCACTTGCCATCTCCCTTCTTCTCTCCTACCCATCTCTCATCCCCCTCCCACCAACTATCTATTCTTTCCATTACTATCCAACTCTCCCTCCCTCTCTTTTCCCTTCCTTTCTTTCTCCACTCTCTTCCTCCCCCAATCGCTACCACTTTTACTGTTACCACAGTAAAACACTGTACTTTCAAATTCTGCTGTGACTCATTCTTAAGACTGCAGAGCACAATGGCCAGGAAAGAGTGCACAAATATATACTTTACGTGAATGAAAGTAACTACAATCATAATCATGGCGCTGCACTGCGCTTTTATCTTTTTAACAGTTTTTCAGTTCATAAATTGTACTTTTATTAAATTGCACTTATCCTGTTCTTTGTTTTATACATATATATTGTCAATTAAATCTTTTCACTATTCTGTAAAGCACTTTCAATTGCATTCAGTTGTATGAATATGTGCTATACAAATAAACTTGCCTTAACCATAACCAGAATAATGATGATTATACCACTAGTAATAATAATAATGATTTTAACAATGACTATTATTCTGATGATTACGATGGTAATTATGATTATGATAGCTGCTACTATCATTATTATTATTTAATTCATATATTAAGAAATTACGTCTTCCTTTTCAAGACTCAAGACTGCAGAAACATAACGGAATGGAAAAGTGCCAGTTCACAACTGCTCAGCTGACGGCTGCTTCCTCTGAGACGTGCTGCCATGAAAAAAAGGAAAAAGGGAAACCATTCATGCTAACTTGACTTAATTTTCCCTGCAATTTCCTCCGATGCACATCTCTGCGGTCTGCCGCAGTCTAGGTGTCATTTCAGCACAAGTGAGCTTGTTCCACTGAGTCACGGCGGCTTTTTCACATCAAAGCATTCGATGTACAACTATCTCAGATTTTCAATCTAGATATGGCCAGCCCACTATTTCCAGATAAAGGAATTTCCCTTCATTTTAAAAAAAGGATTAAATGACCCACAGAGACTTATTGCACCAAAGTAAACTGGCAGCCTGCTTACAATGGCACAGTGGTATTGCTTACTCAATGGTGCTGATTAAAAACCGAAGATAGCAATTATGCTAATTCTACAGAGAATTGCCTTAGCGCCATTATTAGACGACCATTGTTTCTCTAAACACTGTCCATACAAGATGTTGGACAATATCACAATGACAACTGTTTGAGGAATTATGCATATTATATAATGTTCTTAGTGTAATTGTTAGATGGCCATCGTATCTCTTAGTTACGGTACTTTTCCATAAACTGTGTGAATGGAGATGAAAATGTGCAACAGTTAAATTCTGGCAATAAATATGAGAAATGTTGCTTATTCTTCCCAACTGAGTTGACTGTTTATTGAAAGCAGATGCAGCACACATATTTAGCTTAATGTAACAATCCCAGATCATTATAATTGCCGAACATTACTATGATCACATAATTAGCTTTCACATAACTGGGGTGATTTTCAGAAACATCCGATGCTGTCTGTTGATTTTAACGCCGTATAACACTAAATTTAATCTGTAATGATGTTGAGTCTATATAATACTCATTTACTTGTGCCTGGCAAATAGGCAGACAGCAGCTGCATAGACCTATGTCTAATTCCTTATACTAAAGATGGCAGAATGATAAGAAGTCTGAAACTGAACCACAGCTGAACACAGCATCGCATACAAATGTGTGTTTACCCATTGTGGCTTCAAACTGTTTGTTTAGAGAAACTCCACACCACGTATAAGGAGGGGGGGGGGGGGTACAAATTCAGTTTCTGCAGTTGCAGTAACCAAGGGAAACCCGAAAGTGACCCATGTCATATTTTAGACAGGCAATCGATGCTGGCGTACGCACATCTCGATGAGTTCTGCCAACAGGGATCTGCACACTGCAGGAGTCGTCAATGCAGTGTCAAAGTGGAGTTTAGCTTTCTCCAAGATGCGTCACGTCCTCATACCAACTAGCCAAAATGAGTTTTTGCAGCAAGCATATTGCCTGCTTAAACAGGCTTGATCTTGTACTGTGGCTACACACGGAGTAAGCCAACATGCTGCTGGAAGTGGCGCTAGTGGGCCGGCAGGAGGCAGTCTTCCCTCTGGATCAAGCAGATAAACCTGACAAACGCAGACCAGCAGTGTAGTGTAGGGATAATGTATCACAGGAGATTTCATTCAAATGAAACATTTAACTAAGCTCTTGGTCATTAGGATCTTCTTGTGGAGGTAGGTGACTTCCATTGTCTCGACACATAGCCTTTATTCATTTTAACCAACTATGTGCTGTGTCACATTACAGATATTTCAAGTTGTTATGCATCTTGCAGTATGTAAATGAAGCTCGGCTTCCTGTGGAATCTGAATGCATATGCAGACCATGTTCCAGTGCTTCAATATACCCCTAATTAATGACCGGCAACATTTCTGAATTCCGCTTCACTAAACATGATTAAAGGAAACAGAGATCCTGATCCCACCAATCCGTGCAAATAACAATTCAGCAAAGGTATTGTGTTTGGTGAGGGTGGATGGGGTTAGCGGAGGGGGTGGGCTGTGGTATGATACCAATGAAATTAAAATTAACACAGACCACAGATGAGAAATGCACAGAGATATGTCACGCAGCTCAAATTTACGCCCAATAGTGTTCACAATTTTTAATTGGAAATCCAAAGAGGTTTCTGTGAACAGGGCCAGGGATTAATATTAGTATTATTATCATGGCAAGATATAAATAAATAGAAAATGCATAACATGCATAATGGCCAATTTGCCGGGTTCATTAACGGGGTGAAACTATGGTACATTTCAGAGACAGACATTTCTATATGTTAAATTAATTCTTGGCTTCGTTCACTTGGCTGTCACCCACTGTCATATGAATCTAACAAAATTGTGCACAGGATTTTGATTTGTGCATCATTCATAAGACTGCTTTGCTCTCCATTGCTCACGAACACAATAAGGAATTCATCACATAAAAATTCCTCATTAAAGAATCCAACATATTCCAACAAATAATTTACTGTATGTATCAATTAGCTTCCGTACTCTTCTACTGAAGTGTTCTGTTACTGAACTACTGTGCATCATTAGTATTAGTAATGACACTATGTATCATGTTGTACAATGATAATACATACGAATAATATTACAAGAAGGCAATTCAGTCTATTTGGGCACGCCGTATCACACAGTAACATATTAAAGGGATTTATGGAGTGTGTATAGTGTTTGGGAACCCTGTCAGTTAATACTTTATTTGGTGGAATCCATTCTTCCTTCCACACACACAATATCTGTGCCTCCAGCTGCCACACGATCTGAAAGCATAATGAATCCACCTCCATTCTCAATGTTTTCTTTTGCATACTTCAGACACTTAATTTTGTGTTGAGGTTGTTCTTTTGGGCAACTCTGCCATGTAGATCTTTGATTTTTAAAGTATGTTGCATTGTTATCCTGTGAACTGCTAGACCTGTATTTGCTACTATTGTGTTCTTCTGAGCATTTCTCACTAGGTCTCAAGCCATGTCTGAAATCTTTCTTAGTCCTTGGACCTTGCCTTGACTTCAACTGTTCCATTTATATTACATTTTCTAATAATTAATTAATAATTAATAATTTCCGGACAGGGCCCTTTTCCATTTTTTATAATTCCCAAATAGTAAAAAAAATTCAAATCAAAAGAAATTTTGCTTTAAAATGTGCAGAAAGGTCTCATGTACTATTTAGAGTTCAGGTTTGCTTTCGATCACATACAAATTCATTATAACAGACATTTAAACCAGGAGAGCCCAAATTTTTGCTCCCCAAAAAGGCTACTGTCCTGTGCATGTCAAAGAGATTCATTATGTGCGATTTATGTACTTTACATTCTGACTTATGGTTTGGATGCAATAAATTATGACTGTCTGTGTCTTTAGGCATTTAGTGCTTTTCTTCTGACAGATACATTTTGTTCAGAAAATACACAAATTAAACAAAAATGATTTAGTCGATTTAATTGACTGAATGTAGTCAACTGAATACCCTTTGCAACAAACACTCACAGTCCTGTTCTGCTGTCACACTTGACAGTTGGTTATACGTATGCATAATGCATTTGGCACTTAGCACAGAGTGTCTGTTCCCTGTACAGCAAGTTATCTGTTAGACAATGGGTAAGTGAGGGAATTAAATGTCCAAATTGGAGAGTTTTAAAGAGGCACAGGGTGTCAGCCCTCATACTGATGGCATCATCAATGTCAATGTAATTAGAGATCTTTGGAGTTATCCACATTGCTAAGAAACAATATTAACCTCACCCTTTTAAATCAGGGCTGTAAAAAGCACCATTTTGCAGATCAACTGCATAGTGAGGGAATGGCGTCTTTTTAACTTAATGTAATTTCATGGCTTAACCTGGGCTTCCAAATTCTTGCCTCGGCAGACAACAGGGTTTTGTTGCTGCTGTTCTTTTACCTAAACAGCAGTTACACCAATCACTCCAGATCTTTTAACGTTCGACCTTATGACTTAAACGACAGATAATTTAGTCACATAACAGTCATTCAAAATAATATACCATCATAAATCAATGTAAACAGTCCTTATTATCACGTATGAATCTTTGCAACATGCTTCTTTGACGTCATCATTGTTTACGTTTAAAATGTTACTCCATAATTCATAGGGCATTACTAATTTACATCTGAACTTCCAAACGTTAAAACATGTATGTGAAATATTAGAGATCTGAAAGAACAATTATATCATGCATTTTACAGACCCCCACTTAAATCAGAATCTTTACCTCATATTATTTCTAATGAAAACCACCCACAGCAGCAGTGGTATTCTTACCATACTGTAGCAAGCAGCACTAGAGGGATATTTATTTTAATCTTATCAAAAGGGAGAGAAGCTTATCTGAATGATAGCAATAACACAAGGCAGATACTGCAGGGCTAGCTTCACTTTATGGTTCCACGAACTGGCAATTATCTTGCGGAGGAAAATAAATCTGTTTCTCTCAATGCACTTCTCCTAATGATCTTGTAAATCCTTTTGTAACAAAGCGTCCCACTGCCCAATCTCCAATCTGCCCAAGTACAAAATAGGCGATGCAATCTACAGCACGGTTCATTGAAAAGGTAGGGAAAAAAACACACCGGGGATTTCAAGTTGCCGTGCGATGTCAGCTCTTTAAATTATACCGTTTCCCCGCAAAGTCAACTCAATTTTGCACAGTTGCGGCGCGTGCCTACCGAAGACTAATGATGCGAATAAACATTCAGTGAGGGTGGACTTCTTTTTTGATGGCTACCTGCTGGTGACATTCATTATTGTGGGTCACTGCAATTGGCTGCTGTGACCACCACACCATTTTCAGACCATTGCACTGCTATTATTTTTGCCTGCCTTTTGAAAATTGTTTTTCTTTTTGGATATAGCAGTACCAGGTGAAATGCAGGAAACAGAATAGGAACCCAAAGGGTAGGGAGAGGTAGGGAAAGGCAGACATCTGATTCATGAATAGAGCTGAAGATATCAAAATATATTCAGTCCAAAAATGTCCAGATTGGAGAGTTTTAAAGATAAATATATTAACACCTTCAGACCTGAATGTTCTAGGGATGAGAAAAATACACATTTTCCC